>NC_136707.1:125249-150114 GCF_947650265.1 Symphodus melops
CAAAAGTTCATAATGACTGTAAATCTGTGTGCGACTCTGCTGCCTGAGAGGTCCGAGGTACGGAGGCCCTGAAGGTCAAATAGAAAAAAACCCATCATGAATCGCAAAAATATTTTATTTTAAATAAATAAAAATGAAATGTTTGTATGGTCGTGAAATGTTTTTGCGTGTGCTGATACGATGGAGGCGTAACGGCGAGACAAAGTGACCCACCTCTGTACCGTCTTCAGAGTCGACACAGAGGGAGCAGCAGCACTCTCATTTGTCCCTGCATGGGGGCGCTGGAGTCCCCCGTGTGTCCCTGCAGGGGGGCGCTGGGAGTCCCCCGTTTGTTCCTGCAGGGGGCGCTGCAGGGGGCGCTGGAGTCCCCCGTGTGTCCCTGCAGGGGGCGCTGGAGTCCCTGTGTGTCCCTGCAGGGGGCGCTGGAGTCCCCCGTTTGTTCCTGCAGGGGGCGCTGCAGGGGGCGCTGGAGTCCCCCGTGTGTCCCTGCAGGGGGCGCTGGAGTCCCCCGTGTGTCCCTGCAGGGGGCGCTGCAGGGGGCGCTGGAGCCCGTGTGTGTCCCTGCAGGGGGCGCTGCAGGGGGCGCTGGAGTCCCTGTGTGTCCCTGCAGGGGGCGCTGGAGTCCCCGTGTGTCCCTGCAGGGGGCGCTGGAGTCCCCGTGTGTTCCTGCAGGGGGCGCTGGAGTCCCCGTGTGTCCCTGCAGGGGGCGCTGGAGTCCCCGTGTGTTCCTGCAGGGGGCGCTGGAGTCCCTGTGTGTCCCTGCAGGGGGCGCTGGAGTCCCTGTGTGTTCCTGCAGGGGGCGCTGGAGTCCCTGTGTGTCCCTGCAGGGGGCGCTGGAGTCCCCGTGTGTCCCTGCAGGGGGCGCTGCAGGGGGCGCTGGAGTCCCCGTGTGTCCCTGCAGGGGGCGCTGCAGGGGGCGCTGGAGTCCCCGTGTGTCCCTGCAGGGGGCGCTGCAGGGGGCGCTGGAGTCCCCGTGTGTCCCTGCAGGGGTGCGCTGGAGTCCCTGTGTGTTCCTGCAGGGGGCGCTGGAGTCCCCCGTGTGTTCCTGCAGGGGGCGCTGGAGTCCCTGTGTGTTCCTGCAGGGGGCGCTGGAGTCCCCGTGTGTCCCTGCAGGGGGCGCTGGAGTCCCCGTGTGTCCCTGCAGGGGGGCGCTGGAGTCCCTGTGTGTTCCTGCAGGGGGCGCTGGAGTCCCCCGTGTGTTCCTGCAGGGGGCGCTGGAGTCCCTGTGTGTCCCTGCAGGGGGCGCTGGAGTCCCCGTGTGTCCCTGCAGGGGGCGCTGGACTGAGAGCTGGTCTTAGATGGACCAGTCTGAGGCAGCTGCACTCTGAGCGTCTCTCTCCACGCTGAGTGTCTCCAGACGTGCATGAGGACCGGGGGTTTGTCTGGGGTTCTGGTTCAGCTGCACAGAGGGCTTGGTTAATGCCCCCGCCTGGTCTTTGTTTGGACCGGCCTCCTGTTTCCGTGGATTCTGTCAGGAAGCTGTTGGCTCACAGACAATAGAGCGTTGTTGTTGTTGTTGTTGTTGTTGTTGTTGTTTTCAGTCCTCGCTGTCACACTCCGAGCCTTTTCATCCAGCAGCTTCACATTTCACTCTCTTTGACTTCCTGAAATGAGCCTCACACACTCTGTACTCTCACCTGCTGTGCATTCTTTATTCAGAAACACAAATCACCTCCTATCACTTTGATGTTTGTGATGGTCCACACAGAGTCCTGTATGGGGGTCCTGGAGAGTCCGTCTCACTCCTGAGAACTTCTCCTGAAGTGTTTGATGAACACACAGATGTGACGCCTCTCTGCACGCTGACCCACATGTCCTGATTTGGTCTCAGTTTAACTCTGTGGTTTTACAGAGTCTCTGTCTCATGGAGGATCTAATGTTGGACTTATTTGTCACTGATGTATTGTTGAGAAGAGCCTGGAATAGAAGTCTGGCGCCGCCCCGCCACTCCATCTGATTGTGATCACTCCCTGAGGAATGTGTTTCCTGCTCTTTGTTTTCTTGGTGTCTCTAAAAAACAAAGGAGATGGAGCCGAGGGGACGTGGCAGTCCTCACGCTCGTCTCCGTCTCTTCACACACTTTCATTCATCATGTGGTCAGCTCCAGCTGTGTGGCGCTCACATTCAGAGCACCCTGTAATTCAACCGTTAACACCATCCTCACGCCGCTGCAGGGACCGACGGGGAGGGGCGTGGCTTTAGACCAGCACCGCGGCATGTGACGCTGGACTTTTGTAATGAGAGCAGCTCATACTGAAACACACTGACCGTCAGCTCTCTCAGGAGTCAGCACAATCAATCAGCTCTTAGTCTGAAGGTTTGTGAGGTCAGAAACTTAAATAGATGTCATGGCGTCGTCTTGTTTGAAATGATTAAAGCTCCTCCCTGTGTCGGAGGCTGTTTGTGGGATTCACACCGCGCGGGGGAACTTTGACAACATGTTTTATTCTGGAATATTCTGACAGCCTGATGATGAATCAGAAACAGAATCACAGCAGCCTCCTGATGCTCACAGACACAAAGCAGCGCTCTGTGCAGACGCCAGGATCCAGTCATTGATGGAGCCATGGAGGGTCAGCCGCTGGTCCCACACACACACACACACACACACACACACACACACACACACACACACACACACACACACACACAGTCCAGCATGAGCTCACTGTGAGTTCCAGTCAGGCTGTCAAAGACTCCTCTGTCGCTGTCACCTCAGAGACTAAAGGAATGCACACACACACACACACACACACACACACACACACACACACACACACACACACACAGAAACACACACACACACACACACACACACAGAAACACACACACACACACACACTCACACACACACACACACACACAGAAACACACACACACACACACACACACACACACAGAAACACACACACACACACACACTCACACACACAGAAACACACACACACACAGAAACACACACACACAGAAACACACACACACACACACAGAAACACACACACATCACACAGACACTCACAAGCTCACACACACACATCACACACACACTCACACACAGAAACACACACACACACAGAAACACACTCACACACACACACACAGAAACACACACATCACACAGACACTCACAAGCTCACACACACACACGCACTCACTCACACACACAGTCAGTCCTAAAGAAGAGACGGGGGGCTGCTTCGGGTCATGGAGGTGTGGTCAGGCTGTGGGGGAGGGGCCTAAAGTGTGACGTCACTGGGTGGTCATGCTGCAGAGAAGATGAGACTTTGACCAGATGACAGAAGGACACTTGTCATTATTGGGTTAGGACGCCCTCTAGTGTTCAAGCAGCGCCATGTACTGACTGTACTGACCCAGAAGGCTCGTTTCTAAATGGACATGTAAAAAAGGTGTGAGAGGAAATCCGCTGAGAACCGACTGACTCCGTCCGGAACCGACCTGCCGCAGGCTCTCATTTTGCTCTTCTGTGATTGGCTGGTTGTAGTTTCCGGTGGAGGCGGAGTTGGGTGTGCTGTCAGGTACTCTCTCTCTCTCTCTCTCTCTCTCTCTCTCTCTCCCCCTCTCTCTCTCTCTCTCTCTCAGGTCGGGTCCTGATCTCCTCAGATAAGGGGATGTTCAGCGGAGGACTACAGCGCTGGGTCTCTCTGAAGAACAGATCCGGATCAGACCATGAGCGGTAAGTCCATGTTTCATAGTTCACGCGCTCTTTGCTCTGTTTGAACTTTTGACTTATAACGTTAATCAGCGTGAGAGCGGAGGAATACTACAGGTGTCTGTTAGGTAAAGTAGTCCTCTGTCTGTAGATAACGAGCTCTCATTAAGTCTCTTTACAGGAGATGAGTGAATGTTATTCATCAGGGGCGTGTTGGGGGGGGGGGGGGGTGACATGGACTTATTCTATGTATCATATAGTTCATATGTGTTTATAAGAAACAGATGTAGAGGAATGAGTCACACTGTACATTTACATATACCAGGAATCGGTCTTAGTGCAAAAACAGTTACAATAGGTCTAATAAGGCAGCGGACGCTGGAGTCCCCCGTGTGTCCCTGCAGGGGGCGCTGGAGTCCCCCATGTGTCCCTGCAGGGGGCGCTGGAGTCCCCCGTGTGTCCCTGCAGGGGGCGCTGGAGTCCCCCATGTGTCCCTGCAGGGGGCGCTGGAGTCCCCCGTGTGTCACTGCAGGGGGCGCTGGAGTCCCCCGTGTGTCCCTGCAGGGGGCGCTGGAGTCCCCCGTGTGTCCCTACAGTCCCCCGTGTGTCCCTGCAGTCCCCCGTGTGTCCCTACAGTCCCCCGTGTGTCCCTGCAGTCCCCCGTGTGTCCCTGCAGGGGGCGCTGGAGTCCCATGGATGGCGGTCTCTGTGCTGGAAATGCTGTCTCAGGCTAACTTTGAGTCAAGCTAACGACAGGCTGAGAGCTGAGGCGGGTTTTAAGCCTCCTGACAAACCGTTACACGGCGCCCACCTGTCAATCAGCTCAGCTACACGCCTTATTGTGAATAAGATAGATAGATAGATAGATAGATAGATAGATAGATAGATAGATAGATAGATAGATAGATAGATAGATAGATAGATAGATAGATAGATAGATAGATAGATACTTTATTGATCCCGAGGGAAATTCAGGGCATCCAGTAGCAGTATACAGACAGGCAGGACACAAGACATTAGTTACAATACACACCCGGGATGCAGACTGGGCCATTAAAGTGCTCAGCAACATAAAGGAGCAGTGATTAGCATTAAGTGTCCAAAACAATAAGGTGAAACCCGGAGTGATTAGGGTGATTATCATTAAAGTACCCAACTATTGAGGAGCAGATTAGCATTAAGTGTCAAAGACAATAGAGTGAAACTTGACCTAGTTAGGGTCATCATGTCAACCATTACAGATGTAGCTAAACACAACAGTAGGATGAAAGCGTCCGGGTGCAGTGTTTGTAATCTCGAGATGTTCGAGTGGATGACGTCAGACGCAGTCTCGACGTGCGCTCGCGGAGGAATGTAAACACAAAGAACAATGGCGTGGGAGAACTCCCTGGGCATGTAGTAAGGACGGAGACCTACGGCCAGCAGCTCGATGTCTTTACTGCACGCTGTCTCCTTCACAGTAACATGTCCATGGTGGAGCCATCTGGTGTTAATAAACAGCACGAGTCCTCCTCCTTTCTGTTTGCTGCTGTGTTTCGTGTCTCTGTCCGCTCATGAGACATGAGCTAATCACACCTGTTTGGTTTTTTGAAGCAGGCTGTAAACATGTTCATGTCTGCTGTAAAAACAGGCTGTTTGAATGGGTGTGTATGTGACTTCCTGTGCTGCTGCAGCCAGCCTCTAGTGGACACTGCAGGAACTGCAGGATGTTACACTTCAGCAGCAGCTTCCTGTTTAAACACTGGAGCTGCTGCTTGGTTTTCACACAAACTTCATGCAAATGTTCGAGCTCCAGTCGGCCGCTTCAGTCTGGACACGCCCCTTTTCTCAACAGTCAGTCTGCTCGCGTATGAAAAGATAAAGATAAGAGTTTCTAGAAACATTTTTTACTAGACGCATCTCGACCCCCACAGAGTATTTAGAACGACACGGTGAACTTCGATGCTTTCGTGTAAAGCTGTGTTAATGAGCGCTGTCGTTTCGTTGGTTGACGTTCTACCATCAGATGAAAACACGCGATCAGTCGAGTCAACCAATGAATGAGTGGCTCCTGACTCAGAGCCGCTGATGTTTGTCCTGTTTTCAGAGGGAGGGGGAGGCGTCTAGCTGGAACAGCATGAGAGCGAGGTCTCTGTGTCAGAGATTCCTGAGCATCCAGACCTGCCTCAGCCTGCCTCAGTGTTATTCAGCAGGAAACACAAAGCAGCGTGCTTGGTCTTCTACGTGTCAGCGCTGTGAGCTGAGAGCGATTCAGGAGTCAACATGTCAACACAGCATCAGAGATCCAAGCAGAGCGACGTGTAGACAAGAACCATGCCGATGTTTCTGTCTTATCTTTAACGCACAGGAAGTGTGTGTGTGTGTGTGTGTGTGTGTGTGTGTGTGTGTGTGTGTGTGTGTGTGTGTGTGTGTGTGGTTGTAAAAACATGGTGATGGGTCTCAGATAAATCCTGCAGCTGGCTCTGCCCCCATCAACCTCGCTGTGGGAGGTGAACGCCATCTCACCCCGCCTCAGGTAGCGTCTGTGCTCAGCTCGCCGCTCTGACCCTGAGCAGCAGGAAGTCCAGCAGAGCAGCAGACAGACTGAGAGCTTCAGACATGCAGACCCTCATATGAGTCACAGAAAGGTTTTCATTCCTGCGCTGTGAGTCACCCCAACCCCCCCCCCCGCCCCCCACCACCACCACCACCAACCCACCACCTTGTTTTTTTGCTTTTTTGTAACTTTTCACCGTGGACCTCCGAGGCCACCATACTTTTCTCTTTCCAGTATTAAACAGTGTGTGAAGATAAACAGTGAACAGTTTGACGTTCGCTCATTCAGCAGAATCTTCAGATTTGACCTTCAGAGACGTCCGCGGACCAGAACTCTCCCTGACCTTCTTCTGTGGTTCTGTCTCCTGCAGGCGTCAGAGTTTGGACAGAGGAGGAGGACCTGTCTCAGGAGGAGGGGCCATGTCCTGCCCCGTGGTCGGAGGAGCGATGTGAGGAGCTCTGGGAGCGAGTGGAGGGCGTACGACACAAACTCACTCGCATCCTCCACCCGGCCAAACTCACGCCGTATCTGCGACAGTGTAAAGTGATCGATGAGCAGGACGAAGACGAGGTGCTCCACTCCACACAGTACCCTCTACGCATCAGCAAGGCCGGTGAGAGGACGCAGACACACCTAATGATGTCATCAAGGGTCAGCGGGAGAGAGGACAGATAAAAAGAATGAAGATCCTCCTGGTTTCTCTGTGTCTCTCCTGCTGCAGGTCGTCTGCTGGACATCCTGCGGGGTCAGGGTCAGAGGGGTCTGCAGGCCTTCATGGAGGCTCTGGAGTTTTACCACCCGGATCAGTACACCCAGCTGACCGGAGAGCAGCCCACACAGAGATGCTCCCTGATTCTGGGTAAGACGCCTGGACGAGTCCCATCGTCACCAGTGAGACAGTGTGCACCCTTTGACCTTCACCCCCCCTCCTCTCCTTCTCAGACGAAGAGGGTCCCGAGGGTCTGACCCAGTTTCTTCTTCTGGAGGTTCGTAAACTGCGAGAGCAGCTTCGAAGCAGCCGCCTGTGTGAGCGCCGGCTGTCTCAGCGCTGCAGGGTGGCCGAGGACGAGCGCAGCAGGGCCGAGCGGCGAGCTCAGGAGCTTCGTCAGGACCGGCTGCAGCTGGAGAGGTGAGGTCTTATCCTGCTGCTTTCTGCTGTCAGAAAAGGAAGGATGGAAACATGTGTGTGATGTTCAGGGTGCGGCAGGACTGGGAGGCAGCGAGTCGGGAGCTGGGTCGCCTGAAGGACCGACACCTGGAGCAGGCTGTCAAATACTCACGAGCTCTGGAGGAACAAGGGAAGGCCTCGAGCCGAGAGCGAGAGCTGCTGACTCAGGTCTGTGTGCGACACTTTATAACCTGCATGTCACCTCACAGCAGCCAATCAGATCACAGCCAGGGCAGTCACATACAGACCGGACTCACAGTGGCTAACATTAGCATGCTAACAGGTGATTGCAGCTCGAGCCGAGTTATGTTCAACGGCTGACTCCATCGTACAGCTTGAGTGGAGGGGGCGTGTCCCCGGAGGAGAGAGGAGGCGTGGCCTCACAGCAGATTGTTTCACGCTGCAGCTCTCGGCGACTGGATCGCACATTCCTCCTTTAAGTATGTTCAGGTCAAACAGCTGGTTGTCTGTGCGCAGGTGGACGAGCTGAGGACGAGGCTGACAGAGACAGAAACACTCGAACCATCAGGAAACACCTCGTCAGCACAAAGACACGCCCTGACCTCCAACGGGGTCAAAGGCTCGCCTCCAGCTGTAGCAGCAAAACCGTGTCAGCGGCCTGTGGTGCAGGACGCCGACAGGGATGGATCTCACTCCCGGGACTCGGTATGTATGGTTCCCTTCAGAGGCTCCAGTCCGTCTTCCTGAACGCGTTTTCTACCTTTAAAAGTTCTTCCTGTCGTTGCCTTCAGGCTCTGATGGACCTCCTGCAGCAGGACCGCAGGGAGTCAGCGGAGCAGAGGCACGAGCTCTGTGACATCATAACCAGACTACAGGGGGAGCTAGAGAGCGCGGAGGAGCAAAGGAACAAGGTGAGAAGACGCAGCGTCCTCTGAAACACGGCTGTCAAATGAAGCGCCTTCCCACATCTCGCCACCGGTGCCACGCATCTGTAAACAAACATGTGTGACTTAAAGGAGGCAACAATCACAGACAGGTTCTTCATGCGTCTCTGTGCAGCTGGACTCGCAGGCCAAGCAGCTCCGGCTGAAGGTTCGGACTCTGCAGCTGGACTGGGAGACGGAGCAGAAGAGGAGCCTGTCCTACTTCAACCAGATCATGGAGCTGGAAAAGGAGCGAGACCAGGTCGGTGTGAGGCGCTTTATTTATGACATGATGCTCCTGTCTGTGTGTTACCATGGCAACGAAAACAGAAGTCATAGACACCTAATAAAATACCTTCCAATGAGGACGAGCACACAGTCTCAGTTACATCAAACCATTGCATATAACATAACATATAAACATATAAACATATATAACATATATAACATATATAACACATAAACATATATAACATAACATATAAACATATATAACATATAAACATATATAACATATATAACACATAAACATATATAACATAACATATAAACATATATAACATATATAACATATATAACATGACATATAAACATATAAACATATATAACATATAAACATATATAACATATAACATAACATATAAACATATATAACATATATAACATATATAACATATATAACATAACATATAAACATTAAACATATATAACACATATTAAACACATATTAAACATATAACACATATTAAACATATATAACACATATTAAACATATATAACATATATAACACATATTAAACATATAACATATATAACATATATAACACATATTAAACATATATAACATATATAACACATATTAAACATATATACCATATATAACATATATAACACATATTAAACATATATAACATATATAACACATATTAAACATATATAACATATATAACATATATAACACATATTAAACATATATAACATATATAACATATATAACACATATTAAACATATAAACATATATAACATATATAACACATATTAAACATATAAACATATATAACACATATATAACATATATAACACATATTAAACATATATAACATATATAACACATATTAAACATATAAACATATTAAACATATATAACATATATAACACATATAACATATATAACATAACATATAAACATTAAACATATAAACATATATAACATATATAACACATATTAAACATATTAAACATATAGAACACATATTAAACATACATAACACATATTAAACATATATAACACATATTAAACATATAAACATATTAAACATATATAACATATTAAACACATTAAACATATATTAAACATATATAACATTAAACACATATTAAACATATATAAACATATATTAAACATATATAACATATTAAACACATATTAAACATATATAAACATATTAAACATATAAACATATTAAACATATATAACATATTAAACACATATTAAACATATATAAACATATATTAAACATATATAACATATTAAACACATATTAAACATATATAACACATATTAAACACACATTAAACATATATAAACATATATTAAACATATATAACATATTAAACACATATTAAACATATATAAACATATATAACATATTAAACACATTAAACATATATTAAACATATATAACATTAAACACATATTAAACATATATAAACATATATTAAACATATATAACATATTAAACACATATTAAACATATATAAACATATTAAACATATAAACATATTAAACATATATAACATATTAAACACATATTAAACATATATAAACATATATTAAACATATATAACATATTAAACACATTAAACATATATTAAACATATATAACATATATAACATATATAACATAACATATAAACATTAAACATATATAACATATATAACACATATAACATATATAACATAACATATAAACATTAAACATATATAACATATTAAACACATATTAAACATATAAACACATTAAACATATATAACATATATTAAACATATATAACATATTAAACACATATTAAACATATATAACACATATTAAACATATATTAAACATATATAACACATATTAAACATATAAACATATTAAACATATATAACACATATTAAACATATTAAACATATATTAAACATATAAACACATTAAACATATATAACACATATTAAACATATATAACATATTAAACACATATTAAACATATAAACATATTAAACATATATTAAACATATAGAACATATTTCCTGTCTATTGAATGAATATAATGGGAGCAGACAGCGAGCAGAACTCGTAGGTTTGGTTCAGTCATGAAAAGAAAAGAGTTTTGGACCCGGCTGACCAGCGTGTTGTCTCACCAGGCTCTGCGGAGTCGGGACAGCCTGCAGCTGGAGTACACGGACTGTCTGCTGGATAAGAACCGTCTGCGTAAACGTATCGCGGAGCTGCAGGCGAGCGTGGAGCAGCAGCACAGGGAGCTGGAGAAGGAGAGGGAGCGGCGGCGCGAGCAGACGGAGCAGAACGTGTCCTCTCTGCACTGTGTGAGTGAGCACACTGTCCTCTGTCCTCTGTCCTCTGTCCTCTCACACCTCCGCACTCTATAACCTCCTCTCCTGTCTGCCTCCCAGTCACACCTGTCCCTGTGCAGCGAGGACCAGTGCTACGGCCCCTGCTGCTCCCTCGGCCTGGACCTGAGACCCCCGACCAGCCGCCCCCTGCTGAGGAAGGTCAGGACAGGAAGTGATGTCACCGTACCAGAATCTAATTCTCTGTTTGTTACGTCAGCAACAAAGATAGAAGTTCTCTCAATGCAGAGTTGGTCATACGAACATGAGCTTCTCTCTCTTATGTAACACACTCTTCTTCTCTGTGCCTCAGGCGCCCTCTAGAGGCCAAGCCAATGAAAACTCCGAGGGTGAGTTGTGAGGACGGACGTATGGGGAAAACACTTCCTCTTAATGTTTCAACATTTACAGACTGATGGGATATTTCCTCTGCTTCAGATTCTTGCTCCAACTCCGATGAGAATCTCCTCGTCTCAGTGAGTATCGCCTCGTTCTTCAAGAACAAATCAAAGTAAGCACAGAGCGGCTGTCAGCTGTGTCACCTGTCGACCTTCAGACAGAAGACAGCGAGAAGGAGATCAACCGTCTCTCCACCTTCCCTTTCCCTCCCTGCTTGAACTCCATCAACCGACGATTCAACACCGAGTGAGTTGATGAGCAAGAAGAAAGCTGAACCTGTCTGTGATTGGCTGTCTCTCCTGACCTGGTTTGTTTGTGATCTGTCAGGTTGGATTTGGAGTCGTGGGGCAGCGATGAGAACGATACGGTCACAGGTAAATGGCGCCCGTGTTCCAGCTGCTTCTTTAATGCAGAGCTGCTAAACGTGTTCTGAAGCTCTGTGGTGTCTTCAGGTGAGCAGAGTGAAGCGTCTCTGTGGGACTCCTGCACCTCCCTGCACTCCCACCTGTTCCCCCCCGACCTGCTCAGCCTGCCTGCCAGCTCCTCACAGCAGCCGAGTCTTCCCAGGTACGCCCCCCCAAACAACACCTTCACCAGGTCAGCAGTTAAAGGGGTGGGACTTAAATCAACCAATGGTCAAACATCAGCTTCCTGACACCAGAACCATTCACACAGCAGACATGTTTACAGCCGGCTTCAGGAAAAGCAAGATGGCGTCCTGCTGGCAGAGATGAAAGGGTTAAAACAAAGAACTCTGGATTAGATCAAATGTGAGCGTTGTCGACATAAAGTGTCCCGTCTTCGTTTCCTGTCAGGGTCCCTCCCCACTCCCCGGCCTGCAGCCCGCCCGTCTCACCAGGGCGGGGAGGAGCCAGCCTCGCTGATGACATCACCGTGATCGGAGGAAACAAGACGGGGATCTTTGTGAGCCACGTGAGAGGCGGATCAGCGGCCGAGCAGAGTGACCTGAAGGAGGGCAGCGAGCTGCTGGAGGTGTGTGTGTGTGTGTGTGTGTGTGTGTGTGTGTGTGTGTGTGTGTCTGTCTGTGTGTGTGTGTGTGTGTGTGTGTCTGTGTGTGTGTGTGTGTGTGTGTGTGTGTCTGTGTGTGTGTGTGTGTGTGTGTGTGTGTCTGTGTGTGTGTGTGTGTGTGTGTGTGTGTGTGTGTGTGTGTCTGTGTGTGTCTGTGTGTGTCTGTGTGTGTGTCTGTGTGTGTGTGTGTGTGTGTCTGTGTGTCTGTGTGTGTGTGTCTCTGTCTGTGTGTGTGTGTGTGTGTCTGTCTCTGTCTGTGTGTGTGTGTGTGTGTGTCTCTGTGTGTGTGTGTGTGTAGATCCATATAAAGGGTAAATAACGTGTTCTGTGTGGGGGGGGGGCAGCTGCAGGGCGTTGTGCTTGGGGGGGGCAGCGTTCAGCTGAACCAGTGCACGGCCGAGGTGGCTCACTTCTCTCTGCAGTGGTGGACGGAGCCGTCGAGCCTCAAACACCAGAGTAACCCCGAAGGTCAGTACTTCCTGTGTGAGAGCGCCCCCCTGTGATGAGCGTGAGAGCGCCCCCCTGTGATGAGTGTGAGAGCGCCCCCCTGTGATGAGTGTGAGAGCGCCCCCCTGTGATGAGTGTGAGAGCGCCCCCCTGTGATGAGTGTGAGAGCGCCCCCCTGTGATGAGCGTGAGAGCGCCCCCCTGTGAGAGCGCCCCCCTGTGATGAGCGTGAGAGCGCCCCCCTGTGAGAGCGCCCCCCTGTGATGAGCGTGAGAGCGCCCCCCTGTGATGAGCGTGAGAGCGCCCCCCTGTGATGAGTGTGAGAGCGCCCCCCTGTGATGAGTGTGAGAGCGCCCCCCTGTGATGAGTGTGAGAGCGCCCCCCTGTGATGAGCGTGAGAGCGCCCCCCTGTGAGAGCGCCCCCCTGAGGTCACTTGTGTTCTCGTCCTCAGCATACTCCAGGCTGTGCGCCCAGCGCTCCTCGCCCTCCTTCGCTGGCTCAGACTCGTTCTACGTGCGAGTGAATCTGAGCATGGAGCCTCAGAGCGAGTCTCTGAGCGTGTCCTGTGATGACATCATGCACGTCACTGACACACGCTACAACGGAAAGTACCACTGGCGCTGTTCTCTGGTGGACCCTCGCACAGCTCAGCCGCTGCAGACAGGAACCATCCCCAACTACAACAGGTACGCCACGACGAGACACACCTGACAGAGGGAGGCGGGGGGGCAGCAGGTTGATTAGAGCACGGAGGCGGTAGAGGTGTGGTCCAGGTGTGGTGGGGTCCAGGTGTGGTCCAGGTGGGGTCCAGGTGTGGTCCAGGTGTGGTCCAGGTGGGGTCCAGGTGTGGTGGGGTCCAGGTGGGGTCCAGGTGTGGTCCAGGTGTGGTGGGGTCCAGGTGTGGTCCAGGTGGGGTCCAGGTGTGGTCCAGGTAGGGTCCAGGTGTGGTGGGGTCCAGGTGGGGTCCAGGTGTGGTCCAGGTGTGGTGGGGTCCAGGTGGGGTCCAGGTGTGGTCCAGGTAGGGTCCAGGTGTGGTGGGGTCCAGGTGGGGTCCAGGTGTGGT
This sequence comes from Symphodus melops, assembly GCF_947650265.1. NCBI lineage: Eukaryota > Metazoa > Chordata > Actinopteri > Labriformes > Labridae > Symphodus > Symphodus melops. The sequence goes on from NC_136707.1 coordinate 139,058, forward strand.
CCAGGTAGAGTCCAGGTGGGGTCCAGGTGTGGTCCAGGTGGGGTCCAGGTGGGGTCCAGGTGTGGTCCAGGTGGGGTCCAGGTGTGGTCCAGGTGTGGTCCAGGTGGGGTCCAGGTGTGGTCCAGGTGTGGTCCAGGTGGGGTCCAGGTGTGGTCCAGGTGTGGTCCAGGTGGGGTCCAGGTGGGGTCCAGGTGGGGTCCAGGTGGGGTCCTGTGTTGTTTGTGAAGGTGAACCTGTGTGTGTCCTCACAGGGCGCAGCAGCTCTTGCTGGTCCGGCTGAGGACGATGGCTCTGGAGCAGAAGGACGGGAAGAAGAAGGTAAACATGAGGAGGACGTAAGTGATGAGAACAGGTAACACAGGTAACACAGGTAACATCAGCTGTTCTTCTTCTACCTGCAGTTATTAAAGAAATCTGCAGGACGCGTGCGATTGGTCAAAGCCATGGACCGTGGGATTGGTTCAACTCCCTTCCTGTTCACACTCAGCAAACGTAAATACGTGTGTGTGTGTTAACCTGCGTGTGTGTGTGTGTGTGTTAACCTGCGTGTGTGTGTGTGTGTTAACCTGCGTGTGTGTGTGTGTGTTAACCTGCGTGTGTGTGTGTGTGTGTGTGTGTGTGCTCAGGTCACGAGGAGCACCTGATCCCGTACAGCGTGGTGCAGCCTGTTCAGGTTCAGAGGAAACGCCCGGTCATCTTCTCCCCCTCCCTCCTCTCTCGGCGTCTCATCGAGAGGCTGCTGCAGCCTGCAGAGTCCAGCCTGAACTTCACCACCTGTCCTCCAGGTACACACACACACACACACACACACACACACACACACACACACAGTGCCCTCCACTCACCGTGGCAGCAGGCTAAGCACGTTGCCCCATCTCAGATCTGAGCCGTCCCTGTATGTCTAAGCTCCTCCCCCTCTGAGCCCAGAATGTCTAAGCTCCTCCCCCTCTGAGCCCAGAATGTCTAAGCTCCTCCCCCTCTGAGCCCAGACGCCGTCCAGAGGAAACTTATTTTGGACTCTTGTTATAATGTTCTGTCCTAAACACAGACCACACCCCTTTCACCTTCAAACGACCTTCAAATGACCTTTATTTACATTAATGATTTCCTGTCTTCATTTCAGTCTTTCATGTTTTTACATGGTCTTGGTTTGTGTGTGTGTGTGTGTGTGTGTGTGTGTGTGTGTTCTGCAGAGCCGCTCCAGGCTTCAGAGAGAAATGACAGGCGGGTGTTCTTGTTGGATTCTCCTGATCAGACTCTGGGCATCAAGCTGCAGTCCGTGCAGGACGTGATGAGTCAGGTGATCATCTCCATGTTTACCTGACAGACAGGCTGACACACCTCCGCGCTCGGCTCAGGAAGCTCCGCCTCTTGGTTTGATGTTGTTGATGATGCAGTGAGAGGGATGTTGACCACATGTTGCTGTGTGTGTCTCAGGATAAGCACTGTCTCCTGGAGCTGGGCCTGAACAGCGTGGAGCCTCTGTTGACTCAGGGCATTTACCCCATCGTCATCCACATCCGCCCCAAACACAAGAAGCACAAGAAGCTCAGGTACCAGTGCACTCCAGTTCTCCAATCAGGCTGTTTGACAGCCGCCTTCACTGTGGGCGTGGCCACGGGAGGCAGCAGGTTCATTCCAGAGTACTGCCGGTGCTATTGAGCAAGGCAGTTGTGGCGTTCATCCTGTGTCGCCTCTCTGACTTCGCTCCATCAGTGCATGTGTGTGTGTGTTTCAGGTTTGTGTGTATGTGTGCGCGCGTGTGTGTGTTGTATCTTTAGACTTAGACTTTTTATTTTATTGCCCCCGAGGGGAAATTCTTTTTCACCAGTGCAGTTTTAAGGGCAGCGCGTCTGAAGGGTTAATAAAGGATGTCAAATAAGAAAATAATTTTACAGATCTACAGGAAGTACTTTTCTGTCAAAGCACTTTCCTTCTTCTCTCTGTGCATTAAAACCTTCTACATGTTGAAACAGGAAGTTCTTCCCGCGCTGTGGGGACGACGGCGTCATGGAGGAGGTGTGTCAGGCCGAGGAGCTGCAGCTGGAGACGCTGCCTCTGCTTTACTTCACCCTGGAGCCCAATACCTGGAGCTGCACCGAGGAGCTGCTGGCCGCCATACGCAACGCCATTCACAGCCAGCAGAGGGCAGTGGCATGGGTGGAACTGGAGAGGCTTCAGTAAGACAGAGAAAGTTTAGATTCAGCGGGCGAGGAGAGCTGCTTGAATAAAGAATCTAACAGCAGCAAACAGACTCAGAATCACAGGCTGAGGCTAACAACTGTGTTTGATACCATAGCAACAAAAATAGAAGTCCACAGCAACCAATATTGATTTTTATCATCAAAAGTGTTTTTATCTGATAATCTTTATTTTCTGTACTAAGTCTAAAAAATAAACTCATACCAAAACAACCATCTTTTCTGTGTTTCCTGAAAATGTAGCCATGTTCAGACAAAAGTGCAGAGACTGAAACTACGGAGGCTCTCATTGTTGGTGCAGAAGATACTTTAAGATACTTACGTTTCCACGAGATCATTATGTTGTGTGCAAGAGAATAACCCACAGACTGTAAACATGAACATTTGAAGTGTTGTCACCCGTGTGTTCCTGCAGGAGGCGCTGGAGTCCCATGGTGGTCTGGAAATGCTGTCTCAGGCTAACTTTGAGCCAAGCTAACGACAGGCTGAGAGCTGAGGCGGGTTTTAAGCAAATAATGTCATTAACTTAAAATACAATAATAACATTAATATAAATAGATTAAATAAAAAAATAAAATATATGGATAAAATAAAATTAGTTTTAATAAAAATTAAAATAACATTTAAAAAATCAATAAAATAATTAAAATATGTTATAATGTCACATGCAGCCTTGTGCCACACTGTAAATAATAGATGTTAGATAAAGTCTATTTCTGGTAAATATATTCACAGTTTTGTTCCGGTTGTTTACTTATTTACGCTCTGTCTGCATGACGTCATCTTTCCAGTGTCGAGGCGCCCTCTAGTGGCCCGTGTGCGCAGGAGCGCTGCTCCTCCTCCCCTCTCTCATCAACAAGCTGTGAGCTCATCTGCTCCACACAGGAGCAAAATGGCCGCCAGTAAACTAAGCGATCACACAGCGTCTGACAGTCATCAGCGGGTTCTGTGTGTTTTGTTTACAGCTTGAGGACTACAGTCGCTCTTTAAGGATACTCGCCTTTCCTCCGGGTTTATAAGATCCACTTTTCGGTTTTTGGTGATGTCATTTCTTACTCTAATCAGCTTCGATCGCCTCGAAGAACTAGCTCGCTAGGCTAGCTGCTTTGCTAGCCTGCTAGCGGTGGGTCTGCGTGAAATTCTGCACAGAAGCACTTTATGCCCTGTGTGATTCCCGAGGTGAGTGTGTGTGTGTGTGTGTGTGTGTTTAATGTCCTGTGTGTGTTTAATGTCCTGTGTGTGTTTAATGTCCTGTGTGTGTGTTTAATGTCCTGTGTGTTTTATGTGCTGGTTACAAACGTCACCTTTTGACGCATTTAGATACAAATTACGTTTTGGTTTGAGGAGTCAGAAACGTCACTGAAGTTAGTTTAATAACACGACCGCCGAGAAACAGCCTGACAAACAGCAGCCTGACAAACACAAACAGCAGCCTGACAAACACCATCAACAGCCTGACAAACAGCAGCCTGACAAACACAAACAGCAGCCTGACAAACACAAACAACAGCCTGACAAACACCATCAACAGCCTGACAAACACCATCAACAGCCTGACAAACAACAGCCTGACAAACAACAGCCTGACAAACACCATCAACAGCCTGACAAACACCATCAACAGCCTGACAAACAAAAACAACAGCCTGACAAACACCATCAACAGTCTGACAAACACAAACAGCAGCCTGACAAACACCATCAACAGCCGGACAAACACCATCAACAGCCTGACAAACACCATCAACAGCCTGACAAACACAAACAACAGCCTGACAAACACCATCAACAGCCTGACAAACACCATCAACAGCCTGACAAACACAAACAGCAGCCTGACAAACACAAACAACAGCCTGACAAACACCATCAACAGCCGGACAAACACAAACAACAGCCTGACAAACACAAACAACAGCCTGACAAACACAAACAGCCTGACAAACAACAGCCTGACAAACACCATCAACAGCCTGACAAACAACAGCCTGACAAACACCATCAACAGCCTGACAAACACCATCAACAGCCTGACAAACAACAGCCTGACAAACACCATCAACAGCCTGACAAACACCATCAACAGCCTGACAAACAACAGCCTGACAAACACCATCAACAGCCTGACAAACACCATCAACAGTCTGACAAACACCATCAACAGTCTGACAAACAACAGCCTGACAAACACCATCAACAGCCTGACAAACACCATCAACAGCCTGACAAACACCATCAACAGCCTGACAAACAAAAACAACAGCCTGAGAAACACAAACAACAGCCTGACAAACACCATCAACAGTCTGACAAACACAAACAACAGTCGGACAAACAGCAGCTGGACAAACACAAACAACAGCCGGACAAACAAAAACAACAGCCGGACAAACACCATCAACAGCCGGACAAACAAAAACAACAGCCGGACAAACAGCAGCTGGACAAACACAAACAACAGTCGGACAAACACCATCAACAGCCGGACAAACCAAAAACAACAGTCTGACAAACACCATCAACAGCCGGACAAACAAAAACAACAGTCTGACAAACACAAACAACAGTCGGACAAACACCATCAACAGCCTGACACACACCATCAACAGCCTGACAAACACCATCAACAGCCTGACAAACACAAACAACAGCCTGACAAACACAAACAACAGCCTGACAAACCAAAAACAACAGCCGGACAAACACCATCGACAGCCGGACAAACACCATCAACAGCCGGACAAACAAAAACAACAGCCGGACAAACAAAAACAACAGCCGGACAAACAACAGTCTGACAAACACCATCGACAACCTGACAAACACCATCAACAGTCTGACAAACACCAACAACAGCCTGACAAACAACAGTCTGACAAACACCATCAACAACCTGACAAACACCATCAACAGCCTGACAAACACCAACAACAGCCTGACAAACAGCAGCTGGACAAACACAAACAACAGCCTGACAAACACAAACAACAACCTGACAAACACAAACAACAGCCTGACAAACACAAACAACAGCCGGACAAACACAAACAACAGCCGGACAAACACAAACAACAGCCGGACAAACACAAACAACAGCCTGTCAAACACAAACAACAGCCGGACAAACACAAACAACAGCCGGACAAACACAAACAACAGCCGGACAAACACAAACAACAGCCGGACAAACACAAACAGTCGGACAAACACAAACAACAGCCTGATAAACACAAACAACAGCCGGACAAACACAAACAACAGCCGGACAAACACAAACAGTCGGACAAACACAAACAACAGCCTGACAAACACAAACAACAGCCAGACAAACACAAACAACAGCCTGACAAACACAAACAACAGCCTGACAAACACAAACAACAGCCTGACAAACACGAACAACAGCCTGACAAACACAAACAACAGCCTGACAAACAAACAACAGCCTGACAAATACAAACAACAGCCAGACAAACACAAACAACAGCCTGACAAACAAACAACAGCCTGACAAACAAACAACAGCCAGACAAACACAAACAACAGCCTGACAAACACAAACAACAGCCTGACAAACACAAACAACAGCCTGACAAACACAAACAACAGCCTGACAAACACCATCAACAGCCTGAATAAAACCAGACGTCTTCCTTTGACTTGAAATAATAAATGTTGTTGAGATGTTGAAAGCACACCGCGCATGCAGCCACGTCCTGTCAGCTCTCCTTATCACTGAGTGACGTGGTGTCATTGTGTGCAGACACACCTGACACGTCACATTTACAGCTCTTTATGGTCCTTTAGTGTTTGTCTCTCCGTCTCCATGAGTCATGCTCGGGTTAACGTGGGAATAAGCGGTGTGTTTATGTGTCTCATTGGCTAACTGCTGAGTTGGAGGCAGGTGTTAGGTCAGAGCGTGCCCTTCACTACACCTCACAGCTCCCGTCCCAGCTGGCGTCCTGTCCATGCTGCAGACGTGATCTAATGAAATGCATTCACAGATTGAAGTCCCCGGTTTGTTTGGCTGCAGCCTGCGTCGTCTGCTGGTCAATGAATTATGCAGCGAGAAGTGAGACTACCAGAGCTGTTGTCAGGCTGATCCTGGTTAACGTTACAGACTGAACAACAGTAGCTGCATCCGACCACATCTGGCATTACTCTGATGACATATGGACCATAATTACACAAGTGTGCCTGACGCTCGTGTAGAAATGTGTGCTTGTGTCGGCAGCGTGCGTTAACGTGTGACATGAATAATTAAATGTGTCCGTTTGTGTCCTCAGACAGGAGAATCAGGAAAGGGAACAGTGGTTCATGGAAGACAAGAAAAAGAAGAAAGAAGATAAAAAGAAAAGGGAAACCTCTCAGAAGGTGAGAGTCTGTGATGTACTTGAATTTCATGAGGTCAGTGATGCTTTGTGGAGTCATTTGGTCTGAATTATCCTCCAGTTTGTTCCATCGGTGCTGCATTACCTCAAGTTTGGTCGGATTAACACCGTGCGTAAAATTGGATACAGTGTTGAAGGTGGAGCCTCGTTCATACTTATGAAAGCTGCTCAGTGGCCTATGAAGCCAAAAAAAACAGTCTGTAGCTCCGCCCCCTAGTGTTTAAAATGAGTACTGCAGTCTAAACTCTAATCATCACAGAGAGCTGTCTCCCCCCTCCTCTCACACAGGTCAGCATGTGGTGGACACTGTAGCTTCAGTGTTTAGCCAGCTCTGCATGTAGAGACACTGTAGCTTCAGTGTTTAGCCAGCTCTGCATGTAGAGACACTGTAGCTTCAGTGTTTAGCCAGCTCTGCATGTGGTGGACACTGTAGCTTCAGTGTTTAGCCAGCTCTGCATGTGGTAGACACTGTAGCTTCAGTGTTTAGCCAGCTCTGCATGTGGTGGACACTGTAGCTTCAGTGTTTAGCCAGCTCTGCATGTGGTGGACACTGTAGCTTCAGTGTTCTATCTTCTATTTCTATAATGCTTCTATCTGAAGCAGTTCCACTGCCCGCTTCCATCGCTGCAACACCTGTTCACCTGATAACTGCTCTCATATCTGGCAAACCCAGGGGCGTCCAAAACGGCCGTGTGGGGGGGGGAGCTTATGTGCACAATAAATGTATCTTCTGATTTATAACTTTCTATTTCCAGATGTCAGTTTGTGGTTAACAGTATCGTGCGCCTGGTAACGTCACATGTGATACCATTTTTAATTGGCTTTAACGGTCGGCGCTCTTCCTGGGTGCGAGCTTCACCAGGGCACGTTTAGAGAGCTCATGATTGTTGAAGTTGGTGATAAAATGTTCATCAGCTGATGTCTGATTCACTTTTTCTTCTTTGTTTCAGGTGCCAGAACAGAAAATCAAAGGTATGTTTGTCTCTTTTTGATCATTAGGCAGCTTAGTGTTTGACCTCTGACCTTTACACAGTTTGTATTCTGCTCATCCATATGTAAACACATGTTCCATGTTTGACCTCTAAACTAAACCTCAGCAAACACACTGATGTTCAGCTCTGCCGACTCGTTAGTGAGCTGTAGGACACGCCCACCCCAGAAATGTCCAATTAGAGGAGAGGTGTGGGGGGAGCATCAGATGAATGAGGAGGCTTCTGAGCTGCACGTCTGTAACGCTGACATCACGCTGAGAGGATAACAGATCTCACGTCTGATCGAAGTGTGACGCGTGAAGGCCTTGTAATGTCACCATGTGACCACGATATGCTCGACCCTCGCCATGACTCAAATCCCAACGCTGGGGTCACTCAGTGATGATTTAAGAGCCTTTGGTTTGGTGTCGTCGTGAGGTAACATCCTGCCTGAGTAACTCGCCCTTACTTTCTCTCCTCAGTGCCAGACTCAGCCAAGCCCTCCACGTCCCAGCCGCTCGCCACCCAAGGCTCAGTGTCCCCCAGCCCTGGCCCCCTCGCCCCCTCGCCCCCCGGTCCTGGTGCAGCTGGGCTTTCTGCACAGGTTCCTCCTGGTGGTGGGAACAATGCAAAGCAGCGGACTGCTGTGGCCAACGGACAGCCCTCCTCCCCTGCAGGAAGCCAGACATCCCAGCAGCAGCGATACATGTCGAGAGAGGTTCCCCCGAGGTTTCGCTGCCAGCAGGACCATAAAGTGCTACTGAAGCGGGGCCAACCGCCGCTGTCCTCCATGCTGCTGGGGGGAGGGGGCGGGGAAGGGGCCGCAGGAAGTGGCTGGGCAGATAACCCCAATGCAAACACAGCTGGAGGCTCAGGTGAGTGAATGTGACGCAGCAGCAGTCGGCTCAAATCCTGGTTGAGTTCAGTTTAGACGAGAATCTGATGAGTCGGCTCTCTTTCATTGTTTTTACAGATTCCACCCTGAGCTCATCTTCTTCTTCACCGCCCCCCCCCTCCTCCTCCTCCTCCTCCTCCTCCTCATCATGTGTCGCTGCTCCGTCTTCTTCTACTTATGCAAATTCCACATGGGGGTCGGGCTCTGGTAGCCCGGCCTCGTCTCAGGGCTGCGGGAAGGTGATGGTGGATGGGTCTGACCTGGCAGACTGGCCCAGCATCCTCGGCGGGGACAAAGGGGGCGGGGCCGGGACCGGGGAGCAGGACGAAGACAGCCCTGCTAACAACAGTAGTGCCTCATGGAGTGAAAAAACCATCCAGCAGAAGGGAGGAACAGGGGGAGGGAACACGGACAATCCTTCCTCCCCTCGTTTGTCTCCTCGCTCCTCCTCCTCGCCGAATGAATGTGTCCAGTCCAGCAGCGGTGGCGTGTGGGGCTCCTCCTCCTTTCAGGTGGAGGCGGGTCTCGGAACTGCAGCATTTTACAATTCCAAAGTCTCTCATCTTCTTCCTGGGCCTCAGGAGAGCCCTGTGGGTGGCAGCAGTGTCTCTGGTGCCAATTTCAACCCGAACGTGAACCCGTCTGCGTGGCCCGCCCTGGTGCAGGCTGGGACGCCGACGTCCGTGAACGACAGCCTTCCTCAGCACCCATCCATTACTTCAGTTTCCTCGCTCTCTGCCAGCTCTATCACCACTCTATCATCTGTGAATCAGTCTGAGACAGCTGGGGGAGCCCGGGGCGGCGAGCCTCAGCAGCACTTAGGAAACCCGGGGCACGAGCCGGGGTCAGGTGGAGCGGCGCCAGGAGCAGGACCAAATCAGGACGACGTCCAGGAAAGGGACTTTGGGCTGACGAGAGCTGATGGAGACGGGATTTCTAATCCTTCCGGCTCCTCGTCGTCTTGGAGATCCGCTGACCTGAGTGCAGGAGGGTCACAGGCCGATGGATGGGGCGGGGGCGGGGCCGGGGGCGGAGCTCAGGCGCAGGAAGGGAACGTGTGGGGCTTTGGCGGTCTGGGTGGGAAGACCGGCTGGGCCAGTGGGAGTGATGGTGGCTCAAATACCACAGCGGTAACTCAGGGAGCGGTGGAAGGAGGCGGATCAGAAGCAGAGTGGGGGGGCACAGAGGGTTCAGGTCCGAGTAATTCAGCAATAGAAGGCGGGGGGGGGGAGGGGAGCAGCAGCGGAGGTCACGGCGGCAGTGTTTTACAGGAAGCTGCGTCACCAAAGTTCGCAACGCCGACAAAAGCTTGGGACAATCAGAAAGGGATGGAGAGTGGGGAGTGGGGGGGGCGGGGTGGGGGGGCGGGAGCTGGACGACCGTCATCCTCGAGCGGGGGGGGGTCCATCGCTGGTAGCGGGGGGGATGATAGTGATGGCGGACAAAAACAGGAGCAGGCCAAGCCTGGTCCCGATCAGTCCCAAACCTCCAATGCTGAAGTGGCCTTACTGAGCATGCTCAGTAGATCTGACCTGGACCCCCGGGTCTTATCCAACAAGGGCTGGGGGCAGACCCAGGTCAGACAGAACGTGGCCTGGGACCTGGACTCTTCAAGAGGAAAGAGAAGCGAAAGAAGCTCCGCCTCCATCAACAGTTCTGCACCCGGGTTCCTGTCCAATCACAGTTCAGGTACTAACGATGGCGCTCTGAGCTCCGGTCCTGCTTCAGGGAGGGATGCGTGGGAAGGCAGCGCCTCCACCTGCGCTCCTCCCAGCACTGCAAGGAAACCAGGAACACCTGAAGAAGAGATGGAGGCAGCTGGAGGGTGGGGGGAACGCCCACCTGGGAACCAGGGCAAAGGATGGGGGGCTGAAGAACAACAGTGGGGGGGGCGCAAAGGCAGAGGGGGGGGCTGGAGAGACTTTGGAGAACAGGGTAGTGGCTGGGCTGATGGTCCAGAAGATAAAGGGACGGGGGGGTCGGAAGGGGAGAGGGGAGGGAGGTGGTTGGGGGGGAGACTGGGGTCAGAGGGATTCTGCTCCGTGTGGCGATGGGCGGAGCAGAGGAGGAAGCCACAAGGACGAGGGATCTTCCTGGGGTAACTCGGATGAAGGTGGATCTCAGCGAGGAGGGTGGGGAGGGGGGGATGGAGGTAAACCCCACCAGGACTGGGACAGTGCCAAGCCCCCCCCTCTCAGCAGCGCACACATACCAAACAGTAACGTGAAAACTCCAAACACACAGCAGCACCAATCACAGGCAGGGGGGCTGGGGCAGCCGCTCCACCGTGGCAGGCGGCGGTCCACCTTCTAAGAATCAGAACCAAAGTTCAGGCTGGACCTCAGGCCCCATCCCCCAAATCCCCGGGGGAGGGGCCGACGCCCTGGAGTCCAGCGGCTGGGAGGAACCGTCCCCCTCAGTCCATCAGCCGCAAAAGGGAGGGTCGATGATGGCACGTCGGCCTGGGGAGACCCGACCCGCTATAACAGCAAGAACGTGAATCTGTGGGACAAAAGCAACGCCGGACCCGACCAAAGCCACGGTCAGCCGGCGCCACCTGCACCGACCATGCAGCAACAAGCACCTCGGAGACAGCAGG
>NC_136707.1:155314-222814 GCF_947650265.1 Symphodus melops
CGGACTGAGTACTGGTCCACACTGAGCCGGACTGAGTACTGGTCTACACTGAGCTGGACTGAGTACTGGTCCACACTGAGCTGGACTGAGTACTGGTCTACACTGAGCTGGACTGAGTACTGGTCCACACTGAGCTGGACTGAGTACTGGTCTACACTGAGCTGGACTGAGTACTGGTCCACACTGAGCTGGACTGAGTACTGGTCTACACTGAGCTGGACTGAGTACTGGTCTACACTGAGCTGGACTGAGAGCTGGACTGAGAGCTGGTCCACACTGAGCTGGACTGAGAGCTGGTCTGAGAGCTGGTCTACACTGAGCTGGCTGACCCGTGACACCTGGGCTTGTCACGATAAACCAGATCCTGGTCTCGTCTTATAGAAACAGTAATGATGCCTGTTGTGTTACCACAGCAACAGAGAGAGAAGACGTAGACTCTAAGGGGGGGGGGGGGGGGGGGGGGTCAGTTTGGTAAATAATCTTCACCTTTGTTGGTGTGTACCCCCCCCCCCCCCCATAGAGTCTGCAGAGGCGTTACAGGGGCAAGACAGGATCAGCTGAGGCAGCGGGGCAGTGCTGTGTGTGTGTGTGTGTGTGTTGCTCTCACTGTGCGGTGGCCATCTTGGAATCGGTACGGTGACGCTCCTGAAGCTTTGAGGAAACGCAGTCTGAGGGGTTACTTCGTCACGGCGTGGCGGCGGGACGCACAGTGATCCCCTCCCAGCCCTGTAACGCCTCTGTTAGCACCGCAGGAGACGAGGGGGGGGGGGGGTCGCTTCATCTCACCCTGACACGGTACAGGCTGCTGTCGTTAGCAACATTTAGGTTGTTGCATTAAAACAAGAGACTTCTGTTTTGGTTGCCATGGTTTCCAAACACATCCATATTGTTTTGGTGTTGCTTTTTGGCCTTTATGCCTTTTTATTGGCTCGCACAGCAGAAGAGAGACAGGAAACATTACTGACCAATCAGGATCAAGAAAGGGGCGGGACATCTGTTAGCAGCCTTCACTGAAGGAGAAACTCGTGGTGTTTTTGAGAGGACGGTTCCTCGTGTAGAGCTGCTGCCAGGACGCCATTCACTGACGTTTCCTTAGAGGAAGGACGCGTTCATCTTCTGTAACCTAGCAACAGGAAGCGATGGTTACTGTTACCCTTAATGGACTCAGGCCTACAGTTCTTTAGTTAACACACAGTAAAGGCAGGGAGCTCAAGGTCTAATATTTCATATTCTACATTTGAAGTCTGAGACGTGTTTGGAAGAGTCCTGAGCGTTGCCATGGCGTTGGCCTTAAATTTCACACCAATATGGCGAGCAGGAAGGGATTCAACGTCTCAGGGCTTCCCTGCTAACGTCTACCTCGCTCAGACGCTTTGACCACGAGATGTTGAGGACGTTTTCGTGGGCAGCTATTGGTTCAAAAAATGGACCTGAAGAAGTCCGTCTGTCGTTCCTGAGAACGTCTGAGGGTTCCAGTCGTGGAACGTGTGGAACGTGTGGAACGTGTGGAACGTGTGGATGTGTTCACGCTGAGATTGACGGGTCAGTAATGATGCTGATGATGGTGGAGGAGTTGTTTTGGGGGCTTGATGTCTGAACCGCCTCTCCAAAGGTCGCTCCACGCGTGTGAGGGCTGTTAAGTGTTTTACTGCGAGCTCCAGGCAGACGGAGCGTGCAGCGCCTGCTGACCCCATAAAGGTGGCGTCCTCCCTTTAATTATCCCCTCTAATAATTGAAGGCCATTAAAAGGCCGTAAAGTGAACGGGGGGGGGGGGGGCGCCTGGTGTCACAGTGAAGCAGGGGGCGGGGCCTGGGTGTCACAGTGAAGCAGGGGGCGGGGCCTGGTGTCACATTGAAGCAGGGGGTGGGGCCTGGTGTCACAGTGAAGCAGGGGGCGGGGCCTGGGTGTCACAGTGAAGCAGGGGGCGGGGCCTGGTGTCACAGTGAAGCAGGGGGCGGGGCCTGGTGTCACAGTGAAGCAGGGGGCGGGGCCTGGGTGTCACAGTGAAGCAGATGAAAATGTACATTCATATTGATTCCACGAGCGTCCCAGTCTGTGAGTTAACTTTACGTTTCAGTGTTAAAGAAGCGCACACACACACACACACACACACACACACACACACACACACACACACACACACACCACAGCTCCTGATGTGTGACGTGTGTGAGAAACCTTGATGTCAGATGGATCTAATGAAGTCTTTATATCGACGTTTCATCGTGGTTGTAAATATCCTGAAATCGTTTGGATTGATAAACTCTAAAGAGAGTATTATATTATATACCTACTATAATATATATTATTATATTATATACCTACTATAATATATATTATTATATTATATACCGAGTATAATATTTATTATTATATTATTATATTATATACCGAGTATAATATATATTATTATATTATTATATTATATACCGAGTATAATATTTATTATTATATTATTATATTATATACCGAGTATAATATATATTATTATTATTATTATTATTGTTGTATGTATTCCATGATGATGGTGAGATTTTAACAGGGCTGATCAACATGCTAACGTTGTGGTCTGTTTTGTGTCTGCAGACCTGTGAAGGCGTCTGGACCCCCGGCAGAACAAACCGGAGCCTGAAGTGGACTGAAAGGATTCCCCTCCTTCTGTTGCCATGGAACTCTGTGATGGCAGATAGGACAGCAGCACGCTGAAGATCCAGACCGGGACCAAAGACTGGACCTGATGCACGCATGCAGCAGAACACGGTGTCTGAAGAGGAGAAGTGATCCACTCTGCATCCAGCAGCTGAGCAGAATATCGATGGAGTGTTTTCCTGTGGGAGAGTTCAGCGAGGGTCGGCGTTCTGACCCGTGTTCAGGTGTGAGTGGAGTCCTGACCAACAGACGGACCAGCTGAAGGACCGCTGAGACCAAACCCAGTCTGCTGACTGGATCCATGTAAAGACGCTTCACAGGGTGATGCTTCAGTCGGAGGTGTCGTCACCTGCTCAGTGCCAAAACGGTCTCCGCTTCATTCAAAGGACTTCACACTTTTAAGATTGTATTTTTCTGCTGAACAAACGAACACCAACACATTTCTTTCTTTTCAAGAATCCCTTTTTTTTTAAGTTGAAAAAAAAAAAAAAGAGTGGGAACAAGCACACGTGATCACGTGAAAGATGTTTCATGTGTCCTAACAGAGCGATCACATGACTCTGTGCCAGAAGCCCGGCTTTCATCACAAGCATTCCCTGCCATCCACGCTGACACACATTTCTGTTTTTCATCCAAACTTGGAATAACAATGCAGAATTTTTCAAACAGCCCGGCTCCGCCCACTCTGCCCCCGGGGTTTAGTGGGAGGGGAGGAGGCGGTCCTCTGTACCCCCCTCAGCCTGCGGAGCCTCAGATCTCTCCCAGGATGACGGAGGATTACGCGGGGCTGCAGCAGCAGAGCCTGCACAGAGGCCACCACCTCCCCGCTCAGGCCAGCCACATGCTCGCCTACAGCGCCCGAAACAGAGGAGCCGTGGAGGCGCCGCCGCCGCCGCCACAGGGGGGCGTTCACAGCGGCAGCACCAACAACCCCTACAGGAAGGACGTCATGGATTATTATTTTTCAATGGGGGGAAAGGACAGACACAGGAGGGGGGGCATGGGCTACGCCGCAGGCTTCGGGTACCCTAATCTGGACGGACAGATACCTCATCAGTACCGACACGCCGGATCTGGATCTGCACCGCCATCTGGCATGATGTCATATCCAGCGGACTACAGCTCCAGTGCAGGTGGAGCGAGTGGTGCCGGGGCGTTCTCTCCGTCTGCTCAGTACAACATGAGTCAGAACTCGGCCATGCAGTCGGTGCCGGCTTCTCAGATGCAGCACCGCCAGCACAGCCAGAGCTTCGCCGCTGCTGCCGCCGCCGCCGCCGTCCACCACGGGCAGCAGCAGAGGAGCTACCCACTCTCTGGGCACAGAATGACCCCCCAGTACCCACACTACTCCCCACAGGGGGGCGGGGCCTCCACTGGGTCGTCAGGAATGTATAGCCCCCCTCCACAAAGATATCTGGACGGCGCCGCCGGCGCTGGGTTCGACCCCAAAGTCAACAGCTCTCCCAGTGTCAACTCCAGTTCAAACTCAGTCTCCAGTTCAGTTGCTGCTAACAATGTGGGGCAGATGGAGAACGTTCCACAGGGTTACCACGCCGCCACGTACCCCGGATATCCCCCGCAGACGCACTCGCTCCACAAGCAGGCGACGCTCCAGCACCGCAACTCGCAGCACAACCTGGGGCTGGGCTACGACAACTCTGTGAAGATGCAGCACCAGGCTCCGCCTCCAGGCTCGGCTTACGCTAAACATCACCAAGCCTCCAATCCCAGTATACCTCAAGCAGCGTCTCAAGACATCGCCAAATCCCCCATGCACGCCAGCGCTCAACAGAGCCAGATCAACCAAAACTTCAGCCCCATCTCCAACCCGTCTCCTGCCGCCTCCGCCGTGCACTCCCCCAGCTGTAGCTCCTCCCCCTCCCCTCTGATGGGGGTCTCAGAGTCGCACCCCTTGGGTCACGCTCTGACATCGAACCCCCGTAGCAGCCACGGTCCGGCTCGATTACTGCAGACCATGCCTCAGTTAAGTCCCACGCCCAATTCAAACAGCAGCATCAGCAGCTGTGGTAGCAGCGGCAGTCAGAAGGCGCACGGCGTGAGTGCAGCTGCAGGCGGCGCTCGCAACAAAATGTCTCTGAGCACAGGAGGCGGGTCTCGAGAGGACGGCCCGTCCGTTTATTCAGGGTCTGTGCTGGACTCCAGCCTGAACAGTCTGAACGCCTTGACATCACAAGTAGCCAATTTACCAAACACGGTGCAGCACATGCTCCTCACCGACAGCATGCTGTCGCAGAAGAAGGGGAAGGACGGGGGGGCGGCGCCACACGGCGTGCCCCCGTCACAACCGAGGAGTCGGAACGCGAGCGCCGCCTCCAGTACCAGCACGGTGAAGGACGGGTGTGCTGCCACGATCGCTGACGCCGGCGGCGATGAAGACTCGTCGCTGACATCGGGGACGAAGAGGGAGCGTGAGGAGGGCGAGCGCAGGAGGGCGAGGCAGATGAGCGGCGCCAGCAGTGGATCAGAACCGACGCAGACGGGACAGAACCTGAAAACGCTCCCCTCTGATTCGCTGTCAAAAGATTTGAAAGTGTGTGAAACTAAAAGAAATGAAGCTCACGCTCCCTCGTCGTTATCCCCGTCAGACGCCGGCCTCACGTCACGCTCACCTTCATCCACCTCGTCCAGCGTCGCCGCCACGCAGCCCAACTGCGTCTCAGAGCCCGCCGTGACCTACGGCGAGCACAGAGCGGGCGACGTGAAGACGAGAGACATCAAGAGCGAAGTCACTCAGAGTGAGAGCGAGGCTGCGGTCGGGCGAGCAGAACGAGGAAGCGGGCGAACGCAACAAGATGGAGACGGGAGAACGCAAAATCGCCAAGCCAAAGACAACAGGCCGCACGCCGCCTCCAGGTCGCACGCCAGCGAAGAGAAGGCGTGCGAGGATCAGCAGAGCGTCGGCGTGATTGTCTCAGCCCGGACTGACGGAAACAAACGTCCCCAAGACAACAGCCTGGAAGAGAAGCTTTACTGCCGAGAGAGCAGCAGCCATAACGGCGAGGAAGGGATGGATCTGACCTTGTATTCTTCTCTGCACCACAAAGCTAACTTTGGACGGGCTCCTCCGCACGCCGGACCCCACAAGTACGCCCCCCCAGAGGCCACGTATGGCGCCGACCTGTCGGCCAGGAGCAGAGGCCGGGCCGGCGTGGAGTCAAGTTCCAGATACTTAGGGTACCAGCACCCCCAGCCTGGTTACGGCGCCGTGCAGCAGAAGGATGCAGCGGACGCTTTAGTGAAGAGAGGTCAAGGGGCGGGGTCAAAAGGTCACGAGGAGAACTCCCAAATGCAGCCGTTTCCAAGTCTTTTACAAGAGGTTCTTCAAGGGTACAATCTGGACAGGCGCTACAGCAGAGCTGAGCAGGTGTTCCCTGCACACCTGCAGCTGCAGCAGCAGTTTCAGAGCAGGGCGCCGTACGGCCTGACGGACGCCACCAGGACGCAGAGTGACGCCCAGACCGGAAGCTCCGGAAAGCATCCGAACCAGAGGCCCGTGAGCGAGCCGGATTTTAACGCAGATCTCCAGTCGAGGTCGGACGGGTCCAACAGTAAGACGATCCTCAGTGCTGAGAAAGCTGAAGGGGGCGTGGCCCAGAATACGGACGCTCAGCCAACGCCAACAAAACACATCAACTTAGCCGACTACTCGCTCCCGCAGAGGAAAGCCTTATCCAGCGTGTCCACGCCGTCCTCCGCTGTTCAGGAGCTCCTCCTCCAAGAGCCGGAGCCGCTGTCAGCCGGCGCCGCTCCGCCTGAGTCCCAGAAGTCCTCCGGCTGCACGCTCGCCCCGTCAGAGCGGCGTTCGGTGATCTGTGACGTGTCGCCGAACAGACGCGGCACGCCGGAGAGGGAGCGAGACGGTGACAGAGAGAAAAGTGGAGCCTCGGTGATACAGACGCCGTTTTCCTCTCCAGCCGCCAACGACGCCGGTAAAAAAGAGGTCGGGGTGAAAACTGAGACGGCGTCAAAGGAGGCGAGCGCCGACTCTGCACGCTCACAGACCGACCACAGCAGCGGAGGAGCTAACGAGGCGGATGTGGAGTATCAGTCAAAGTCTGCCGACCCCTACCGGAGAGGTCACGCTGAGGTCACGCACCTGCCCTCTCATCCAATGAGCACTCACCCTTTATCGTCCCCGTCGAGACACCCGCCCTACCTTCACGGGGTCGACTTGTCCGCTGGCAGTGCGAGCGCTTTCCCAGGATATCGATATGGAGATTCAAGAGACGGGAATCTGATGTCCCGCGCTAACCCCCATTTCCCCCCCCACCATCCTTACCACGCCTTACCCCCCCAGACTCCGCCCCCCAGCAAGCTGCAGATGTATCCCCACCCCCGCCCGCCGCCCCACCACCCGCACGAGATGAGCGACTGGGTGAAGGCCATGAACAGGCCGTCAAAGGAGATGATGATGCAGCCCGGTTCGTCACCGGGGCGACACAAAGTCAGCCAATCAGAGCAGAGACAGAGGATGATCTCTGACGACGCAGCCAAGCTGGGCGTCCATCATCAGAGCGCCTTCTTTGATTTAAAGATGTGGGAGTCGGCGCACCCTGGACGAGACGGCAGCAGAGTGATGGAGGGTGACTCCTCCTACTACAGAACACAAGCCCCTCCCCCTCCTCCTCCTCCTCCTCCTGCTGCCATCGCTTCCCACGCTGCCGTTCCTCCACAGCTGATTCACTGCCAAAACGCCGCTGAACCCGAGGACGCCAAACACCCGTGCCCACCTCCTCCTCCCAGCTCTGCGAAGCCAGTCGCCGACGTGAACGCCGCTCAGCCCAAACTGCAGCGTCAGACTAAAGGTGGCGGCTCGGGAGACGCCAATCCGTTAATGCTGCGAAGGAGGGTCCGCTCCTTTATCTCTCCCATTCCCGCCAAACGCCACCTCCAGGATACGGCTCAGCAGAGGACCAACGCCCATCCCCCCGCCGCCACTCAGCCCGAGTCCAGCCATCACAACGACGAGGACTCTGCGAGTTCAGACGTCCCGTGTCCTCGGCTGTCCTCCCCGCTGCTCGGAGAGAATCCCTTCTCTCAGCCTCTCTCGCCGACGGGCGGCGGCACCAAGGTCATGACGGCGCGGAAAGGCCGAGGTTTGAAACTGGAGGCGATCGTGCAGAAAATCACTCCCAACGTCAAGAAGCCGACGGGCCACGACGACGAGTCCAATCATTACCCAGGGTTCCCTCACGCAGACCTGCCCCCCTTTAACGAGTCCCAGGACCAGGACCTGGCACACTTCCCTCGGGGGGCCGGCGGGGACGATGGGTACCTGGACGACGGTCACTCTTTAAACGACATGATGACCTTCAGAGGAGTCGACGACGCCTTCCCCTGTGACTCCGCCCACTCATCCCAATCGCTCAAACAGGACTTTGACTTTGGACTCGGAGCCGCTGTGGCGTCAGCGTCAGGCGACAAGGAGGACTTTGCTCTGCTCGGACCTTTACCCCCTCCTCCTCCTCTCCCTCGCCCGGTCCAAGGGTCTCCTCCTCCGTCTTCGTCCGCCCTGTCAGACATCCAGCATTTCACAAACACGTACCAGCAGCTGGAGACGCGCCGCGGCGAGCAGTCTGCTGCCAACCTGCTCCGACAGAAACTCCAAGAGTCCGGTATCGGCTTCGATGATTATCCTAGGAGCGAGTACTACGGCACGACTCCGCCCCACCACAGCCAGGCTCAAGGTCACATGATGAACAGGCAGCATCACATGTCGTCCAGTCGCTCCAGTCTGTCGCCACAAGACACAAAGTCCTCGGACAGCCTGGTGCCTAAAGGCTACTTCCCGTCTGGGAAGAAGAAGGGCAGACCTGTCGGGAGCGTGAACAAACAGAAACGGGTCCAGAACCCGGGCCAGGGCCAGGGCCAGTCTCAGACCCAGACCACGACTGTGAGCGCTCCTCCAGCTCCGCTGACTCCGAGTCCAGCTGCCACCACGCCTCCCCCGTCAGTGCAGACCATCAGCACGCCAGCCCCCGTGGTCCCGCCTCTCATCGACCTTCAGAACGCTCCCCCGCTCGCACCGCCCGTTCTGACCCAGGTGGTGAAAGTAGACGTGGAGAGTGAGGACACGCAGCCGGAGGTCGAAGTCAAACCCGCGAGGAGGAGACGCAAAGGTGTGAAAGACGAAGACGACCCGCTGGAGGCGCGAGGTCGTCGGCGTCGTCAGAGGAGAGGAGCCGCGGCGTCGACCTCCATGTCTAAAGACGACTCTGAAAACCTCCTGGGGACAGGAGGGAACCTCGGCGCCGCTCGAGGATCCGTGGATCCAAACAGGAAGGGCCCGTTTGTCCCGCACATACACGTGGAGAAAAAAGTGCCCGAGATCGGGGCGGTGTGCACCATCGTGAACGCTGAGGAAGAAAAGATGAAAGGGGAGCGCAGCGCGGCGGGCGGCAGAGCGAGCGGGAGCGGGATCGATTCCCTCCTGACCTCGGCGCTTTCCTCCCAGTTATCTCGGAGAGACAGAGAGACGGAGAAGAAGGAGGCGGACGAGGTGGAAACAACCATCCAGTCGGGGAAAGCCCTCCCTTCGTCTGGCTATGTGGTTTCAGGCCCCGTGATCACAGAGACCAATCACTCGGGCCGGCTGCTCTGCTGCCTCTGCCAGAAATGGGCCAATTACAAACACCTGGGAGATCTGTACGGGCCCTTCTACCCCGCTGAGTATGCAGCAAAGCTCCCCAAGAACCAGCCCCAGGTCCGACAGTGTCCGGCAAGCAGCGGCTCAAACAAGACGGGACCAAACTCAGACTTCAGCTCCAACTCTCTGAGCTCTTTCCAAGACACGGCGGCCGCAGACGCTCCGTTCACCCCGGCCTTCACCGACTCTTATTATTCCATGGGATTCGAGCCGAGCCCGGCATCCTTCGCCTCCACATTCAGAACTGCCTCAGGAGCCGGGAGAGATGAAATGATGATGCACATGTCTGCTTGGTCCTGCCCCACCACCAGTAAAACGCCATCGCTCTCCTGGGACATGAACCTGGACATCAGACCCATCCCCGAGTTAAAGAGGGAGCCGGACCTGGAGACGGACCGGCAGCAGACCCAGAAGCAGATCCAGCAGCCGCCCGACGAAGCTCAACAACGACCTCAACACAGAAAGCTGACCTCACACCCTCGCTTCAAGAGGAGGCACAAATCCAGCGAGGACTCCCCCAGAATGGTGCCATCCAATAGCAAAGCTTCCCTGCCCTTCCAGCCCCCGCCCCCTGCCCTGGACTCCCTGGGACCCCTGGCTCAGCTGGCACAGCTCCCTCAGATGCCCATGGACCCGGAGGAGCTGTGGGTCCACGAGGGATGCATAGTGTGGACCAGTGGAGTCTACCTGGTCAACGGGAGGCTGTACGGCCTGCAGGAGGCACTAGATGGCGCCAGAGAAACAGTGAGTGTCTTCACCTGGTTAAACCGTGAGTCAGGAATCAGGTCAGATCTCTACAGAAAGCTGCGAGTTTGAGCCTTTATTATGAGAAGGGGGGGGGGGGTTTAAACAAACACATTAGTCTAATCTGATGAAAAGTTTCACAACAGGATAGTTTGTAGTTTGTCTCCCTCTGCTGTCTGAAAGAACGAGACACAGGGTCATTCAAATCCAGCTCATCTCTGTGCAGGCTGAGAAACACGTTTATGAAACTCTAAACTGGAAATAAGGTTTGAAGCTGCAGCGGTCGGTCGACTCAGACGAGGCCTCGCTCACGCTGCAGCTCCCGATCAGATTGTGTGTTTTTAGTTTAGACGGTTTAGATCCACGAGGTGGAACAGGAAGTCATGAGCAGTGTTTGATGGGTCTGCAGTTTAAAGACGTGTTGTTGTGTCTCTGCTCAGTGCTGCTCGTACTGTGACATGGTGGGCTCCACCCTCGGCTGCTACAGCAAAGGCTGCACACTTCGCTACCACTACCTGTGTGCCATGGAAGCAGGTGAGACTGAGTGTGACGCTGTGTGTTGATTGGAGCAGATCAGCCCGTTGTTTTAACAGATCGTTTTGTGTCCCGTGCAGACTGCTCTCTGAACGAAGATAACTTCTCTCTGCGCTGTCCGAAGCACAAGGTAAAGAAGGAGAGGTTGGTTCTGAACACACTCCAGTCACAGAGCCCGCCCTTCCACTTCCTGTCTTTACCTTTTCATCCCATAACTCACTTTTCTTTCCCTCTTTCAGTTTACCCAGAGCATCCGGCCCCCCAAGTCTGTGTACCTGGAGCAGTCAGAGAGAGGCTGACTCCGAGGAGGAGGAGGTGCAGGAGCCGTGGAGCTGTAAGTCTGCATGTTTCTAATAAGCTCCAGCAGCAGAAAGCTGCTCAAACTAGGATCAATGTTGGAGATGAAACATGGAGAGAGGTTAGAACGCAGAAAGCTTTACAGAGCCATGCAGAGCTGGCTAAACACTGAAGCTACAGTGTCCACCACATGCAGAGCTGGCTAAACACTGAAGCTACAGTGTCCACCACATGCAGAGCTGGCTAAACACTGAAGCTACAGTGTCCACCACATGCAGAGCTGGCTAAACACTGAAGCTACAGTGTCCACCACATGCAGAGCTGGCTAAACACTGAAGCTACAGTGTCCACCACATGCAGAGCTGGCTAAACACTGAAGCTACAGTGTCCACCACATGCTGACCTGTGTGAGAGGAGGGGGCGGAGCCAGACAGCTCTCTGTGATGATTAGAGTTTAGACTGCAGTACTCATTTTAAACACTAGGGGGCAGAGTGACAGGCTGCTCCTTTAAATGTTCATAATTCGGTCAGTGTTCAAAGATAAGAGACGTTAGGTGGGTTTCTCTTTTAAGAGCGGAGGGTCAAAGAGGTGAAAGTATAAATGTTAACCTGCTGGTCCTTTGTGTTCTTGCAGGCTGGTTTGGACATTAAGAAGAGGCGTGTTTGTGAAGCAGCCCCAAATGTGAAAGGAGAGGACTGACATCTGAGACGGAGAACAAACAAAAGGGAATGTAAACTTTCTCAACAGGAATCAGCATTATTTACTTTGAAGAACACCGAGAACAGAAAGCTTTTTTTGTTTTTTTTTCTAAAAGAAGTATTTGCTCTTTACTTAAAAGCAGAAAAAGAAAAAACAGACGTGCAACTGAAAGGAGCGGATCTCCACTTTAAAAATAGAAAACTACAAAAAGAGACGTCAGGACTGACGGAGGAGCTCGAGGAACTTTCTCAGAAAGAACAAAACAAACTCCCTCTCCGCTTCATGTTTCATTATTTTTATATTTTCTGTCTTTTGATCGTTGAAGAGGAGTTTCCCAAGCAAGTTTGGAAGAAGAGATTTTTGTATTTTATCTTACATTAGGATGACCACAAGTATTATTATTTTAGTCCTCATTATTATTATTATTATTTTGTATCCTCGTCGTTATTTACTCATGAAAATGAAACGGATGTAACTTTAAACACAATATTGGATTTTTTTTTTTCCATTCCTGGAGAGGGGGCGGAGCCAGAACGACATCGTCTGGAATGTCAGGGTTGAAGTTTGCCACAAAGACATTATTGCCTTGGAGAACGGACATTTGTTGCCTTTCAAAACAGTCACGAGTGCGAATGGTTAGCGAGCGTGCGTGCGTGTCAGCGAGCGTGTGTGTGTGTGTGTGAAAATATCTGGGTCTTTGATTCCATGTTTTGGTCCTTTTAAAAAGTGTTCTTATTTTTCATCGCTGGGGTTTTTACGGTACAGATAGTATTCACGGATATTCAGACGGACACAATCTTATTTTTCAAGTATAAAAAATGTTCATTAAGTTGCAAAGAGAAGGACGGCGTTGGGAGAGGAGGAACAAAAACACTACGAACTGATGTGTGTCGGCCATCTTTGACTGGAGAACATGAAGGACGTGACGCCGAGGAGCGGGGGAAAAAGAACGCCACGTTTCACTGACAGAAGTCGAAGCTAAAAATTGTAGGAGATGGTGTCATAAAAATGGCTGCGATCGGTCACCCGTTCCGGCCAATCAGAAGTGAGCCTTACCAAGTACTTTTTGAATTGTTTCATCCTGCAGCAAGCGATTTGATTGGACGAAATTAAATCCATTCAACAGAAGCATTGCCATGAAATTCAAAAACACGGAGTCGTACATGGTGTTGTCGTATCATTTTTTATTGTTATTCTTGTAAAAAAAAAAAAAAAAAAAAGCTGAGAAGACAGTTACACTATCAAAACTCACGCTGTATCAGAAACCTGTCAATATGTATATGAAATATGAATACACAGAAAAAATGCTTCAACAGTTTCTCTTATTTCTTAATCATTCTTGTCGTTTAAGCGTCTCGTGACACTTCCAGGCTCCTCCCACTTTGGTCGTCGTTTACCTATTCGCACTCTGACGACGTCTCTCTCTCTCTCTTTTTTCCATCACATACAAACGTTTCCTCTTTCCCATGTTTTCCATCTGTACATTCTCCCTCATCTGTATTTAAAAGATTAGTGATTTTTTTTAATATATGTATGTCACAAGCACATATATATATACACGTTTATCTATATACATATTTGTGTATATATGTGTGTGTGTGTGTGTATATGTGTATGTGTATATATGTGTGTATACTGTGTATACACGTATATATGCATATGTACATATATACATATAAATATATATACACGCATACATATATACATGTGTACACATTTGAATATATGTGTATACTGTGCCTATATATACATGCATACATATGCATATATACACAAACATAAACATGTATACATAGATGCACATACATATACTCATATGCACATATGCATACATAAACACATACAGTATGTTTTCATACATATATTCATACATATATACGTATATGTATACATATGGATACACATACATACCCGAACATATGAACCCTCGACCCTCCAATTGAGGGATGACAACTCTACCAACTGAGCCACAGCCGCCCCGTATATGTGTATGTACGTATATGTATACATGTATGTACATATACGTGTATATTTATACGTACAGTATATATGTATGTGTGTATGAATATATGTTATATGCATGTGTGTATATGTGTATATGAATACATCTATATATGTGTACGTGTGTATATAGTGTATACATGCATACATACATGCATATTGCCATATATTCGTATACACATACATATGTACAGTACATACACATGTATGGATATATGTGCAAACATACATATACATACATATGCACACATGTATGCGCATACACATACATGTATACATACATTGCGTATATACATATATACACATTGATACATACATATAGGCATATGTATACACAAATGTGTGTGCATGTACACATGTATACACATGTATATGTATATCTATATACATATGTATATACATGTGTATATGTTTGTATATATGCACGTGTGTATGCGGTATATGTATATATAGCATATACATATACATGTATATACGTATATATTCATATATACATATACACATATATGCACAAATACACGTGCATATACACACATGCATGCATATATACATATGTATATTGATATACGTGTGTATATATACAGATAAATGTGTATATATGTGTGTACATATATACATATATGTATAAATGTCAATGTGTGTATAGTGTGTATACACATATATGTATATATACACACATGTGCATACACAATATGTGTACAGTATATCTAGACACAAATATGCATATATACATATATATGTCTATATATGTGTATATGTATGTGTATGCATATAACCATATATATATGAATACATACACAGGCATATATACAGAAACACACATACATATATATACACATACATATGCATGTATATATATGAACATATATTAATACATACATATAAACGGTACATATATACACATGCATTTATACATACATATGCACAGATATACACACATATATGTATATCGATACACATATGTGCATATATGCACACATATTTGTATATGTGTGTTTCTGTATGTATGTGTATATGTATATATGCCTGTGTATGTATGTATACATACAGTATGTGTATATATAGTATATACATAGAAAACATAAACATATGTATATATACACACATCTGTACACATGTATATTGATACAATTGATGCATGTACATACATATATGTACATATATACATATACATGTATGTGTGTGTATATATATGCATATACCGCATACATGTGTGTATATGTATGTATAGATGCATGTGTATAGGTGTATGTATATATAGCGTATATACATATACATGTGCATACATATATACACACATAAACATATCAATACATACATATATACGGTGTATACACATATACATACACATATTTACATGTGTATATACACATACACATATATGTATATCTATATACATATGTATATACACACATTTGTATATATGTGTATGTATTAATGTGTATGAATATATGCTTGTGTATGTAAGTGTATATATACATACATACACTTATATATATATGAGAGATGAGATGAGATTCAACTTTATTGTCATTACACATATACAAGTATAGTGCAACGAAATGAGGTTTGGCATCTCACCAGAAGTGCAAATAAGCAGAAAGTGCAAGAGTTCGTGCTAAATATGTACAGTGATTATAACATTTACAGATGTGGTTAAAGAAAAGTGAATTATTAAGTATATATGGCTGGATGGATTATTGGGATGCTATAAATATAAATAAATGCTATAAATATAAATGTATACAGAGGATTAAATATACAGGTTAAGGTGCAGAGAAAATGAATATACTAGTGTACAGTGTACAGTGTATATATAGTATATACATATAAACATATACACATACATATACATACATTCACATACACTGTATGTATATACACACATACACATGTATACACACATGCACATATACATATATATGCATATATATACACATATGTGTGTGTATATATGTGTGTATATGTATGTGTATGCATATAACCATATATACATATACACATGCATGCATATATATCTATATATACACACATATATACACATATACATATGAATATACATACATAGACACATATTAATACATACATATATACAGTATATACATATACACATATATGTCTATCTATAGATATGTATATATACACACATAT
Source organism: Symphodus melops (assembly GCF_947650265.1). Classification (NCBI taxonomy): domain Eukaryota; kingdom Metazoa; phylum Chordata; class Actinopteri; order Labriformes; family Labridae; genus Symphodus; species Symphodus melops. Next base: position 171,059 of record NC_136707.1, read on the forward strand.
ATTTGCATGTATATATATATGCATGTGTGTATATATGTGTATTCGTGTACATGCCTGTGTATGTCTGTATACACATGGTATGTGTATATATAGCATATGCATATAAACATAAGTATATATGCACATATACACTTACATAGATGTATGTATATACAAACACATATGCACACATATATACTGATATACATATATGTACATATGTACATATACATGTATATGTGTGTATATGTATATACTATATGTGTATTATGATATACATATAAATGTGTGTAGACTGTATATATATACATATATGTATATAAACACACATGTATGTATATATGTGTATATACTGTATACTAGATTAATGCTATATAAACATATATACATATACACATACATATTTACACATATACATATGTGTGTTTATACATATATGTACCCATATACACATATATATGTATACATATGTATATGGATACCGAACATATGAATCCTCGACCTTCCGATTGAGGGGCGACGACTCTACCAACTGAGCCACAGCCGCCCCAAATATGTATGTATGTGTATATATATATGAACACATATACACATGTAAGCATATATGTATATACATATATGTATATGTGGGTGTATACGTATGTGTATATGTGTGTGTATATAAACAGTATATACATACACACACATGCATATAACCATATATACCTATATACATATATACACATATATGTAAGTACAGTATGTACTGTTTACATACATACACACATGTACATACACATATATACATACACATGTTTTCTTATGCATATACATGTCTATATGTATTTATGTGTATATGTAGATAGTGTATATATGTATATGTATTTATATATGCATATGTGTGTAAATTTACATGTGTATGTATGTATAGATATGTGTATATATGTATGTATATATGCGGTGTATATATACTGTATACATATAAACTATATACGTGTATATACATACATATACACATCCATATATATATATATGTATACACACATGCATACATATACACATCCATATATATATATACATATGTATACATACATACATATACACACCCATATATATATATATATATATGTATACACACATGCATACATATATACATGTGTATAGATACAGTACATGCATGTGTATGTACATATACTATGTATGTGTATTTATGTATATACACACATATGTATGTGTATATGTATGTATATATATGTATGTATATATGTATGTATGTATACATATGTATATATGTATATACATACATATGTATACATATATACATATATGTAAATGTTTATATACTGTATAGTAGATTAATGCTATATATACATATATACACATATGATACAGTGATGTGTGATATGCAGCGTTCATCTTCACTGAGTGAAACAGAATACTTTTTCAAACGAGAGCACAGCAGAGCAGTAGCTACACACACACACACACACACACACACACACACACACACACACACACACACACACACACACACACACACACACACACACACAGACGCAGTGTGTCTCCCTCCTGTAACATCTGTTACTGGGATCACCTCCACCTTTACACCTCCTGATGTTCACATTGTTTATTTTGGATCCTCATCAGCTCCTCTGCATAGTGAGAAGCTGCAGCCTTTCATTATGACAGTACATTTCACACTTTCACACTATGAAAAATACCACTTCACATATATCATACTGACAATAACTTCAGAACATTTTACATGAAAAAAAGAATCATAAGGCTGACATCACAGGACGTCTGTAAACAAGCCGGTCTTCACACCTGCCTGAAGCTCAGGTGGCCTCTTAAAAACAAAGGACGACGTTTGGACAAGGAGCTGCTGAATCATGAGGTGAGTTTAAAGAGCACTAATCTCCAAAACAAGAATCCAACTGTATGTTTGTGCCTGCAGGGTTTTTTGTTTGTTTTCAACTTTTTGAAACAGAGCTTCAAGCAGCATTCGTCTGGCCACACACACACACACACACACACACACACACACACACACACACACACACACACACACACACACACACACACACACACACACACGCACACACACACACACAAACACACACACACACACACACACACACACACACACACACACTAGAGAGGACCACCCAACTGTATTAATCAATCAGGAAGACTTTATTAATCCCAGGGAGACATGTGAGCACAATAGAAAGAATAAAATAAGTATTTAGTGATTTAAGACCTGGAGCCGGTCCAGTCTGAGACAGAGACCACACAGAGTCAGAGGAGTCTCACATGGAGAGCGCCCTCTGCTGGAGTCCCACAAGCCTGACTGATCCCTGAATATTGTTGCACACATTCAGTACTGCAAAGCAATATTGTCCCGTGTTGTGGTGCGTCCCCGACACTTCAAGGTCATGTTTATTTCCCCTTGAGGTCTGTGCAGAGTAATAACGCTCCGGCGAGGTGCTGCAAACATGATTAGATGAGAATGTTGCAGACAAAAAAATGAAATGAAAACAGATGGAGCAGAGTGGTCTGATTTGGATTTAATCAGATGGATTAAAGATGTGGAGTGTGTGTGTGTGTGTGTGTGTGTGTGTGCGTGTGTGTGTGTGTGTGTGTGTGTGTGTGTGTGGATCATTCAGACAGAGGTCAGTGTGACGGCCACAGTCCTCCATCAGTCTCTGATGAAGACGGATGTTTCTGGAAACTTCTTGCTTCACCTGATGAGGAAACTGAGGACGGAGTCCGGCAGGCTTCAGCAGGCAAGTTTTTAAAGAGTGATTGTCTGTGGTGCAGATTCCTTCACTGCTGGACGTCTTTTTGTTTTCAGCATGGTGACAGATGATAACCCTCGCTGTGCTGGTTTCCTGTCAGGCTCTGTTTATTCTTCAGATGTGATGAGTCATGTAAAAACGTCCTGATCACCTGGACGCTGCTCGTACCCTCGGTGGGAGTGGAGGAGTGTTAGAGGACGAGAAGAAGTGCTGATGTGGATTTTTATTTTTTCAACAAGATTTAAAAACAGATTTGAAACAGTTCAGGACTTGTATGTTTGCTGAGTCTGTTTATTCTTTATCACATTTAAAATGCTGCTGACAGACTTATTCAACCTGAGAAGGAAGAACCCCCCCCCCCCACACACACACACACACACACACACACACATTACTTAACCTCTTTGTTCAGCTGAGACAGAGAGCCGACTCCTCAGATGTGTTCAGTGTTGAACAACAGGTGACCTGCTGTAGGATCAGGATTTAACAAACCCAGACTGCAGATAACTCTCACACCCCTTCCTGATATCTGTGACTGTTCCTCTCATCATCATCATCATCATCATCATCATCATCACACTGTGAAGCAGGTGACCTGGCTCGGTCAGGTGGGTGGAGCGTGTGTGGAAAGTTGTTTTGGTATGATCTAACTTGTCTCTTTACAGATTCATCAATAAACACGACACTTTGATGTTTAGTTTTTTCTTTTGTCCCTCCGTCAGCCCTCCTCATCATGACGTTCCTGCAGCAGATGCGATCCCCTCGCCTCTCCTTCATCCAGACCGTGGTGTCTCTCGTCCTCGGCGGCGGCGCCCTCATGTCCTCCTACTGGTGCGTCGGTCAACAGAAAGTGCCGAAGCCGCTCTGCTCGCCCACCAAGCACAGCAACTGCATCCCCGTCCCCGGCGTCTCCAACTCCAACATCCAGTTCTCCTGGGAGACGGGGGACGACCGCTTTGTCTTCCCCACCTTCCACACCGGCCTGTTCATCACCTGTGAGGAGAACATCTACACGGACGCCTGGGGTAAGGAGCGGGGAGGACGCGGGGGGACGACCTGTAACCTGATCAACCGGCTGCAACTTCCAGTCGGTCACTGATTTGATTGGTTTGAGCTGATCAGATATGATCCTCACTCACCATCACTTCATGTTGGAGAGCCGTGCAGAGGCTGTGTGTACTTTACCTCATGTTACCTTTTCAAGATCCGAACAAGAGAAGGTGATTTACAAAGTGAGCGCACAGAGGAGCTGAGTGAATGATGACATCAGTTTGGGATCGTCTGAGTGATATGTGCTGATCAGACTGTCGGCGTGTTAGAGGCGAGCGTGACGGAAACAGGAAGTGAGCTAAAACGATCTTAACGAGCCCGACGGACAATAAATCCAGGTCATAGCAGGAGAGGAAATCCAAGGTGATATGAACCGAAACCTGATGGGTGTGTGTGTGTGTGTGTGTGTGTGTGTGTGTGTGTGTGTGTGTGTGTGTGTGTGCGCACGCTCAGCCCAAAGAGGATTATCACCAGTGTGTTTTCTGCTGGCACAGATTTAGCAGTGTGACTCAATGACGGATTAGAAAGGTTAATAGGATCCACAAACACCGGCCGGGTTTTCACCGTCTCATCTGCAGCAGATTTGAAGGATTTAGTTGAAATGATCGTGAAGTCCAGAATGTGACCTGATGTCATCATGTGTATTTAAACTTGATCATTACAGCCTTGATCAATAATGGAGTTGTTTCTCTGCTCTCACAGTTTGAAATCTTGATCATGTGATGAGCGTGTTTTGTTCTGAAGAAGTGGAAACGTTAAAGGTTTTATTTTGTTAGCAGTAATCCATCCAGTATTTATTTATCCTGCTCTTTGGCAGGCTGGACTCCACGCCAGCTGTTATTGGATTATTTAACCAGGTTGGTGCTGGTGAGATTAAGAACCAGCAGCAAATAAACACAAAGGGAAACATTTGACATTAAAACCAGTCAGTAGTTCAAACAGTCGAGCTGAAAACATCAACTTCCTGGAGAATCTTTCATTTTAGATTTAAAAACATTTAAAACCTGGACTGTTCACCAGCCAATCACAGAGCTGACACACAGAGACAGACAACCAGCCAATCACAGAGCTGACATATAGAGACAGACAACCAGCCAATCACAGAGCTGACATACAGAGACAGACAACCAGCCAATCACAGAGCTGACATATAGAGACAGACAACCAGCCAATCACAGAGCTGACATACAGAGACAGACAACCAGCCAATCACAGAGCTGACACACAGAGACAGACAACCAGCCAATCACAGAGCTGACACACAGAGACAGACAACCAGCCAATCACAGAGCTGATATATAGAGACAGACAACCAGCCAATCACAGAGCTGACATGTAGAGACAGACAACCAGCCAATCACAGAGCTGACATGTAGAGACAGACAACCAGCCAATCACAGAGCTGACACACAGAGACAGACAACCAACTGTCTGCAGCTTCAATCATTAGAGTAGTGTGTACTATACACCTCCTTCCATCTAATCAATACACACTGTATCTAATCAATACACACTGTATCTGATCAATACACACTGTATCTAATCAATACACACTGTATCTAATCAATACACACTGTATGGTGATTAGATGTAACTAAGTTTGATGAACGTCCTCCTGTGGACAAACGTCTGTTCTGTGTTTGAGAGCTGATTATTGATTATATAAGATTAAGATTAACTGTCTGCCAGAACACTCCGGAAAAAGACGGATTATCAGGATGGAAACAAAAAGACAACGTAGACAATGTCAATAAATGAAAGTATAGAAGTTTGAAGTTTGACCTGAGTCGATCACTCAGGCGTCCGCTGGCTGCGTGCAGAGAGACCGAAGAAGACTGATCTGTTTGTGTCTCGATGAATCACATGATGAAAAATGTCTTTTCTTGTGTTTAGTCGATTTGCTTCCTAAGTCGCAGTGTGCTAAGCTGTCAGGGACATTTAGCTCTAAATACGCTGCAGCTGTCATAGAAACAGTCAGACAGGAGCTTATCCGTCTGCAGACAGCTGCTTTTAAATCACTGCAGCTTCTTGGACCAAAGGTGACAACCAAAAACAAGCGACCGTGTCGGACCGATCCTTCCGATCCGTCAGGTGCACTCGGGCGTTTGTGCCGACGGAGCTGATTTGGTGATTGTTCTGAGCGCAGCATCCTTTCAAACAGAAGCATGAGCTCGAGGTGAAGATAACATAAAGGCACATTTCACACTCTGCCTTTAAATGATCATGTTTATCTCTTTTCTTTCATCCAACGACCTGATTGGTCAGAGTGTGAGGGTCACACTTTTACATGTGATCTGCAGTACGACCTTCATTACGTTGCAGATTATTCCTGTTAATATCCAACAAACATCAAGGAGAGAATAAACTCGTGTTGATGATTGACATATTTGTGTTTTTGTTTTCTAGAGGAGAAGTGTCGAGGCTTTTACACTCTGACTCCAGGATCTGAGAAAGGTAAACATCATCTTCATTCATGTGTTTAAAACTATCAAACTAAAGAATAAATATTAAATAACCCCCCCCCCCCCCCCCCCCCCCCCCCCCCCCCAGCCATGCTGTGGCTGTCTGTGTCCATGGAGCTCATGTATGTCGGCCTGCTGGTCATCAGCTGCGTCCTGCTGTCCATGCAGTTGTGTATCCGGGCCTGGTGTCCGTCCACGCAGCGCTGGGGTCAGCTGCTCAACGCCTTCGCCGCAGTCTTCACCGTGCTGGGAGGTACACGCCGTTTGTCGAGTCATCACCTCTTCATGTGACTTTCAGCGTTCAGGAGATGATTGGATGTCTTAGCGCCTCCATCCTCTGTCGTCTGTGCAGGTCTGGTGGGGATGGTGGGTCACATGATGTACATGCAGGTGTTTCAGACCACGGCGTCCATGGGACCTGAAGACTTCAAGCCTCACAGCTACGGCTACTCCTGGGCCTTCTAGTGAGTTCTTTACACCGTGCATCGCACTGATTGGACGTTATAGTTTGACACGCCCTGCACAGGTCTGACATCACTTCCTGTTCCTGTCTGTCTCAGCATGGCCTGGCTGGCCTTCACTGTCTGCATGTCCGCCGGCGTCTCCACCCTGAACAACTACACCAAGAACGTCCTGATGGTGGGACCCCGGCATTACTCCAGCCTCAACCCCTGCAGCTTCAACTTCGTGGGGCTCCTCCCGCCGTATTACACCCCCGCCAACCCAGACAACGCCATTTCCCACCTGTCTCCTTACTACGCGCCCCCCGCTATGACGACACCGGCCCCTCCCCCGAGGCTCACTCACTCTGACTCCTTCCCTCCTCCTCTCTCTCACCCTGCACCCGCATCACCTTTCCACCGCCTCTCCCTCCCGTCTCCATCGCTGGAGTCGCCGCTCCCCGTCCACGTGATGCTGCCGGGACACGCGGAGGAGCGCTACGAGCCGGAGGACGACTTCAGTCCTCTTTGAGCTTCAGTGTCTGCAAAGACTGATGTTCATGTTCAGCCCACAGACAACAACGTTTCATGTTCAATGAGTTTTTCTTTGTGTTCTGTGTTCTGAGTGACATGAATCCAAAGAGAAGATGTTTCCGTCTCTGTGTTTAAATAAAGAAGGTCAAAGGTCAAAGTGGTGGACGTGTATGCAGATAGTTCAGACGTGCATCATAAAGCGTTTCACACACACGAAACAACACATCAGGAAATCATCTGAGACCGGTGTGGACCAATGAGTGCTGGGTATCTGATGGTCAAACCTGACGTCACTCTTCATAGCATGGTTCAGTTTACCCGCCTCGAAGATAGATTTATAAAAGTCATCTCAGAGAGTTTCACTTTATGAATTAATAATGTTAAAATGTGAGTTAACTGATTAATGGAGCACCTGAACGCAGCACGGTCATTAAAGCTTGTTGTTCTTCACCTGCAGCTCTGAGGGCGCTCAGGTGAACATCACCTGTTTGAGAGGTTCTCTTTTTTTGCATGAACAGAAACAAACGTGCCTGCAAGCTTCACACTAATCAACGCTAATTAACAAATCGGTCGCGTGACCGTGACCCCCTCCCCGTGTCAAAGAAAGGTCGTCGGGTCTCTGAGAGCAAAACCTGATCAAACAAACGTCCAGTCTATGAGAAGATGAATCCTGGTTCTGATACTTGTGTTTGGATCTGTGTGGTTCTTGCCGTCATGGCCCCCCTCTGTGAGTGTTCAGCCGTCCTGCTGAAGAAAACACCTGAGCAGCTCGTGTTACCGCGGGTCACGTGCTCAAGCCGGAGAATCAGGGCTGTGTTTGGATCTCTGGTCAACAGTAACATTCATGCTAAAGGTAAGAATGAACGTCCCTGCAAACCCCGGAGGTGAAGATGGTTTCTGATCACGTGCTCCATCAGGTTGATTTGTGTTCTCTCAGACCCGACGGGAGCTTTGATTCCAGTGTCTCAGTCTGAGGAGTCCTGCGGAGTGAAACTGAGCCACAAGAGGACCCAGAACCTCTCCTTGTTCAGCAGATATGACAGCTGCTTTGTTCACATTCAGGTACAAATAAACTGTTTCACCTTTAGAACCAGGAAAAGGTCTCTGCTGATGTTCACTAGGACTGAGAGAAAAGACACAAACATGTCCTCATACTCCTCACTCAGGTCAGTTTGCCACAAACTAAACACATCCTGCAGTTCCTGGAGTGTCCACTAGGGGCTGGCTGCAGTACCCAGCGTGTCCACTAGAGGCTGGCTGCAGTTCCTGGAGTGTCCACTAGGGGCTGGCTGCAGTACCTGCAGTGTCCACTAGAGGCTGGCTGCAGCAGCACAGGAAGTCACATACACACCCATTCAAACAGCCTGTTTTTACAGCAGACATGAACATGTTTACAGCCTGCTTCAAAAAACCAAATAGGTGTGATTAGCTCATGTCTCCATCCACACACACTGTACGGGGGGAATGTTTTGATGACTCAGCAGTTTTGATTGGATGAAGGATCAGAGTTATTCACAATAAGGCGTGTAGCTGAGCTGATTGACAGGTGGGCGTGGCCTTAGCTCTCAGCCAGTCGTGAGCTTGACTGATGGATTGCGTGTAGCCGATAGCGATGATCGCCCGATAGTATCAGCTGGCAAATGAATTGGTCGGGCGCCCTGACGTCGTCATGGCGATCACGTTTTGATCCTCAGGGCGGCAGAGCGGTCATCCCTCTGCAGGTGCAGCTGACAGGAAGAGACGGATGGTTCAGCGTGAACATCAGCTGTCCTCTGATAAAGAGACACAGCGAGAGGAGTCAACCTGAGCCGACAGGTGAGAGGAGACGACACACACACACACACACACACACACACACACACACACACACACACACACACACACACACACACACACACACACACACGCACGTTAAACGCTTGGCTCTTCTCCAGAGTTACCTGGAAGCTGTGAGGCTGAAAAGGTTTTCCAGGTGGACTGTGGTCACCGACACATGTCACGTGAAGCGTGCTACAAACGGGGATGCTGCTACGATGCTAACGACTTCAGCTGCTTCTACAGACTCAACGGTAACATCTACGCTGACTGATCGCCGACCGCTGGGAATAAGAAGCTGAAGATGTGTCTCTGTCCATCCGCAGCGTGCTCTCTGGACGGACACTTTGTGTTCTCTGTGCACGCCACAGACACAGACCCCCCCATCGACCCCCGCAGACTCATGATCCGAGATGAGCCGCAGTGTGTCCCCGAGATCACCACCGAGGACACGGCGGTCTTTAAGATCAGAGTGACGGAGTGTGGCGTACAGATGAAGGTCTTTGATCATATTCACCAGGTCGTCGTATTAAAAGGAACGCGTCGTTAGCTGCGTCTTGTTTCTGTGCAGATGGACGGAGACGTGACGATCTACGAGGTGGACGTGGAGGAGCTGCAAACTACAGCGGACGCCCAACATTCACCTTTTAGGTGAGTTCTTTTTACCCACATGGTCTGAACGTTGTGACATCAGAGGGGGACACGGCTCTCCGTCATGTTTAGAGCCTGGACTGCAGTACCCATTTTAAACACTAGGTGTCAGAGTTACATGTTCTCCTTTAAAGGTGTCTCACTCTCAGGATTTTAAACTTTGATTAAACCACAAAACCAGAAGTCTGATAATGAGCTTTGCTCTCCTCAGTCTGCAGGTCCAGTGTGAATACGACTCGTCAGACCTGAAGCGAGCAGCAGACTTGCGCTCCTTGTTTGCAGTGACCAACCCGCCGCCTGTGGTCGCTCTGGGCGCGCTCAGAGTGCACATGAAGATCGCTAAAGGTGATCAGACGGAAACGATGAGTCAGCTGTTTGTGTCAAACCTGTAAACTCGTCTGTCCCTTCAGACGCCTCGTTCACGTCCTTCTACCTCGAGGACCAGCTCCCTGTGACGCTGCAGCTGCGTGAACCCGTGTACGTGGAGATCGCCATGGCTCAGCCGTCCCCCGACCCCGACCTCTCCCTGCGCGTTCGGGACTGCTTCGCCTACCCGGCGTCCCGACACTCTGTGTGGACGCTGTTGTACGACGGGTAAGATCGTACGCAAGAGCTCAGATGTTGTTGCAGGTTCCAGCACTTCCTACTTCCTGTCTCTCCTCCCGGGTAGCTGTCCGAACCCCGCAGACTCCATGAGGAGCTCCGTCCCCGTCGACGAACAGGGGAGGAGCAACTCGCACTCCCAAAGCAGGAGGTTTGATGTGAAGACCTTCGCCTTCTTGGACCCTCGAACAGGAAGCCCCAGCGAGGAGGAGGTCAGACCCCACAAACCTTCAGTGTCTTTGTGTTTCCTTCCCTCGCTCATGTTTTCATCCCTTTCAGACGTTCTTCTACTGCTGGGTGGAAATCTGCACGGACGAGATCGACTGTGATCAGCGCTGTGCCATCATTTGTGAGTTTGACCTCGTGCTCACACTTTCACCCAGACGGAACGCTAAATTTAGTCGGCACACGTCAGAGAACTTCTCAGAGCAGTCAAACGTGGCCCCTCCTCCTGCTTGGCTCATTGCCCCCCAGAAGCTCCGCCCCCTGCAGGACAAACATGGAGGCAGTTTGCTGATTTGTCGGTTAATGTGATGACTGTAATCCTGAGATGGCTGTCACTGGTCTTCACGCAGCGTCGGAGAAAGACAGAAAGAGAAGAGAGACGATATCGGAGCGCGAGCGCGTCGAGCTGGTGTCCTCAGGGCCGCTGCTGCTGCTGCAGGGACGGAACGCCACGGAGCTGGACCGCGACCCGTGTGACAAACAAAACACAGGTGAGGCGTACGGGCGACAGCTGAACAGCAGGTCACGAGAGGTTACCGTTGTCATGGTAACAGAGCTTCACTCTGTCGTCTGATCCTCCTCTGTCGTTTGTCACTCAGCGTTTCAGGCGACGGTGTACGTCCTCTCTGGAGTTGGTGCTGCCCTCCTATTGGTCCTGCTGCTCACTGCGTGGTCGAGCATCAGGAAGTGGAAGAAGACTGATGAAACCTCAGAGTGAACTTTGTGAATAAAATATTTCATCATTAACGGTGTGCTCTCGTTTTTTGGTGTTCTGAGATTTGGCGCCCTCCAAAGGTTACGGCGTGCAACTGCATGCTTGTAAATCATGTTCCTGTTTTTTTTCCCGGGCAATAAAACGCCGGCTGTTGGCATGAAGCGCTCTGAAAGAACAGCGCTGCACGTCTGTCCTGTCTCCATGACAACGGTCGCTGTATGGTCAACGCTGCTCCGTTACTTTCCACTGCAGGTGTCATGGTTGACACGGAGCGAGACGCGATCGTAGGCGGCCGAGGAGAAGATCACAGATAGGAAACGCTTTCAACTTGAAGCTGCGGCGTTCTCTCTCCAGGCGCACGCTCTCCGCACCACGTGGTCACACGGCCTCACTCAGGCCGTATAAACTCAGAAACGTATAAACTCGACTTCAAAGTGATTCAGCTGACTCATCGTTTTATTAGCAGAAATATATTACAAAAAAACCAAAACACGACTCAGTACGGTCTGAACTTCCTCTGCGCCCTCAGCAGAGCGATTCTCTGTTTATCCTCCTCAAACTTCTTCCTCAGTTCAGCGATGTCTGAAACAAACAAACACATCCAGTCAAGTTTAAACACAAACGGTGACGATCACAAACTGAGCGGGACACTTACGCTCTTTTTGGGTGTTTTTGTGCTGCCAGGTGTAAAAGTTCAAGAGCTCCTTCCTCTTCTTCTTCCTCATCTCTTTCTGCAGAGCCCTCTGATTGGCTGCCTCACTGTGGGGGCGGGCCTTGGTGCCCTTCTGTCCCCTGGTGACTTTGACCCAGCCCTCTTCGTCCTCCTGCTGCTGCTCGGCCTCCTCCTTCTGCCTCTCCGCCTCCTGAGAACAAACAGCACGGGGTCAAGTCTCCTCGACTTCTTTGTTTCTGTCGCTGATCGGGTTGGGAGGATTCTCACCTCGTCTTTCCGTTTGTCGTAGTCCTTCATGAAGGAGTCCACTGTCTCCTGCAGTTTGTCCGGCTGGATGAAAGAGTCCCTGTACTGACGAATCCATTCTGATGTTAGGAAGAGAAAAACAAGAGTTAGGAGTGTCAGGAAATCTGTGGTGGCCCTGAAGGTCAACTGGACACACACACACACACACACACACACACACACACACACACACACACACACACACACACACACACACACACACACACACACACACACACACACACACACACACACACACACACACACACACACACACACACACAGTCTCTCACTCTGTACTCCTGTCCTGATTGGTCGCTGCTCTGTGGAAACCAGCAGCGGTTTGTCATGCCAGTGAGATTTGGCCGCTGAAACACTGGAGGCGTTCTGAAACACGACGTAGCCGACCTTGAAGCCCTGAAAAGGAGAGCGAGGACGTTAAATAATATCCTGAATGTTTCTGAAGGCGTTGAGCTCATCGTGCCGCTGCAGAAACGGGACACGCCCACCTGTTTGCAAGCCGGTTTGAAGAACTTGGAGAGTTTGGGTCCGGACTCGTTGGAGGAGCCCGGGTGATCTCTCAGCTCCACCGACTGAACATCGCCGAACTGCGAGAACAACTCCCTGATAACTTCCTGAAACAGACAAGATGTTAAACGCCTTTCACCTGGGTCCTCATGGAAACCTGAGGTCCTCTGACCCGGGTCTGCTGAAAACATGTGGACACGCCAACATCAGGTGGTCAGGAGGTTTGAAGATGACCACTACAGACCATTAAACAGGTAGAGGCTTTAAGGAATGACAAACCGGAAGTGTACCTGAGAGCAGTACGGGGGGACGTTGAGGACGAACAGAGTCCGGTCCAGAGGTCTCTGAGAGCCCCTCTCTGCTCGGACTTTGTGCTCTTTCACATAAACACTGTGTCGTGACAGGCTGTCCGAGTCAAACTGGAGCGACAACACTGTAAACAAACACACGACTCTGTTATCAACTAGTGATGTCTGCCGAACAAGCGGAGGAGGACTACAACTAAAAAACTACAAAAAACAAACGTTAAATATGACGCAGTACAAACTCTACCCGCGACAGTCACGGGTAGTATATTTATGTGTCTTATATTTGCTTATTTGTTTTTGATTTTACCTGTAAATCCTCCGGGAATGACACACGGCTGGCCCCTGGCGTGTTTCTTCACGGACGGCGCCATCTTGAAATGACCTTTAACACCGGAAGTAAAAAGATAAAGAGAAAAAAATGAACGGAGGCAACCACGTTTTTTTATTGTTACGTTTTTTTTATTGTAAATAAACAAAAAAGTTTAATCTTAAATACTAACGTAATAAACTATAGAAAGATAAATATCAGTTTTTATCTTTTGTTTAAATATATTTGTTTTCAGCTTTGTCTTGATGTTGGTGCCCCCTGATGACAAATCAATCCCCCCATAAAACATCCAGAATAATTATTTTTATATAAGAAATATATTCCTGATTAAACTGTCCTCTTGGAGAAGCTCGGGTCCTGCTGGTTGTGGGTCCTGATGGTTGTGTGGGTCCTGCTGGTTGTGATGTCACACAGCTGAGTGCAGCATCGTTTCAGGATGGAGCGGGGAAAGAATCAGTTCAGACGACTCGTACAAAGCTAAATGTTTAATGACAACGTTTCACATACAGATCTGATCTCTCTCTGGTCTCTTCTTCTTGACCGACAAAAATCAAGAGAGCAACAACAAAAACAAAAAAAAGCCATTTACAGTCCTTGAATGTAAATAAATCCAAAGTTTGCAGAGAAAGAATGAAAACCGTACGACAGAGACACCAGTCACAAACAGCACACGACATCCTGATGGGAAACATAACGGGTCCGTTTGTTAACTGGATATATCCGACATGATGGTGTGAAGAGTTAGTGCACGCCGTCCTCGTCGACCGGATACACGTTTCATCTGCTGTTAAACTTAAAGTCTGAACGCAGATATTCTAAAACACACCTGTGTGGACGTCCGAGGCCCGACATTTAATAAAACCTCCCAGTAACTTTCCTCAGGCTCATTTCCCCGTACGGCGTGTACGCCACGGTCCGTCATGCCGGGGTTTTGCTCTGCGCCCTCTTGACAACAACACGCAGGAATAAAGAGAACAGGAAGCGAGATGTTGGGTTTTATTTTGAAATGGACCAGACGCTCCATGCGTTTCCTCGTCACTTCCTGTCTGGGTGACCCTGGCGAGCGCCGTCGAAAAACAGATTCTGAATATTTGAAACGGAGCAGAGCGTGGAGGCGCTGCTGGCATAACCGCCATGGAAACCCCATCATGGACCAGAGTGGCGCTGACGGACCATGGCGTGCAGAGTATGTGGGGGTTAGAGTCCTTCCCCGTCTGTGGGAGGAGTTAATATTTGTTTTTTAAGGCCGGGACGACTTGATGAAGATTTTAAAGAAAAAAACAGAAAACACCCGTGTTAATTTGTCTTCCCTCCCCACACCGGATTAAAATAACTAATGTGATTATAATTCCTTCAGTCTGAATCTTTTAACATTTGGTTCCTAAAAAAAACTAAATCCAGATGTTTTCTGTCCATGAGTGTGACGTTCCAGGTCGCCGTGTTTATCAAACGTGTAAAAGTCGGTTTCTAATGCGAGAATGGAAATCAAGGTTTGGTATGTGTGAACACTGAGAATGCAGGAACACGTTAAGGAACAGACACACGGGTTAAATCTTGATGCGGAAGGCGGTGGCCTGGGAGCTGGGCGGCTCGGCGGTGGAAGTGGACTGTGTGGTGGACTTGAACAGAGCTTTGAGGATGGTCTGAGGGTCCACTTCAGGAGTGGGCTGAGAGGACGCTCGCTGACCGGCGGGCCGAGACAAGGAGGGGGGCAGGCCGTCTTTCTTTGTGCCGCTGCTGATGCCTGGAGTGTCGCTCAGCCTCCTGCGCGAGGAGAGAGAGAGAGAGTCATGGGTTAACAAAGACTAAACAGCTGTGAACAGAAGGACGTCCTGCCGGCTGACTTACAACAGAATGGGCTGATCAGAAGTGATGACGTTTCCCTGGATGTGAAGGTTACACTTCATCGGTTGCCCTGGAGACAAACGAGAAGAAACAAATCAAACAGCTGACACAAAGAAGTCCTCATAAACCTGGATAACTTCAGTTCAAGTCTACGACCAGCAGCAACCAAAACACAGATGTTCACGCGTCCTTGAACTCACCGTCCAGGCAGCGGTTGTTGTACTTCCTGTAAGCGCTCACCGCGTCCTCTTTACGTACAAACACCACTTCGGCCACGCCCAGCTTCACCAGACGGGCTCGCTTCAAGGCGCCGCACACACAGAAGAGTTCCTGATGGACACACACACACACACACACACACACACACACACACACACACACACACACACACACACACACACACACACACACACACACACACACACACACACACACACACACACACACACACACACACACACACACACACACACACACACACACACACACACACACACACACACACACACACACACACACACACACACACACACACACACACACACACACACACACACAGTGAGCGGCGAGTGTCAAACACAAACTCAAGATGAATCACCATCAGGGAGATTTACTCACAACGATGTCCTCCTCGGTGACCCGGGGGTGCAGGTTGTTCACCGTTATTTTTGTCCCCTCCAACGGGCTGAAAGCAGGCTGCAAAGACACACGACATCATGTGAAGCGTGCGAGTTGGACAGTGGACGACATGAAATGTCCCAAGGAGACGATAAGTGACGAGTCACAGGTGAGAGGCGTTTACCTGCGGGGGAGCCGGAGCCGTTGTGGCAGCCTCGGCTGTGTGCTGCTGCAGAGTTCTGGAGACCGGCTGTAAGGCTGCAGAGGAGGTCCGGGCTGCAGCGGAGGACCGGGCTGCAGCGGCGCTGGTGTTGGGCCGGGTGGGAGCCACGGGGACGGGAGGGCGTGGAGCGGTGTACGCATCATTTTTAACCACCTTGGTGATCGGGCCTGACATGGAGAATGAGGAGCCCAGAGTCCCCGGCTGAGTTTACACAAGAAGGAAAAGTTCACAGTTCAATCATCGACATCTTCTGACTTACAGAGTGCATGAAGCAAACAGTAGATACACACACAGTACGAATGTCCTCGTCCCACAGAACACGTCAAACACTCTTCCACATGTGGAACAGCTGGAGTTCCCAGGGAAGTCACAGAATGGTCCACAGGGTGTTATGATGTCTGTGGTATGAACACAACACACGACCTTTAAGAAGCTCTGACGTGTCCTTTTGTTTCTCCGTCAAAACTGAGCGTTTCATTTTGAAACTAACTGGATGGTTCAATGTTGTCTCATGGAGTGACTTCCTGTCCCGCTCTGAGACGCAGCAGAGACAAATGACTGAGGAGACACCAGAAAGACTGGCCCTGTTTGGATCAGTCTACGTGTGAACATGCAGGGGTAAGACAGAATCTGTCCGGGCCCAGTTTCTGCTGTACTAACATGTAGACGCTCTTACCCGTGACTGCAGCCCGCTGTTAGCCGTCATGAACTTCATCTGTTTGTTGGCGATGCCGTCGAGCTCATTAGAGACGGGCTGCGGGCGAGAGCATTCAAAATATGAACTTTTTTAATTCTTGATAGAAAAGATGAAATGTGATGGTGTTTTTGAGGAGAACCACTCTGCACCTGTGTGGCTGAGCGGATTCCTCCGGTCATCCCTAAAGGTCGTTGCTGTGAGGGAAAAAACAACAAGGCGTTAAGGAGGTCGGGGAACGCAGGCCGTGGTCCTTTACAGAGGGAAGGTTACTCATACGAAGCTCACCTGGATGGTTTTGGTTATTTTTAGTGGCGGTGCCGTAGCCGTTTGTGTCGGCGTCCCTCCGATGCTCCTCTTGAGGCTCAGCCTATCACGAGCGTCCATCACTCTCTGATTACTTCCTGGCTGGGGCGTTACGCCGGCCCTCACATTCAGTCCTTGTACATTACGGGTGAGATGTCTCAGATTCACACCGGCCAGGTTGTGGTTGGCGTGCATCTGTGGCACGTGTGTCTGGCTCTGTAGCTGGTGTGTTACTGTGGTCTTCTGTGTGGCGGTCTGTAGAGGGACGTTTATCTGAATCTGCCCCTCTTTGCGTGAGTTGATCATCTGGCGAGCATCCTTCACTCCTCCTCCTCCTCCTCCTCCTCCTGCTCCTCCTCCTCCTGCTCCTCCTCCTGCTTTGCCTCGGATTTTGAAGCGGGCGTCTTTCTGGCCGAGCATTTCTCTGGCATCTTTCACTTGAAAACCTGAAAGGAGACGAGGAGCGAGAGGCTTCAGATCACAATGTTAAACTTTCAAATGATTCGACAACTGTTTACAAATAGCACATATTTTCTTCCCTGCACAGGTCTTTAAGTAGGAGTCTATTTTGACATTTGCACGGGTTTAATATGTAATCTGTTTATTCTGAGTCATATGGGGGGACTTTGAATGTTGTTTCAGCTTCATTATATACAGAAGGGAGGGGTAACTAATGTCTTGTGTACTGTTACTGGATGCCTTGAAGTTCCCTCGGGATCAATAAAGTATCCATCAGTAACAATCAGACGACATCGGTACCCGTGTGTTTTTTACTTTGTGATACTATTAACCATGAAAATAACAGTAGTGTTGGCTCTTACCTGCTCCACCTCCAAGCCGCTGCCTAACATCGTTGACCCCTATCCTCTGCCGGGCGTCAAAGCCCTTACCAGCTCCTCCTGCACCGCGTCCGAACATTGGTCTGACAGAGAGAAACATTCATGGCTTACATTACATAACACATAATTTAAAGGACCAATCAGAGAGCTGCTCTGTTCCTCTGTAATCAGACATGAAGGAAACATGCTTAATATTGAGGAATAGTAAACCCTCCTTTGATTGGTTCATAATCTAGTTTAAACTGTTTCAGTTTTCTCTGGAAAAATAAACTCGAAGGTCAAGACGGGGCGGATCGGATCTGATGATCCATGTCCAAGGTTCCCACACATTTTGATGGACAACATTTCAAACTTTTCCATGACTTTTCAAGGACCCATAATAGAATTTCCATGATCATTTACCGCCTGTATAAGTACACGGACAGAGCTGTATCGTACACTTTACTCTAACTGTTAATTATTGTATAAAAACTAACAACGGTGTGAGATTTTTGACTCCAATCCCGTCAAGAACCGGAATCATTCTGTCAACATCACACGTACGTGGAAGAGTTCACAACAACTTTACTAATTCCATGACTTTTCCAGGCCTGGAAAGTTAGATTTTAAAATGGTTTTCCATGACCGTGGGAACCCTGCATGTCACAGATCGGTCTCCATCCAATGCTTCTTGTCTCAGTTTGATTTGATTTTCATTTGGCCCCTCCACCACGTAAAGTCCTTAAGTCTCTTGAAAGGTTCCTTGAGTCCATTGAAAAGGTGCTCTGGAAATGTAATCATGTTCATCCTTTCTGATCCTTTTTCAGTCCATGCTTCAGTGTTTATATAACTTATTAAATAATCATTTTATAAGTCTTACTTTGTTTACCTTCAGCTCGACCCTTCTCTTCATGTTTGTTTGAATAATAACTCTTTAAACCTTTAATAACATCACATGAACGCCTCCTGTATTATTTCACAGCAGGAACATATTTGAACAAGCCTCCTGAAACCCAGTGCTCCCAGTAATCTGGGCAGTTTCATACTGGGAGAACAAATATCAATAGTAGCATGCTAGGTAGCAGCGCTAGCCGAGTGATGTTACAAACAGCTTCAAACGTTTCTCTACTTTAATGTGGAAAGACTAATGATCTAACAACACTCTTTACTCGAAGTGCAGACTTAAAAATGTTTCAATTTAACGATTAAAAGCTTCAAATTTAAAGGCCTCGCGAGGCTAATATCTTTAGCCCATGCTAACGTTAACGACGCCGTTTACAGCGGGCTAAAGTGAAATTAGCACACTAGCTACCTCATGTTTTAAATCTCGCTAGGCTTTAATACGTGTTCCTTGAAGTTCCCGCGCCATTAAAAGCTCAAACATGGATCACAAATGTGGATATTTCGTACCTTTGAGTCGGTGCCTTGTGGTTAATGCCGCGCTGTCGGATCACTTCATCAAGAGAGACGTCTGCCATCTTCTACTCTGCACTGCCTCACGGCGCATGCGTGCAGACGCATTTCAAACAAAGACTACGGAAGCCGATTTCGGGGAGAAATTGAGAGTTGTCCGTTTACGTATTTGGTCTAATGTCACGTTTTAATGTTTACTCTTAAATAAAAAGATAATGATGTCAGTTCATTCTTATTTTAACACAAGCTGAGTCAGACTTTATCGACTAAGCAACCGTTGCTTTGCTCTGCGCTCGATTGATCTTGACAAAATGCGGGGTCCATTCATACATCATTACCCATGAGCCTTTGCAACATAACATCACATACGATTTTAAGGCATAAATCTTGTTAAAATCTTCAATTTAATTTGTTCGTGTTTGATTTTAAACATGTTCATGTTCTACAGAGCTGCAGTTTGAAAATGAAACATGCTGAACGTAAGCTACGTGTTGCACCGTGAGTAAAGACGGTAGCGTACTGTATTATGATCGGTTTTCGACATTTGATGCGTCATGCCTTAAACTGATGAGTAAGGAAAATAACGACGCGGGGTGACGCCCGTGTCCTCGTTTACATTACGAGATCAATTTTTGAAGGGGTAAAGGTCTGCTCGCGGAGGTGACTCGCTTACTTCGCGAGATGCCTCGTGGGACTAGGACCTTCCCCGAACCCTAAACCTGTAAAAAATAACAAATGAATTTAGATAGTAATCCTGCATCCCACAAAAAAGGAATACGAGATACAATCTGTTAATATCTGATATAAAAACAGGGGAGGGGGACAGTGGGTGTGTATTGTAACTAATGTAGTTACAGGAAGTAGCAGGAACTGCATGATGTTACACTTCAGCATCATCTATTTTAACACTGAAGGTTGCTGCTTGGGAACAATACATTTAAAGACACAAATTATTACAAACATTAAATTCGAGTGAAATCAGGAACATCTCTCTGAAAAAGTCAGTTTTGATAAAGGTCTTAATGAGACACTCAAATACTTTAATACTTTTGGAAATCCTTTAGTTATTTTTTTTATTTCAGTTCTATTAAGTGTTTTCTGAGTTGCTGTTCAAGGCTCTCATTGCAAAAAAAAAAAAAGGTAAAAAAAAACAAAAAAACTCCAATACCCATGATGCAGTTGTGTAGGCGAAGCGCCAAGCTGCGCGTTCGCTGCTGTCCTCGCGCTGCTGTCCTCGCGCCGCAGCCTCTCGGTTCCGTTAGAGGAGAAATGGCTGCAGCTCTGTCGCGTGCCCTCAAACTGCCCGGTAAGATGCTCTCATCGTTTCTCACCGATACAGTTTACCGAGCACATTCAGGTGATGATGATTTTATTAAATCCATCCTGTGTTCAAGGCGGGTTGATCAAATTATCTTCTGTCTCTCTCTCTCTCTCTGAATGCGCGTGCACATGTAGTTTATTCTATCTGGTTTATACTTCAAACAGACCGCCAGCTACTGTTCTAAATAACATTAAATAAATGAAACGTTTCTGAAAGGATCCAGAGTGATAAAAACAAAGATGTCTGTTTATCTCTTCTGTGTGTAAGCTAACTGCTAACATTATCACAGTAACAGTTGCTGCGTCAACAAGCTAACATCACAAATACCAAGAATACAACAAAAACACTTATTTATATTAACAATTAAATATGACAGTATTAAGCAGATAGAAATAATACGGTAAATGTAACACAAACAATAGATGAAGTGTTTAATTCATTGTTTTATAGTGTGATAGATATTATTGATTACCAGATGTGCTGAGGTGCTTGCTCGTGACGTCACACAATGTGACAATAATAAACGCATTTCCCCTTTAAAATCCTCCTTCGTTTTTTTTTTTCACAAAATCCTTTTATCAAGAGATTGAAGCTTGTAACCATGACAACCAGCGACCCCAGTACTCGTGACTATGGAGCATTTAATTCGGCACCAAAACGGCGTTTAAATAAAGCAAAACAAAAAGGGACTACACATCCCACAATCCATTGTGAGTGATGTCATTTCTCATTTAAACTAACCTTCGTTGTTGTTATCGTGTTTATGTTGTTAACACAGGTGATGTACTATCTTGTAGTTTATAAACACAGCTTTAGACTTACAGTATCTGTTCAGCAAGATCAACCAATCAGAAACACTCTATGATTGTGGGAAGTGTAGTTCATCACCCGATATCGCAAATAAATCGTGTCGATTGGAGCACCCGAGCACATCTGGCTATTAGCACATCACATGGCCATCAGCTCCCCGCTCTGCTCGCTCTTATTGGTTATTGCAGATAACCTCCCAGAGTCAACCAATCCGAGCAACAGTCCACTTCTAACCATCTCAGGCTGTTTTGACCATACAGTGCTCTCCTTAGATCTGTCATGTTTGACTGCTGTAACTGTGTGTCTGCAGGGAAGAAGGGCTCCGAGCTCGGGGAGTACGACCCTCTGACCCAAGCAGACAGCGAGGACGAGAGCGAGGAGGACGACCTCGTTCTCAACTACCCCAGAAATGGCCTCGGCAGGGACGGCTGTCTCGGTGCCGGCTCCTCAAAACTGCGCGGTGGCAGATCAGGACGACTGGTGGGGGGCGAGGACGAAGGCCAGGAGGAGGATGAGGATGAAGAGGAGGACGAATGGAGGGAGCGACTCCCCAGCAAGTCGAGGCAGGACACGGACGACGTGAAAGGCGGGCAGTACTGGAGTCACAGGGACTCGGGGAGGGACAGGGCCGGGGACGACAGAGGAGGGTGTGGAGGGCCCGCTGGGCTCGGGGTTCTTAGTGCGGAGGAGGAGGAGAAGAGGATAAGGATGAAGCACGCCATCAGAAGCGCCTTTTTCCTGGTGCCTCTGGTCTGCGCCATGCTGCTCGTGTTGCTCTGTGCGTTCCTGATTCCCTGCCAGAAGGCGGAGCTGGAGAAGAAGCTGCAGTGGGAGCGAGCGCTGGGAGTGGCAGGAGGTAAAGTCAAAAAAACCTGAGACTAGAGACACGTTGGTGAACATAAAGATGAGGACAGTTTGATTAGAATCCTCTGAGCGAGGACGTCAGATCACACAGCTGCTGTTAGACGTCCACACACACGAGACGTCGAGTGATCAAACGTCAAACGCTCCTCTATAAGAACCTTGCTCACAGTCCTCGCTGAGAAAAGAGGTCACTGGAGTCTCTGGCGAGACGAGGCTGTTAAATAGTAAGGTGTAATTATGGAGGAGTGTGAGCGCCACTCGGCCCGCCTCACGAGTCCCGACCTGTTTGTGCATGAAGACGCTGCAGAGACGAGTCAGTTAGAAGCTTCCTCACACAGCTTGAGAGTTCACTGATGATGTCTTTGTCTCAGAGCAGCTGCTGAGCACGAGTCCTCTCGTGGGCGGAGCTTCATTTTGTGTTTTGTGTCTCCACCTGTCTAGGTGTAAACCCACCTGCGCTGGCCCTGTGGGATTCTGATGGCGATTCATTGGACGATGTGTTTCTGGGCGTTACTGAATGGACCAATGACAGCCGGCCCACCCAGGGCAACAAAAGTAAGAGAGGTGTTTTTCTTGAGGAGACTTTGCTGATTCATTTCACTCTGCTCTTTGTTTCCCCTCTCTGACTCTGTCATGTCTCCAGTCTACAGCTTGGTGGCGCTGTCTGCAGTCAGCGGCCAGGTGCTGTGGAGGAAAGTCACGCGTGAGACCGTCAAGTACATCCAGTGTGGGCTGCAGTTCAGCTCCCAGCCGTCACCCGTCATCATCATCATCGGAAAATCCATCGTCATGGCGATCAACAGCACCACAGGTTAGAAAATCACAGCGACAGCGAGCAAATACGCCCGAGCACGTACAGAACCGCGAAGTGTCACTTCCTGCTGCAGAACGCAGAGGAGTAACAGTGTCTCATCCTTCGCCCCCTCAGGGAAGGACTTGTGGTCGGTGCCGCTGAAGAACATCGTCTCTCAGGCCGTGTTGCTCCCAGACCTGCAGGGAGACTCGGTGCCCGACCTGCTGATCGCCACCCTGCCTGCAGACGAGGTCAGGTTGTGCCGCTCCACCTTTAAATCACCACTTTATATCTGAGCTGCAGGCTCGATGACCACGCCGTTTCAAAAGTTCACATTCTTTAGTTTGTAGAGGAGCAACACTCGACAAACTAACGTGATTCCTTTCATTTCCAGGCTTCAGATCTGTCCCTGACTCTGATCTCTGGGCTGACGGGGGCCAAGCTCGGACATCCCGTCCCTTTCAACCTCACCGGACAAGGACGCCTCATCGGCCCTTTAGTGCATGAGACCCAGCAAGGAGCATACTACATCCTGTTTGGACTAGGTACACGGACGTGCTGAGAGTGTGTGTGATCAGAGGGGGGGGCGCTTATCGATGCCGTTGCTGCACTTTGACCAAACTTGTAGTAAATGTCTTTATTTCCATCAGGTAATGTGGAGGCCATCTCTGTGAGTGATCTGTACATTAAAGCCACGGGGAAGATGCCTCTCACTCAGGCGCTGCAGAGGAGGGATCCCAGCTGGGAGGCGCTTAAAAAGAGCAACTCGTCCTCCTTCATCAACATTTACAGGTACGCAGCAGAACAGTGAGGTGAGTGTCACACACAGGGAAACACGCTCTGCAGTTTGTTCTCTGGATTGTCTTGTGCAGAGGAGCTGAGAGTGCAGAGTTCCTGCTCCCTGTCGTGGACGGTTTCAGGAACAGCCTGGACAGCGTCTCCAACCTGAACTCCAGTAAGAGTGACTGGGTGCTGGTCTACGGCTCCAGCAAGCTGTCCGTGCTCCGGCAGAGAGACGTCCGCAAAGAGTGGACCTTCAACTCGTCTCAGCTGCACTGGTGAGTAATCCCCGCTCACTGTGACGTGTCATCAACTCTGCACGCAGAGGTCATGTGAGGTCATCACAGGTGATTCATCACGTGATTTTCTTTCTCCACCTTACAGCCAACCAGTCCCAGGACACTTCAACGATGACAGAGTGCTGGATCTTTTCCTCCAGCACGCAGCGAACGGCACCATGCAGGTAAAACAGGCGAGGAGGAGAAGAGTGGGGAGGGGAGGTTTTAGGGATCACGTGAAGGGAGGGTCTCTGCTGGGTTTAGGGCTTTAGAAACAGACCAGATCCCCCAAGGACAGGGGGTTAGTCCTGCAAGGGGGGCAGGAGGTTTGTGACTCTGTTCTCCTCTCTCTCAGGCGCAGGTCGTCGACGGAGCAAAAGGGAAACTTCTGTGGTCGGCTGAGTTCGTGTGTCCCGGTCTGATGTTAGAATCTTCAGCCATCTTGACCTCAACTGGCCAATCAGCTTTCCTCTTCTGGGCCAGCGATCCAATCAGAGCACAGAAGAACGTCACAAAGACAACTGTGAGTGTGACGTGGAGAACGCTGTGCAGATGTTTGAATGTTGGGTACTTTGTGCTGTCTTCATTCCGACGTGTCGTGACTCCCTTCAGGTGTCTCCAGGCGTCGCTGCAGCTCAGCCGCTCATCAGAAAACTCTTCCTGCTTCACCCGGCGTATCCCACAATCCTCCTGGAGCTCCACAGCACCACGGACACGGCGCTCACCTCTGCAGGTATGACGAGGAACTCGACTGCAGGGTTGTATTACATCGCTGCTTCACCTTTTCTTCTTCTCTGACAGTGAGTTACCACGGGCACCAAAAAGACGCTTTCTACATCACCGCGTCCTCTCGGCCCACTCCCGGCTCAGAGCCCGGCGCTCAGATCGTCAAGAGCATGGGCCTCAGAACCGCCATCGCCAAAGGACAAATGGTCAGGTTAGGAGCGAGCAGCAAGCCGGGAGAGGCGGTCAAACCTGGAGCGTACGAGGTCAACAAGTTCTTCAGGCGCCTGACCTTCAAACAACAGGTGAGAGACGCAGCGGCGTGAGACGCAGCGGCGTGACATCCAGCTGCTCCCAACATTCACGTGGTGTCTTTAATAAATCTCTGCTTCATTCAGTGAAGAGTCAGCGCTGCCTCCACGGTACGACTGGACGGACCCACGCCGACTGAACTGGGACCATTCTCTGCACTAAGGACACACTCAGGGTCGGGTTCACTAAGACTGGGTTGTTATTTGTTCATCACGTGACCGAGCTCACGTCTGTCCACGTAAAGATGGCGAGGACAAACTCGAAACGTGTGAGTTTCATCAAACAAAGCTACAACACTACTCACATCATCGCCATGGTGACGCCTCCACACACCTGGATGAAATGTGTAGCCAATGACAGCCCTGATTATATTAACCCTTTATAGGGAAAGTGACTGTTTTTAATTTCCACAAACATTACATATGGCCGCCCTTCTGCACCTCAGTAAGGTCGAGAAGCATGTGATCCTCACTCAGCCAATCAGAAGAGATCACCCTACGTCACTGATCCTGCTATTGTGGCATTTGAACCAAACACTAACTTTGTCTATATTTAATACACTTAACAACAGAAATGATGTTCTGTTCTGTCCCTGAATGAAACTATGAGGTGGAATTTTTGAATTTCAAAGTATTTCAGTGAGTGGCCTGTAAAGGGTTAATAAGTCATATTTACACTCTTTACCTTTTATCTTGAAGTTAGCAGCTTCTGTCTTTTCCGTGAACTTGCAGCTTGAAACGATCTTGATTACTGGAAAGTTTGAGAATCACATCTCTCATAAATACTACGGCGCAGTTATCCGTGCATGGCTGTTAGCGCCGCTGTTTGTGAGCTAGCTGCTTTAGGCAATGATGCTGATTTATGTAGAAATACCCCCAAATGACTTCATAATAGATCATTTAAAAAAGCGCAAACCGCACTAACACACAGACGCTGTTCGCTCTGCAGAGCAGTCAGGCGAGTCCTTTGAACGGGTCCAGCTCAATCCTTCAGTGAATCAGGCCCTGAGAAGTCACGCTGAGCTGGACGCATCGTGTTCGTTTGGCTGAGTCTGACTTTAAAGATGGACGTCTTATTCATATCGCTTTGCTTCATGTTCTTTTTTGCAGTTACTATTTAAATTATGAACATTTCTGTGAATGTTTTGTTTTGGACTTGACAACAGAAGAGGTACTTTATTCTGACTTGAAGCACAATGACGCTGATGGCTGAGCGTGTAAATATGTTCTTACGCATCACTCACTCCTCTAACGCCTCTACGGTCAGTATGAACGTGTGATGTCATCCATTAAACCCTCATGACTGTCTCTGCTCGTCACCACGCTTCAGGGGGAGTCTGTAAATATTTAAAGTTGTACAGTATTTATTGATCTGCCTTTTTGCTTTATTTTATGTTTGTATATATATTGTTAGTTTTTTCTATGTGGACACTAAAGGAGATGACATTGAAATGTAAACTGCAACTTAAATAAAATTATGAAAATCAATATTTACTGCATCGTCTTTATTTCAACATTTATTTCCTGTTTTGTTGTTTTTGGCATTCAGGAGCAGAATCTAAAGTTAGAAGGAGGACATACTGAGCAGCTCTCTGATTGGCTGTCTGATCACACAGGAAGAGAGCAGCTCTCTGATTGGCTGATTGATCACACAGGAAGAGAGCAGCTCTCTGATTGGCTGATTGATCACACAGGAAGAGAGCGTCGTCAGCTCTCTGAGATTATTTGTTAAAAAAAGAAAAAGTTAATAAATTTAAAGCCAAAATAATTAAATATAAATAATACATGATTAGAAATTCAGTAATTTAAAATGTATTAATCATGGGTACAAATGTATGTTTGTAAAGTTGTGCAAAAATATAATTTATAAAATAAATCAAATGTATCAGAGAGATGTAAAAGTTTCGCCAGGTGGCGCTGTTGCACCTCTTCTGTTTTTCCGCATTGCTGCAGATCAACATGGCGTCGGCCCTCGGTCGTCTGGCCCGGCTGTGCGTCCCCAGAAACGGTCTCTTCTCCCCGTTAAGCCCCTCTACAGGGCCGGGGAGGACCGTGACACCGGGCCGGACCGCCGTGACCTCCTCCTCCGGAAGTGTTCTGCCCAAACCCAAGAAGGTGAGTGTCGGTTTGAAGGCTCGTGCGAGTCACCTGAAGGAGCGGTGACGTAATAAGACTCAGACTTAAAATAAAAGTGAATAAAAGTGTGTGCACGAGCTGAGCTAAGGTTTCTGTGTTTGTGGTGTGTGTGACACCGGGAGCAGACCCCGTTCGGTCTGATCCGGATCGCTCTGGTCGTGGTTCCTTTCCTGTACGTGGGGACTCGGATTAGCAAGAACTTCGCAGCGCTGCTGGAGGAGCACGACATCTTCGTCCCTGAGGATGATGATGATGATGACTGAGCGCTCCGAGGACTTCCTGGTTTCAGGTATCAACACTGAGCAGGGTCGTCTCCAGGATTTATCCCCCCCCGAAATATGACCATAACCACGCCTCCATTACGCCAAAGAGCCAATCAGATGAAAATACTGACAACGCTGGGATTGATGTGTAGTATTGGGAACACTGGGAGTGATGGGTTGGACTTCACAAACATGGACGCCTCCACGCTCGTTAACCTGCGTACACGCTCGTTAACCTGCGTACACGCTCGTTAACCTGCCTCCACGCTCGTTAACCTGCGTACACGCTCGTTAACCTGCGTACACGCTCGTTAACCTGCCTCCACGCTCGTTAACCTGCCTCCACGCTCGTTAACCTGCGTACACGCTCGTTAACCTGCCTCCACGCTCGTTAACCTGCGTACACGCTCGTTAACCTGCCTCCACGCTCGTTAACCTGCCTCCACGCTCGTTAACCTGCGTACACGCTCGTTAACCTGCGTACACGCTCGTTAACCTGCCTCCACGCTCGTTAACCTGCCTCCACGCTCGTTAACCTGCCTCCACGCTCGTTAACCTGCGTACACGCTCGTTAACCTGCCTCCACGCTCGTTAACCTGCCTCCACGCTCGTTAACCTGCCTCCACGCTCGTTAACCTGCCTCCACGCTCGTTAACCTGCGTACACGCTCGTTAACCTGCCTCCACGCTCGTTAACCTGCCTCCACGCTCGTTAACCTGCCTCCACGCTCGTTAACCTGCGTACACGCTCGTTAACCTGCCTCCACGCTCGTTAACCTGCCTCCACGCTCGTTAACCTGCCTCCACGCTCATGTATGCAAATTCCTTCAAACTCTAAATTGCAGAAAACACTGTCCATGTTGAACACGTGCAACATCGGGTTTCGTGCACATGATCAGTAAGTCCAACGATGTTGTCTGATCACTTGGATACTTGATGACCTCACATTGACCAGCGCTCTCTCTCTCTCTCTCTCTCCTCCGCAGGTCGTCGTGTCGTCGCCTCTGAGTCGATCGTGTGAGCACTCGATTGCCTTCCTGTCGTTGCCTCTGCTGTGTGTCGCCTTCTATCCACACTTTGAAAGAGTTTCGGGGTTTCCTGCCGTTACCATAGCGACCGGGCTGCACAGCGCCGCCCGTGTCGTACTGTCTCTGCATGCACTGATGAAGTCTTAATAAAGGGACGCAGATTGAAATGAGTCATTCTTTACAAAACCATTCAGACGTCGTGAGACGCTGCAGAAATCCCCACAAACACCTTAAAAAAAGACACTATACAGGAAGTGAGCACGTAACCGAGGAGGTCGTTCATAAAAGGTCGACCCGTGTGAACAGTGAACTTTGACCTCTCAGCAGAATCCAAACAGATTAAAACGACACACGAACAGAAGACACAGGTCAGTGTGTGTATTCACTTTGTATTTACAATAGAGGAGAAACAACCAATCAGGACTGACGGGGACACAGGTCAGGGGTCATGACCCCGGTAGAATTTGGACAGGAAGTCGGTGGGACGAGGTTCTTCGGTCTCGTGGAAATAACGCATAATGTGAGTCTTCTGCTTCCACACGTGGATGGTTTCCTGCAGCTCCATCTTCCCCTGGAGATTAAAAAAGGAACATGAAACCACCATCTTTTTTTATCCTCTGACGACAGAGCCGTGTGATTGGTTCCTACGGTTAGCAAGTTTTTACCTTGATGACCAACATGTCGATGACTCGGGGATCTGTGACGTGTTTGTTTTTGTCGAACATCTCCCTCACTTTGTCTCTCCCCTGACGTGACGTGATGTCCAGCTGAAAGATCGCCACTGTGGACAAACACAAAGAACCGTTTACAGCCAATCAGCTTCGCCGACAAAAAACAGAAAACGTTACGTTCAAACTGTCACCTGAGTTTTCCATCAATAAGTCCAGTTAAGTAGCATCCTTTGGCCTTTTCACTGTCAAACGGTGGGAATGGCACCAAAATAAAGATAAGTACTGTCCTGCCCTTAAGTCAGGGCGCCGCCGCCATCTGGCTTACACGCCACCCACCAAGTCAGGGTCCAGAGAGCGGAGAAAAGCAACTAAGATCAGGGTTCACAGTTCCATACTGTGCTTGACCAAAGTCAGAGCCCCTAGTGTTTAAAATGAGTACTGCAGTCTAAACTCTAATCATCACAGAGAGCTGTCTCCGCCCCTCCTCTCACACAGGTCAGCATGTGGTGGACACTGTAGCTTCAGTGTTTAGCCAGCTCTGCATGTGGTGGACACTGTAGCTTCAGTGTTTAGTCAGCTCTGCATGTGGTGGACACTGTAGCTTCAGTGTTTAGCCAGCTCTGCATGTGGTGGACACTGTAGCTTCAGTGTTTAGCCAGCTCTGCATGTGGTGGACACTGTAGCTTCAGTGTTTAGCCAGCTCTGCATGGGTCTGTAAAGCTTTCTGCGTTCTAACCTCTCTCCATGTTTCATCTCCAACATTGATCCTAGTTTGAGCAGCTTTCTGCTGCTGGAGCTTATTAGAAACATGCAGAGGCTTTTTAGCTCGGGTACAATCACTTCTATCTGAAGCAGTTCCACTGCCCGCTTCCATCGCTGCAACACCTGTTCACCTGATAACTGCTCTCATATCTGGCAAACCCAGGGGCGTCTAAAACGGCCGTGTGGGGGTCTCACTGATTGGAGTTCAAACTGTCGATTAAAACCTGAGTGTGGTTGTCATAGTTACAACAGAAATCAAAGACAGAAGTTGTACCTCCTTGTTTACTTTATAAAATAAATGTTTCTTTGCGACACTTTTCAACAATCACGGCCTGATTCAGCTAAAAGCCACCAATTCACACGGTCACCATTTACACCGTAACACCTTCTCTGTTAGTTATTTATTTACTGTTAGCGGCTAATGTTGCTCACGACCTTGACGCTCGCGCGCTCTCTCAGCTGTTCATCGGCCCAAGTGGACCCACATACCTGTGTTCGGGACCTCTCGGTACCAGGCCCGGTACAGCTCCCGGACCCTGCGCTTCGCTTCGTCCAGGTCTCGGCTGAAAATCGGTTTAACTACTTTAGCTGCTCCCGCAGCAACTCGAGCCGCCGCTGTCGACGCCATGACTGCCGTCTGCGGACACTTCCGGTTGCGACTGTATAACGTCAGTAAGCTGCTTCTCTCAGTGCTGCCGCCTCGCGGTGTGGAGGAAGACATTCATAAACAGCCAGTCAAAAGTCCTGACAGGTAACGTTTACCTTTTATTCATGTTTTCAGACATTCAACACTAAAATATCATCATATATTCAAACTGCAGTGAAGTTTAGAGCGCTGATGAAGGTATAAGTATATATTGCTGGTGTATACTAAATGTTTCCGGCCTGATGAAATAAACATTTTTATTCTTTCAGTCCATCTTAGAGTTTGGATCTGTCTCAAAAGAGGAATTTCCCTTTTCTTTTCTTTTTTAAACATGAACTTGACAGCACACAAATAATTATCGTGTGGCGTGGCCTCAGGCGTGTGCACAAACAGGATCAGTCGTTGTGTTTGTCTTTATTTGTAGTCAGCAGAATCATTAAAAACACATTCACACAGCTGACGTGTTTTTGCAGAACTTTTTTATTGTATAATTTACAAAGTAAATACAGGCTCCACATTAAATATGAAAGTCTTTTCAAAAGGTAGGTAGATTGGTCATTTTATCACAATTCATAACGTCGATACAAAATTTGGCTCATTGATGCAACACGTGTTGTGTTTCTGTTGAAATAAATGCCTGGAATGGTCGGGGAAGACGGGGCGCTTCTTGGAGAGTTCCTTGTTTGATGAGGGCCGACGGTCACTCTGCAGCTACATGTTCCTCCTTTATGATCACAGACCGCCGGCGTTCAAAACATTTACTGTCTTGTTTTTTCTTCCCTATCGACGGCCTGTAACACCAAGCTGTGAGCTCGCTTTCCACGATAAAAACAATAATTACAACTAAACGACAGCGTCCGAGTCCGAGAGCAAACATGAGTCAAACATTATTTAAAAAAGAACGGAGAGGAGTCTCCGTCGCTCAGCTGTGACGTCTGAGGCACGAAACACCGAAACTACGATCTGATAAAAAAACTAACTGATAACATATGAACGCTTTATTTACAACACCTGATAAAAAAAAAAGATTCCAGTTTCAGACCGAACACTCGCACAGAGCTTGAATAAAAAAAGACAAAAGTGCAGTTTCATATACATGTGAGGTCTACTTTAAAGAAGCTGATAGTCTACTCCACGCCGCTCACGGGCTGGATGATGAACACTAAGGCACTATGATGATCCTCACACGCACACACACACACACACACACTCAGACGTCCTCTCGTCTCCTCCGTCGTGTCCCTTGGACCTCGATTCAGTCACCACGCTGCAAACACGCCTGCAGAGAAACAGCCAGATGAAGGACATGGAAACAAAACTACTATTACAAAATCTGTATCTGATGACACGTAGGCGTTAGATAAGATGCTTGTGCATGCTTTTATTTTGAAAGAGGACAAACTGAGGTTGGTCACCTGTTACCTGCAGCCGAGCGTCAGTGCTCCAGGCTGTTTCCCAGTTTCTGACCCTCATGCAGAGCAGACAAGGCCAGCCTCAGGTGCTCCTTCAGACTCTGGATCTCCCTCTCGCTCCGACCTTTCATCCGGCTCAGCTCGTCCTGCATGTCCGAGTAACGCTCAGAGGCCAGCCGCTTCTCCTGCAGAGCAAAGACACAATCAGCTCTACTTCCTGTTAACATCCGTCTTTGATGGCTTCTTTCTTCATCGTTTCAGGACGGTGACTCCCGACTCCGCCTCCACCCACATCAACCAACGATTTGTTTGTGTTGCTTTTTCAAAATAAAACAGCATATCTCGCGCACACACACACACACACACACACACACACACACACACACACACACACACACACACACACACACACACACACACACACACACACACACACACACACACACACACACACACACACACACACACACACACACACACACACACACACACACACACACACACACACACACACACACACACACACACACACACACACAGTACCGTGTTGAGGAACTGCAGCTCGTTCCTCAGACAGCTGATCTCTTTGTGTAAGTAGTCGATCTCGTTTTCTTTGACTCTGAGAAGAACCTGAGAGGAGAACAACGACAGAGCGCTTTAAAACAAACTGATGTTAAAGCTCTAAATCATTTGAAGCTGCAGGAACGCACGCAGCTGTTTGTCTCCGTGTTCCCTTTGAGCTCTACCTTCAGCAGAGAGAGAAGGAACAAACTGACTCCCTTCAGACTTTGTTCTGAGAGCAGCAGAGGTTTGTTTTGTTATTGATCCTTTCAGAGTCTGCAGGATGTTTCGTCTCTGAGCAAAGGTTTCTAACCTGCAGCTTCTGCAGCGTGCACAGCGTCCCAGGGTGTAGAGAATGCAGAAAGTGCATAAGCCCCGCCCCCCCAAATAAAATCAGGTTAGCTCTCGTTGCTTTTCACACAGTGCCGTCACAGCCCTCCTCTGGTCGTGTGGTCGTGGGGGCTGTGGGTTGGTGGGCGGCAGATTTCAGTTTCATGGAAACTGAAAGTGTGTGCTGGTGCATCGGGGATGTTACCTCCAGTTCACAGGTCGCTCTGTCTTTGTCGTCCTCAGAGTTCTGATCCGGCGCTCGCACTCGGCTGATTTCTTTGGCCAAACGGGCCTTCATGTCCTGCAGAGGACAAATGTTGTCTTAGTAAGCAAATACATGCAGACAGACTAAAGAGCTGCAGCCTGTTAGAGACGGTTACTAGAACCAGTCACCAGCTGAATGTGGTGACACTTCATGCACAGAACTCACCTGGTTCTCTTTCCTCAGCTGCTCCATGTCTCTCTCCTTGCGGCTGATCTCCCTCTCTCTCTCTGCGTTGTTCTGCTCAGCACGGTTTAAGTCCAAACACTTCTGAGAGTATCGCTCCGACAGCCCGGCCAGCTCTCTCTGCAAGGCCTGAGACTCTGCCCTGGAACCAGAACACAGCGGAGATATACAGGCTGCAAGAAGCTGCAGGCTTCAAACAATCATCACCGGAACTCTGCCCCTAGTGCATCACACGGGTACTGCAGTCTAAACATGATCCTTTAAAGAGGATCAGGCTGCAGACGAGCTCTCCTCTCACCTTCAGCAGGTAAGAAGTCGTGTTTCTCTTCCTATGGGTTCGTGTTTGTTGCATGCTCTTATTAAGTGTGAGGTTGTTTTCCTGTTCCATTTTTTGGAGGCATGTGTTTCCTCTTGTGGTTAAAACAGCTCTTCTGCTGAAGACCAGTAACCACAGAAAGAAGGAAGGGCACACAGAGAGCACGCTGCACAGAGAAGCTCTAAAACAGCTTTGAGTTGCAGCAACTGAAACAGGATTACGTCAGCAAACTGCTCAAGTTTACAAAGGAGAACTAATCCATGACCAAACTCTTCCACATTCCTGAAGTGCCTCACAGGACCCTGCGGCTGCTGTGGACACTGAAAAATCCACCTCTGATTTGACCAAAGAGAAAGCTACAGCTATCAGCTGTCCAAACAGACACTTGAGCTTTATCTCAGCAGGAATGCAAACTTTGCATTTTTAGATTGAAGCTGAAGAAAGGAGCGACCGCGGCGTCCTGACAGCGAGGGAGGTGAAGGTACTCACTTTTGTTGGACTCTTAAAGTCTGTGAATCGAGCGCCCCGCTGTTCAGCCTCTTGGACTTCTCCACCTCTCTCTCCAGCTCCTCTTTGTGTTTCTTCTTCAACGCCTCCATCACTGCAACACAAACACGCCATCTAATGGTCACAGATGCTCCTGATTGGACACTCAGGAGTCACACATACACTGCTCTCTCTCCTCAGAGTCTGAAACTGTCCTGACCCCCCCCCGACCTCTTGTGATGTCCTGCTTCTCCTCCAGCAGCAGCCTCTCCTTCTCCGTCTCCAGCTCCTTGATGTGCCGCTCGTGCTGCCTCTGCAGCTCCTCCAGAGCGTGTCGATGTGCACGCTCCATGGCTGCCAGGCTGCGTCCACAGGCAGCCTCAGGGCTGCAGCCCCCCCTCACTCCCCCCCCCCCTCCTCCTTGTAGATGCTCCAGCTGTTGCCTCAGTGACGCCACCTGAGAACAGAGAGAGACGGAGGTAAAGCTCACTGAGCAGCAGGACGCTCTCTCTAAGCTTCACTCTAACTGTCAGACAGTTCAAACACAGAGACACAACAAACGAGCAGAAGACAGAGCAGCGTTTTCCACCGCGTCATTTCAATGGTCAGAGCGAGAGAGAGAGAGCGCCATCTTAGTCGTCACAGTGTGTTGGGGTGGAAAACGCCGCTGAAGAGGAAGGGACACTTTGAGGTGTTAACAGGCAGGAAAAGGAGGAATCCACTCCATCCTGGAAGATGAAGAGTTAATTTGCATTTGATTGGATTTGCAAATTAGAAAATCTCTCCACGCACTACCTCCCTCTGCAGCGCCTCATTGGCTGACTGGCTCAAAGACCGTGATCCCGCAGACGGTAAAGAGCTCATCTCCTTTAACGGCATGCGTTCAAACTCCGCCCACTTCTTCTCTATATCCTCCTCCGTGCGTAGCCTCTGGTTCGACCCGCCGCCTGTGCCCTTCCTGGACAGCACCGCCTCCCATTGGCTGCTCGTGTTCCTGTCCTCCTGCGTCTGGCTATGCTCCCGCCCCTGCCCCTCTCCTGCTTCTCTCTGATTGGTCGGCAGAGAGCCGGACGAGGCGGGAACAGGGGACAGCTCGACGTATTCAAACCTGCGCTGAGTAGGCGGAGCCGAGGTCGGAGCTTCTGATGGAGCGTCGGCGTGACGCGATGACGGGCGGCGGGACGACTGCAGGAAGCGAGAGTGGGAGTTTTCTTTGTCACTGCTGCTGTCGGGGAATCTGCAGACGATTAGAGACAAATCAAAACAGAAATCAACACTCAAAGAGACGCTGTGTCTCTCTCCTCACGGGTACACTGTTTCACTCTGAATTTGTCTGAAGCAGATGACCACAGGTGAAAACCATAATCAAGTCCACGTAGTGGACTGTGAGCTGATTGGTAAAGCGCTTCATGTTTCTGCACTTACTGCGTGAGGTCCGGAGAGCTGCTGGGCCGGATGCTCTTCTTCAAAACCTCGATCCAGTTCCTCCTGATCCCGGCCGTCATGGCCGACAGTGTGAACGCAGCTTCCCGTGTCTGGAAAACAAAAGGAGAGAAAAAACAGGTTTAGGAAACACAAAGAGAATAAAGAGTCCCTGAGAGAGAGAGAGAGAGAGAGAGAGAGAGAGAGAGAGAGAGAGAGAGAGAGAGACAGAGACAGAGAGAGAGAGAGAGAGAGAGACAGAGGGAGAGAGAGAGAGACAGAGAGAGAGAGAGAGAGAGAGAGAGGGAGAGAGACAGAGAGAGAGACAGAGAGAGAGAGAGAGAGAGACAGAGAGAGAGACAGAGAGACAGAGAGAGAGACAGAGAGAGAGACAGAGGGAGAGAGAGAGAGACAGAGAGAGAGAGACAGAGAGAGAGACAGAGAGAGAGAGACAGAGAGAGACAGAGAGAGAGAGAGAGAGAGAGAGAGACAGAGGGAGAGAGAGAGAGACAGAGGGAGAGAGAGAGAGACAGAGGGAGAGAGAGAGAGAGACAGAGGGAGAGAGAGAGAGAGACAGAGGGAGAGAGAGAGAGAGACAGAGGGAGAGAGAGAGAGACAGAGAGAGAGAGAGAGAGACAGAGAGAGAGAGACAGAGAGAGAGAGAGAGAGACAGAGGGAGAGAGAGAGAGACAGAGAGAGACAGAGGGAGAGAGAGAGAGACAGAGAGAGAGAGAGAGAGACAGAGAGACAGAGGGAGAGAGAGAGAGACAGAGAGAGAGAGACAGAGGGAGAGAGAGAGAGACAGAGAGAGAGAGAGAGAGACAGAGAGAGAGAGACAGAGGGAGAGAGAGAGAGACAGAGAGAGAGAGAGAGAGAGAAAGGTGTCCGTGAGATGTGAGTCTCGATAAGAGAAACTGAGAGTGGGCGTGGTTCGTGCAGAGAAAGAGGACAAGAGGACAGATATCCTCACCTGTATCTGGAAGCCGTAGTTCTTCTCCACATCAAACTCAGACACCTTCACACAAGACTTGAGGTCGATCTCCCCGTCCAGGTCGTCTTTCTGCTCAGGAAACACAGGAGGGAAACAAGGCTGTCTGTCTGACACTAAACGCTGCGTGTTATTCTTTAAATCATCAGGACAGAGAGGAGGTGTACCTCCTCTGCACTCGAGTCTCTGTAGTACTTCAGTCCAGCATCCGTCAGAACAAACCAGTGCTTCTTCCACTAAAGAGAGAGAGAGAGAGAGAGAGAGAGAGAGAGAGAGAGAGAGACGCTTCAGTTTCAAAAGTCCAGAGAGACAAGTGCAGGAAGCAGATGTACTGTAGCATACCTCTCCACTGTCGTCCAGCTTGGACATCCATCCCTTCTTAAAGTTCAGCAGGTCAGGCTGTGAAGAGGAGGACGAGGTGTTAAAAACAAACACACGGACCTGCTGTGTGTGTGTGTGTGTGTGTGTGTTTTCATTGTATTAATAAGTATATAAAGGGTTAATCTCGTCATACTGAGTGAATACAGCAGATACAAAGCTGCTCAGGTTCAAACTAACTCTGTTATATTTATTTAACTCCACATCGCCCCCCTTTTTATTTTTTATCACTTTATTTAAAGGACCAATCAGAGAGCTGCTCTCCTCCTCTGTGATCAGACAGCAGCCAGTAGACAGCTCTCTGTGATGTTTAGTTTAGACTGCAGTACCCGCTTTGAACACTAGGGGTCAGAGTTACAGACTGCTCCTTTAAAACTAAAACCAAAGTGAACCGAATGAAGAAACAAACAGAAGAAAAGAAGTTTGCATCATGAAGCGTTTGAAAGCAGAAACATGATCTCGCACGGCGTGCTAATGAAACAGGGCTGGTGTGAAATGAAGCGAATCACTCTGAAGGCAACAACAGGAAGTGAAGCTCGGTGTGTGAGGTGAGAAAAATGACAAAGATATCTCCTTTAAGACAACGGACATCATGAACCCCGAGAAGAGGAAAAACAAGATCCTCCAGATGAGATGATCCCCCACATCCAGATTAACCAGCATGCATTCCTCCTGCTTATCTCGCTCTCACAGGCGTGTAACCCCCCCACCTGTCCACTCTGCTCTGATCCATCTTTGTGTTCTGCTCTTTTACCACATTTTATTTGTGGGCTGAACTCACGCTCGGCTTCTGGCTCCAGCTGCTCTTGTCATGGTAAGTTCAAAATAAAGCATGATGCTAATAAAGTCTAAACACTGCAGCGACTCAGCACATCCTGAGACTGTCTGTGTGGGTCCTGGATATGTGCCTGTAGTTAACATGTTGGTATCTTGTTTATGCTGCCCTGTGAAGGCCAGAATGAAAGGGTTAAATGTGTGTGTGTGTGTGTGTGTGTGTGTGTGTGTGTGTGTGTGTAACAGAAGTCACACAAAGAGTTGAATTGACTGTGCGTTGACTCTTCCTGCTCCTGTAAACAACACCGAGTAAACAAAGCTGAAACCCAGATGAACTCTCTCAGAGAAATGATACAGGGATGAAGGCGTGTCAGCTGTCTGGTTACCATGGCAACCGTTTACAATCAACTTAATCTTCTTCTTCTATTGTTCAAAGCTTTGTTGAGAGGACCAAGAAACTCTCTCTTTCACCGTCACGCAGATGGTCCAGTCTGGTTCTGATCCAGGTTTCTGTCTGTTCTACATGAGTCTGGTTCTGATCCAGGTTTCTGTCTGTTCTACATGAGTCTGGTTCTGATCCAGGTTTCTGTCTGTTCTACATGAGTCTGGTTCTGATCCAGGTTTCTGTCTGTTCTACATGAGTCTGTTCTGCGACGGAAACGGACACGCTGCTCTCGTCGGCCTTAAAGAGACACACACACCAACACGGAGCGTTCAGCTGGTTTGTCCTCTTTAAATATTTCTACATTTTTAAACAGTTTGTTCTTTTCGATGTAGTTTTTCTGCCTCGTGAGCGCGCGCGTGCACTCCCCGCGAAACGGACGTTAACGACCGTTAAAAGCTCGCGAGCGTTTTAAAATACACATTTAAAAAGAAAAACTGATGAAGTTGATGACTTTCAATGAAGTAATAAATATGTACATGTTTTAAAATATAAGACACAACTTACCGTCATCACGACCGGATCCAGGGAGGTACCGAATAAAAAAAGAAAAGTACCGTTAGCTCCTTTAATTAAAATCCTTTTTAATGTCACTTTGACGAATCAACGGAGGAAAGTTTCTGGGGGGGGGGGGGACTTTGCTTTCTGCATTAGAGTTATGCGAAAAGAGATAAACCCCCGCCATTCATCCCCATGTTAACCGAACCCAGCGAAGCTTCAACGTCCATGACAGAGAAGAGTTTATCCCAAAGTGTGCACACACGACCAAGAAGAGGTCCGAACCTGGACGTTAAACAGAACCGTCTCTAACGAGTCGAGTGTGACTCTGCTGCTCTCTCTTCCACTTCCTGGGCGGATCCGCGAAGATCGTTTGAGGAAAACATGCTCACCACACCAAACCACACGAAGCTGGCTCTAAACAAGTCCACCAGGGACCCCAGAGGCTCGATACCGGGTCAGACACCGTGTGAGGGGGGACAGACCCTCGAACCTGAGCTAACAGAAAGCTTATTACTCAAAGAAAGAGCATCAACACGCTCATCAGAGGTCTCACTCCTACTGTTTCCTCGGGACCAAAACTCTCTAAAAGTCTTTCGGGGATCTTTGATCAGGAAAGTTGAACAATCCTCCTCCGAATCAAACAGATTCTCTTTTATTGCCTGGCTGGATGAAAATAATCGGAGCTACCTAACAATGTTCCCTCCCACCCTCTCTAAAAACTTCTCTTGGTAGCTATTGGTTTCAGTTCAGGAATTTCAACACATGCCCCAGCAGACCACAATTGACAAAAGCTCAGTCAGCCTTATGAAATGCCTGCAGGGTGTAGGAGGTGAAGTCTGCAGTCAGCCCTCCAAACACCATCTAACAGAAGGTAGAGGTAGTGTACATAATGTCAACAGATAAGAGTGCCAAGTGCATAAAAGCTTTATGATTATAGACAGGATGTGTGTGAACAGTGGACGCACTGCCAGCATGTCTAGTCAATATGTAACAGAGAGATAGCATGTATTGAAATAGGCTCAACTCCAGTAAATCTACTGAACCATGGCTGCTGCAGGATTGATCCGTGATAGCACAAACATCTGCAGTTGCTTCACTCACACAGGAAGAGTTGTTGTTCACACAAACAAACATTTACATACATTTACATTTGACATGTTTTTAGCGGCCCACTTGTATCACATACCTGCATTTGTTCTGATCTGTGAGGATTACCTTTCCAAGCGCTGCCCTCATCTGCCGTGGGACTGCCCGACCGCTGCAAGGACAGAAGACGCTCACAGTCAGAAAGATTAGAAAAGTCCGACTGAGTTTCACATGACACATCTGTTGTTGATGTGGTTAACTATGAACATAATATGCATGTATAAACCACAGTGCAGATGTCTAATATCATACAGGGAGTTGAGTGTGACCTTGAGCCAGCTGACCTGCAGTGAGGTGTAGGAGTGAGCTCGGGACAGATACCCACTGCTGCTACATTGCCAGTCTCTGTCAGCGTCTCCTGTGTCGTCCCACTCTCTGGAGGGATGCTTGCTGAGCGAGTGGCTGAAATGACATCAACAGGTTATCTACGTCTTATTTGGAAGTAGGAATCATTTCACACATGATCCGGCTGACCTGGCTGGTTTGAAGAGTTCCTGTCTCCTCGAGGGCTGCAGGTTCTGAGTCCTCCCCATGTGGCCTAGTCCTTCTCTCTGATGGATCATCTTGACCTTGGGCACGTCGGCTATCATGACATACTCTTCCCTGCTCCTCCCTGTGGACCCCGCTGACAGCTGGCCCGACTCGGAGGACTCCATGGAGCTCTGGGAGGAGGTGTACCTCTGCAGTTGAAGCTGAGGTGAAGGCGATGGGCTCCGTGCGTGGTGGGAGGGCTTCTTGTTATCACGGGACGGACGAGGAGCCTCGTGAACATGTCGACCAATCGCTGATCGGATGCTTCCAGGCCTCCTGGTTTCCAAAGTAATAGAAACTGCTCTGCTTCCATTTGAGGGTGACGCAGCTCGAGACAAAGAAGAGCGTGGTGATTTCTGCAGGGATGATGGTGAGTGACTAGAATCAGGTTTCAGGTCTTGATGATGTCTCTGATAGGAGCGGCTGGACTCTCCATTCGAGGCCTGTCTGAGGATGGAGTAGCCTGGCGGGTCAGCGTGTCCCTCTATGCGACTGGAGTGATGCTTGCTGTGGAAGAAGCTGGCTGTTTCTGTTTGTCGTGGTGGCCGCTGGTCATAGCTTCTCCTCGATGGTCCAGAATGATCCGGACTGTTTGTCTCAGAGTTACGCAGCACAGGCCGAGAAGGAGCTCCATGGCTTCTCCTCGATGGGGAGGCGTTGCGTCTTTCATGAGCACTGGCATGTAACGGACCACTGCTGTCTTTTTCCCTAAGTTGGTGTTGAGACGGGCTTTCATAGCCCCTCCTTCCAGGAGAAGAACCGCGGCTGTCACGATCTCGACTCACAATGACCGGGCTCGATTCTGTCTTACGCAGCACAGATGGACTTCTGTCGTAACCTCGCCTGGGCGGAGACATGTTTGGGATTTCTTCTTCTCGCTCATTTATTTCGTTCCTAGCCGTTAAGTTACGCAGCAGAGCCTGACTTTCAAAGTCATAACCTTCTCTGACTGGGGAGCCGCAGCGTCCGGGGTGACGGCTGAGAGAGAACGCTGAGTCAGATTTACGGAGAGGGGATTGGCTGAGAGAGGGAGGATTCCTCCGTGGTGGACTGTCACGGGGACTTGTTGAAGTTCTCCTCGACGGGGAGGAAGTACGACTGTCACGTCCACGAACATGACAAGTAGAAGGGATTTCTTTGTTGCGTAGAGACATTTGGCTTGAAGGGTTGTAGTCCCTTCTCGAAGGAGAAGAACTTCTACTGTCACTGCTTCTACCTCGAACTTCAGTTTTCCTCAAGGCACTCCTGAAATCAGAAATGCTGTTGGTCTGGGTGTTGAATGGACTTGCACATGATTTAAAGTTTCTTGGCAGCGTTCCTGACTCGACACGTCGTCCAGGTGAGGAGCTCCTGGGAGCTGGCTCCATCCCTCGAGGCCGCCCGCCAACATCAAAGCTTCGACTGCCGAGTGAGGCGGTGGACTCGCTGCGTCTGAACGTGGAGTTTCCTCTGGAGGGAGAAGGAGAGCGAGACTGCAGAGCGGAGCCACGCCTCGAGGAGTCCAAACGTCCCGACTGCTGATAGGAAGAGGAAGAGGAAAGGTTTCCCCAAGCGTACGAGCTGCTGGCCCTTTTACGACCAGGAGAAGCCAACGACTCGGCTATCTTAAAAGGAGTCGGACTTGGAGAACGGGGGCCGACTTGTGCTTCAACCTCAACGGCTATTTCATAAGGGTCAGGGGGTTGTGTTTCCACGGGCAGGTTATCATGTAGAGAGTCTGTTATCTGTCTTTCAGAGGCCACGCCCAGGTTTGGATTTCTGAAGGGGACGGCGTCTTTGGGCTCTACACTTCTGCTGCTGAAGATGGGACGCCCTCTCTCAAAATGGCGGAAAGGAGGAGGCGAGCTGTGATCGCTGAGTAAATGAGAGCCCGACGTCCTCCCCAGGGAGAAGTACCCGCTCTCACGTCTGTCTTCTTTTAACCCTGGAAGAGAAGCCAAGTTACACGAGGTTTCCCGACTCAAACAGAGATATATAATGTTTCTGATAATCGCTGTGGGACACCTCAGCTGGTGCTGCCAAGAAAAGAACACCTGTACATGTAACTGGATATCAGCTGCTGTCCGTAAGTTAATCAGTAACATTGGAGCATCTTCAGTCGTTTCCTGTCTGCAAAGAAACGAATGAAACTGAGCTTCCATGTACCTGACTGTCTGATGAAACTGTCCCTGCTCGGAGCTTCATCCATCCACGCCCGATGTTTGGCCCGATGGGGGGGAGGGTCAAGCCGAGTCATTGCGACTTTTGTCGGACGGCGACGGATGGGCAGGTATTCGTCCTCTGCAGTGATGGACTCCTGGTCGTCTCTCTGCTCCCGACAGCTCCGTGCAGGAAGAGACGAATGAGGAGACGGGAGAGATGAGGAGACGAGGAGAGATGAGGAGACGGGGAGAGACGAGGAGAGATGAGGAGACGGGGAGAGACGAGGAGAGATGAGGAGACGGGGAGAGATGAGGAGAGATGAGGAGACGGGGAGAGATGAGGAGACGGGGAGAGATGAGGAGAGATGAGGAGACGGGGAGAGATGAGGAGACGGGAGAGATGAGGAGACGGGAGAGATGAGGAGAGATGAGGAGACGGGGAGAGATGAGGAGAGATGAGGAGACGGGAGAGATGAGGAGAGATGAGGAGACGGGGAGAGATGAGGAGACGGGAGAGATGAGGAGAGATGAGGAGACAGGGAGAGATGAGGAGAGATGAGGAGACGGGGAGAGACGAGGAGAGATGAGGAGACGGGGAGAGACGAGGAGAGATGAGGAGACGGGGAGAGATGAGGAGAGATGAGGAGACGGGGAGAGATGAGGAGAGATGAGGAGACGGGGAGAGATGAGGAGAGATGAGGAGACGGGGAGAGATGAGGAGACGGGAGAGATGAGGAGAGATGAGGAGACGGGGAGAGATGAGGAGAGATGAGGAGACGGGAGAGATGAGGAGACGGGAGAGATGAGGAGAGATGAGGAGACGGGGAGAGATGAGGAGACAGGAGAGACCAGGAGAGATGAGGAGACGGGGAGAGATGAGGAGAGATGAGGAGAGATGAGGAGACGGG
The DNA here is from genome assembly GCF_947650265.1 of Symphodus melops. Taxonomy (NCBI): domain Eukaryota; kingdom Metazoa; phylum Chordata; class Actinopteri; order Labriformes; family Labridae; genus Symphodus; species Symphodus melops. The sequence goes on from NC_136707.1 coordinate 214,524, forward strand.
GAGAGATGAGGAGACGGGAGAGATGAGGAGAGATGAGGAGACGGGGAGAGATGAGGAGACGGGAGAGATGAGGAGAGATGAGGAGACGGGGAGAGATGAGGAGAGACGAGGAGAGATGAGGAGACGGGGAGAGATGAGGAGACGGGAGAGACGAGGAGAGATGAGGAGACGGGAGAGATGAGGAGAGATGAGGAGACGGGGAGAGACGAGGAGACGGGGAGAGATGAGGAGACGGGAGAGATGAGGAGACGGGAGAGATGAGGAGACAGGAGAGACCAGGAGAGATGAGGAGACGGGAGAGATGAGGAGACGGGGAGAGATGAGGAGACGGGGAGAGACGAGGAGACGGGGAGAGATGAGGAGACGGGGAGAGATGAGGAGACGGGGAGAGATGAGGAGAGATGAGGAGACGGGGAGAGACGAGGAGACGAGAGAGATGAGGAGACGGGGAGAGACGAGGAGAGATGAGGAGACGGGGAGAGACGAGGAGACGAGAGAGATGAGGAGACGGGAGAGATGAGGAGACGGGAGAGACGAGGAGTATGAAAAGAAGAAGGGAGGAGGGGGGGAGGAGTTAAGCGGTTACTGGGGATCATGCAGAGCTTGAATGATGAAGCTCATAGATCGATCTCAAAGGACAGGTGAGGAATGAATGCATCAAAAAGTGCACGTGAACTCGTGCACACTTTCTAAGACATTGCAAACACACATACTGCCAGTGTGTTTCTGTAATTTAAACAGAGACACCTCCAGGAGCCACGGGATTGAACCTGGGCCGCCCACATGGAGGCCTCCTAACCGCGAGGCCATCTGCGCCCCATGGGTACCAGGTCTGATGTTGGTCTCTAATCAGTTTCTTTTATGAGAACACGTCATGACAAACAGAGCGACTGGTACTGTCTCTTTAAATAATGGTACTGTCTCTTTAAATAATGGTACTGTCTCTTTAAATAGTGGTACTGTCTCTTTAAATAATGGTACTGTCTCTTTAAATAGTGGTACTGTCTCTTTAAATAGTGGTACTGTCTCTTTAAATAATGGTACTGTCTCTTTAAATAATGGTACTGTCTCTTTAAATAATGGTCCTGTGGTGAGTAAAGCCGACCCTGAGGTCCTAAGCAGCAGGCCTACCTGTCGGTGCTGTCGTCGTCGTCGTCGTCGCCGTCACAGATGTAGAGCTCGCAGTCTGTGCTCAGGATGCACAAAGAGCCGTCCTCATGACGCACGCGGCCTCCGCTGACATCACAGGCGCTGCTCACCACAGACACAGCGTCAGAATCCTCCTGATAGGGTGACAAGGTGAGACACAGGGCCAATCACAACGTCTCCAACTCCCTCAAGTCACAGAGGTCAACGGCTGCATGTCCACACCCGACGTGATGTCTGAATCACAGAGAACAGTTGGAGCACAGAGATGAGTCCTGACACACACATGTTCAGCCTGCTGAAACTCGAGCTGACTTTAACTCATTAATCTTTCATCTCTTTCTTTCTCGCCATAACCTCTTGTCTTGAAATAGATTGTCCCTAAAAAGAGGCGTCCTCGTCCTGCAGACATCAGTCCCACGCAGCGCTGCCTGCAGCCTGCAGGACGCTGGGACCTGCGGAGATGCAGAGAAGCTGAAAACATGTGAACGTCCTGAGATGGACGATGTGACGACTTGTTATCTGTCACAGCTTGATTCTGCACGAGTACGTTCCCCTCGTTTTAGTGAGTCGCACCTCCGTCTCATGTTACCAGTGATTCCCAGGAGAGCAGAAAATGATCCGGCTTCATGAATCCATAATGAGAGCCGACGCTGACACCCTGCTGCTCCCTGCCTCACCTGCAGTCCTCTGTTTCTGATCTGATCTGACACGCAACGAGGACGAATGCTCGACCTGTGACCTGTGTTCATGAACCGTCACAGACTCTGGCTCTTCTGTCAAGTGAGAAGAAGTCTCAGGGACACAAACACAGTTCAAAGGTTTTGTGAGTTAAATCTAGAAACTTTGTGCATCAAGTCAGTTCAAGCTGAGCCAAACACAACACGGGCCCCTCCTCCTGCCTCTGATGTCCCCTGTGAGATCTGATCACCTTCCTGTCTCTCGTCACCTGGCTGCTGGTGTCTCTGTCCTCCGCCTGGGACGGGATCGGTGTTAGCACTCCTCTGCCTGATCCCATCCCATGTTCAGCCCCGGTCTCTGTCGTGCTGGTCTGCCGTGCTGCTGCGGCCTCGGCGCTCTGCCCTGCGGCGGCGTGCAGGTGCCTCTGGCGCAGGCAGTCGTGGCAGCGGGACGGGTCGAAGATGTTCGCTTGGAACTTGGGGCAGATGGGCTCATCGGCCGAGACGGGCATGACGAGTCCTGCAGGATCATCTCATCCAGCAGAGGAGCACAGAGATGATGCGTTCATGAAATCACTGGAAAACAGAGACATGATGATTGATATTTGTCAAACTTGCAGAAGAACCAAAAAGAGTTGAAGCTCTTTGTGAAGCTTCACACCGTCTATCACGTCATGCTTCATGCACCATCTGAAGCAGGCCAGAACTAATTAAAGCCCAGGACGCTGAAACACAATCCAGAGGACTGTAACGAGCTGCATCACACACACACACACACACACACACACACACACACACACACACACACACACACACACACACACACACACACACACACACACACACACACACACACACACACACACACACACACACACACACACACACACACACACACTCTGAGGCAGAAGGAAGGAGCTTTGATATAAAGGTGAGAATGATTACCTGAGGAGAGCGCTCCTGCTGTCAGCTCCTCTGTGGAGACCTCATCAGGACTGTGAGGACGAGCTGCCCCCTCAGACCCCCTTCACGCCTCCTCTCCACATGCTGCCAATCCTCAAATCAATCTGATTGGCTGATGTGAAAGAGGGTGAAACTGAAGCATCCGTGCAGCAGGCCATGAGGAGACCCCGCAGCCGGCCTGCAGCTTCCTGTGATGCTGCTTGTATTAAATATCATGAGGCTCGTGTCAGCTGGCACGCGCCGGATCGAGTTAACGTAAATAAATAAAGACCGCTTCAACGTACAGCAGCACCGAGAAACACAACTTTAAACTTCTCCTGACACTTCTTCACTCTGAAGAGGAGGAGAGGTGACGTCTACCGTCTCTACAGACTGTCTGCACGCCATCTCTACAGACTGTCTGCACGCCATCTCTACAGACTGTCTGCACGCCACCTCTACAGACTGTCTGCACGCCATCTCTACAGACTGTCTGCACGCCACCTCTACAGACTGTCTGCACGCCATCTCTACAGACTGTCTGCACGCCACCTCTACAGACTGTCTGCACGCCACCTCTACCGTCTCTACAGACTGTCTGCACGCCATCTCTACAGACTGTCTGCACGCCACCTCTACCGTCTCTACAGACTGTCTGCACGCCACCTCTACAGACTGTCTGCACGCCACCTCTACAGACTGTCTGCACGCCATCTCTACAGACTGTCTGCACGCCACGTGCAGGCGTGTTTCTTAAAGCCTTTGATGACATCATTAAAGGTTCCTCCTTTAGTTAACTGCGAGGAAACGTTTCCTGATGTTCTGCAGAGGATGTCGAACACAGCGGCAGGTTTCCTTTCAGTCAACAACAATGAAAAAGACAGACGAGTCTGCTGATTGGTCAGATTTATCTTTATTCTTTTATTTTTGTTGAAAAAAATGTGAAATCAGCAGTTTGATAAAAAACAGGTCAGACAAACGTTTGAGCACGGCTGAGTTTATGATCAGCTGATGCTGGTTTTCCAAACAGGAGAAGAAGAGTTCTCTCTCTCTCTCTCTCGCTCGCTCAGTCCTGATGATGAACACGTTCTCTCTCTCTCTCTCTCTCTCGCTCGCTCAGTCCTGATGATGAACATGTTCTCTCTCTCTCTCTCTCTCGCTCGCTCGCTCAGTCCTGATGAACACGTTCTCTCTCTCTCTCTCTCTCTCTCTCTCTCTCGCTCAGTCCTGATGATGAACACGTTCTCTCTCTCTCTCTCTCTCTCTCTCGCTCGCTCAGTCCTGATGATGAACACGTTCTCTCTCTCTCTCTCTCTCTCGCTCGCTCAGTCCTGATGATGAACACGTTCTCTCTCTCTCTCTCGCTCGCTCAGTCCTGATGATGAACACGTTCTCTCTCTCTCTCTCTCGCTCTCTCGCTCAGTCCTGATGATGAACACGTTTCCCAGAGTTCCTGCGTCTCTGAGACTTGCTGGTCTTCCTGAATCGGTGTTTACCCTCCGCGCCGACTGATCTCTTGTCGGTCTGCCGGCCTCGGCCTCCTCCACCTTCCTGCTTCCCTTTCCTCTTCCTCTTGCTGGTGAAGGTGCTGAGCTGAGACGTCAGGGAGCGGATCCTGGAGGGGTGGGGGGGGAGGGGGGGGGGGGATGAGGGGGGAGGACAGCTGGAGCATGAGAGGCTGATGGTCGAACGTCAGATGATCTGATCTAACACGCTGTGAAGTTTAACCTTTAACATGATTCTAGTAAACATCGAACGACATCCATGTTTGTTACCATGGCAACGACACTACAAAAACAAAAGCTGGACACATAGTTGCTGTTAAAGCAACGCTGATGCAAAGTGCAGAATGCACATGACCCGTGGACGCAGGGGGCGGAGCCAACACAGGAGGAAGTTTCCAGCACTGAGAGGTTTTAACCCCAAGACGTGGCGAGCTTACTTTTTATTCATGATCGGGTTCCCGGCTTTCCTCGGCATCGCCTTCGTTTCCTCCTGCTCCTCCTTTCCGGTTTCTTCCTCCTCGCTCGCCGCCGTCACCTCAAGACGACAAAGATTCAAACCGTCAGAACGAGTCAGAGACAGACAGAAACTTTTCAACCAACCAGCGACCTTACAGGGTCGCCCGCGGGGCCGAGCAGGTGAGACGTCGTGAGGTCCAGATCACTGATGGTCGTCACGGTGACGGTGTGGTTGGGATGGTCGTACTGCACAGACTGTGTGCTGCTGGTTATTCTGTCCTCCAGGTCGTCTTCAGCGTCCTCTGAGAGACAAACACTCGATTAGAGACAGAAATCAGCGTGAAGTTTAGAAACATGATGAGACTCACGCAGAGCGTCCGTCCTCTCCTTCAGCAGCTTCACGTATTCTTTATGTCTCTGCAAGCAGACAGAACATGTCAACATCTCACAGCTGGAGTTCAGAGATTGACATCTTATTTTAAACTGTTTGAAATCTTTAAGTATTTTAAACTGTTTGAAATCTTTTCTTACTTCTTCTCGGACTCTGATTTGCTCCTCTTTGATCTTCTTGCGGATTTCCGCCAGAGCTTCTTTCCTCCTCTCCACCTTCCGTTTGTGGAAACCAGTTAAATATTCCCTGACAGAGGAGAGGACAGGTGAGCTGCTTTCCGAGTCAACCCGACTAAACACGAAAATATCCGAGTCCTAAAACATCAACATAAACTCAAACCAACACATGAAACTGTTAAAGTATTGAAGACTCTTTGTAGTCACTGACCTGATGATGGGTCAGTGAGGGCTAAAGCTAATAAATGAGCTAAGCTCTAAGATAAATCTGTTTCCGGTCTCTGGACTTACTGCCTGTCTTTGTCGTCAAACGTCACGATGCATTTATTCTCCCGTTTCTTCGACCCGGGTTTAAATTTCCCCTTTTTGGACTCATTGTTGTGTTTTTTAAAGTGTTTCATGTTTCACACGTGAGTGTAAACAAAACTACCTCCGGTTAGCTCCGTCGACGTTTTATGACCGACTGGGAACACAGACCGGAAACGCTGAAAGGTTCCGCATCGTAAACCAAAAAAAAAAAAGGAAAAAAAAGTACATTAATATTTAGATTCAGACTTCAGATCCACCGGGCTCATTAAGAACAGTGCACCAAAATAATACACAATCATAAATTCATTAAAGGAGCAATATGTAACGGTGACACCTAGTGTTTAAAACTGGTACTGCAGTCCAAACCATTGGCACGAGCTGTTTCCCTGCAGCACTGATATAAAAACAAATATTCTCATCGTAGAGTCGTATAGTGCTGAGAGGTTCTCAGATGTTTTTAAACCATGGTGCCCCCCCCCCCCCCCCATTATGGTAACACTGAAAAACAATCAGAGACGTTCAGATCATACACTGTAAAAATAAGACAGGACAAGGTCCCCTGTGGAGTGAAGCTTTTATTTTTAGAGCTCCCCCTACTGACTGGCTGCAGTATAGGTCATAAACCCCGCCTCCTCAATGATAACAAACGGGACTTGGGTCAAACTGTTAAGTTAAAATACTCGTCACATAATTTTTTTCCAGACGTAAAGTCTGCTGTGATCATTAGATATTATCACCCTACATGGTATGTTCAAGTGCTCATTGTTCTGTGAAGTTTGTTTTAAAGATAGAGAGACGTCTCATGTCACAGTTGATCTGTGAGCACAGAACTAAAGAGGGCGGGACTACTTGACAAAATAACTGATTTTGCTGGTGCAAGAGGTCTCAGTTCGTAGATCTATCCCCCGTCTGGCAGGGATAGTCCCTGGAGAGCAGCCCTCCCCTGGCAGCCCTGCAGCGTTCTGCAGGCTGCTGTGATGACTTTGTCCTTTATGCTCACTTCCTGTGAACGTGACGTGCTGCTGGGCGCACGCTCTGCTGTGACATACGACACGATTCCCTCAGATTGTTTGTAAACACGATGAGACGTCTTCGGTCAGGTGTTGTTTTATTATAAAAACAAACATCAACATGTACACAGAAAAGCAAACAAACAGTGTAATGTAACATCGTTCAAATGGAAGCAACAGTCGGACAGATGTTTCTACTCGTCTTCAGCGTGTTCAAGGACGCCATCACGCTCTTTACGTTGACCTTGAGGAAGGACGTCTTTCTTCTGCAGGTCGTTAAAAAAAAAGCAAAAAGAAACGACAGCTTTGATTCTAAAACATGGAGCCGGACGTTACGTCATCGGACATCCTTAAACCATCTGTTCCACGCCGTCTTCACTGTAAGCCCCGCCCCCGCCCCGCAGAAAGCATCTTTATTAATATTACAGGACATAACCATTAAATAAACCAGAAAGAGGAATGCATGAAGATGTGGACAACAGACGAAGATTTCACAGACATGCGAGTCCTCGCCGCTCCGACTCGGAGAATTCAAACGTTTCATGAAGGCCTTTTTTTTTTTACACAGAGTGGGCGTGACTTCCAAAATCGGTCTCTTCACTATGTTCAAGTAAATATACATCGTGTGTTTTGTGTCCGTCTGCGAGCTGGAGGATGACCTTTAAGTGACCTTTATGGGTTCTTTGATGTTTTTCAAATCAAAACGAAAGCTGCTCGCTCTGCGGCGCCACAGACGGCGATTTATGGATAATAAAATATGTTCATGTGTGTCGGGGTCACCTTCACGTCTGCTCGGAGATTCAGACTAAGAAATCTAAAAAGCGTCGAGCGTTCACTTCCACGTGTTTCGCTCTCTGGCGTGCGTCTCTCCTCCGACGCTGCAGGAGAAGCTGCTTATGTACAAACTATTTACAACGGCCGTCTGTGTGTGTGCGTCCAGCCTGCGCACGCCGTCCAGCCTGCGCACGCCGTCCAGCCTGCGCACGCCGTCCAGCCTGCGCACGCCGTCCAGCCTGCGCACGCCAGCGTTTGGCCATCAACACGACACGTTCCCCTTTTTTCCTGATCTCGATGTTTGTGGTGTCCAGCAGGTTCCTGATTTAAAGTCGACATGATTCTCATATTTACACCTGTTGGTTACCACGGCAACAGAAATATTATTAGCAGGCAACAACTTAGTTTTCAATGAGCAGAGATGATTTCTCTGCTGCACGCTCCGAACACGCTGCAGAGGATGAGGTAGATAAGAGACGCTCCGGATCCACATGTGTTCTACACTCCGAGGAGACGCTCAGAGGCCGTCGTCCTCGTGGGTTCGAATCCGACCTGGGCCTTTTGCTGCATGTCGTTCGCCCCCTCTCTCTCTCTAATAAAGACATTAAAATAACTTTAAAAATAGATACTCTACACGTCGACGTGACCTGTTTTAAAACCATCAAATCTAAAATGTCTGAAGTGAAGAAACTAAAACTACGTGTGCAGGAGAGGAGCGAGGACAAACTCCTGCAGCGTCTTCACAAAACAGCTTGAGACGGCGTGCAGGAGTCTCAACGGTGTTTCTCCTCGTATTTCATGATTTAAGACGAACACACGTCCTCAGATCTAAAGTCAGCCTCTCTTCATCTGTGATTCAACCTGAAGCGTGCATGTGAGACGAGACGCCACAGAGCGCCACC
>NC_136707.1:225979-230979 GCF_947650265.1 Symphodus melops
CACGGCCTTCCTTTGATATGAGGAGACGATGGCGGGGGAAGAAGGTAACGCTGACACATTCTTCAGCCCGTCTAGAAGTAGTTGGGTGTAAAAAACAAGTGGAAGCTTAAACAGCAGAGTCGATAAATCAGCGTTTGGTAAATGAAGAACGACTCGGAGACAAGATGTCAGACGAGTGACAGAAATACAACTAAATGATTGACAGCAAAGCTCCAGCAATCAAAATCAAATCCTGCAGAGACAGAACTTCAGACGACACCAGCAGACGTCTGAACACGACGGTATTTTAAGATTTGTCTTTGCAAGTTTTAAATTTAGAGCAAGCAAACAGCAGGAGGAAGCAAAAAGGGGAGGGGTCGAACCCGGGGTCGAACCCGGGTCGACCCCGGGGCGCTCTGGGACACGGTGCACGGTGACACCTTCGACAGGCAGTGCAGGAAACACTTCCCCTTTGCTGACCAACTCGTTCTGCTTACCGTTGCCATGGCATCCCCCCCCCCCCCCCCCTCGAAGACTTTAGCGTCCTACCTTGGCGGCCATGATCATGGAGGAGCCCCCGCGGACGCCGAGGATGGGGATGTGTGTCTGCGCGGAGATGAAGTCCAGGATTTGGGCGATGGCCTCCTGGTCGGTGTCGTCGCCGAACACCACGCCCTGCAGCCAGTGCTCCGTCATGAGGTCACAGATGCTCTTGATGATGCTCTTAGGGTCCGTCTCATTCATGGTCAGCACCTCCACGTTAGGCGCCATGTGCACAAAGTCTTCCTTCTCCCGCGCCCCCGTCAGCGCCATCTCGCTGGAGTTCCCCACCAGGAGGACGGCGATGCTGAGGCCGCGCAGGATGTTGGGGAGCGCCATGTGATGGGGTGGGGGCTGCGGGATCGGGACATAGTGGCCGCCACCGCCTCCCCCGCCCTTCTCTCTCCGTGAGTGGCAGGCCGGGGGCAGGTGGAGAAGGCAGAGCAGCAGGAGGAGGAGGGAGAGGCGGAGCGAGGCGCTGGGGCGACCCGGGAGGGATGGAGGCGGGGGAGGGTGTCGGGCTCGCTCTCGCCTTTCTTGCCCCTTGGTGATCGAGGGGTCGCAGTAGGGTCCCGCTCGGCCGCGTGAAGGGGAGGGGCTGCAGCAGCCGTGGGCGGGCATGGTGGAGGAGTGGGAGGGCATTACCTGAAAACACAGAGGAGAGAGAGAGATGGAGGTTAACATGGCTCCGTGTTACATCGACTGAATCAGTGCACACGCACACACACACACACACACACGCACGCACACACACACACACACACACACACACACACACACACACACACACACACACACACACACACACACACACACACACACACACACACACACACACACACACACACACACACACACACACACACACACACACACACACACACACACGTATAATATCACACAGCTGAATAATTGATGGCGAGCGTTCCGAGGCAGCATGATGGGATGTTTAATGGAAGATGTAAACGCTCCCTGCAGACGAGACGCTGGCATCATGTCAACGTCACGTGTTCCCAAACATCCCGACAGGCTGACAGCTGGAGCGGAGGCCCGACCGCTGTACAGCTCGCAAAGCGCCGACTAGTGGCGAGAGGCTGCGTTACAGCTTAGACGCAACATTGAACCAGTGTCGTGGGCCGACACTCATCAACACACTCGTTAGCTGCCGAGGGCGACAGGCGTGAGGGGGGGGGGGGGGGGGGGGGGGGGGGGGCTCTGACTGATTGACAGCCGGTTGAAAGCGAGATGAGTGACAGGCAGACAAACTGACAGACCCAGAAATTGATGAAGGGACAGACGGTGAGGCGTGAGGATCAACTCCCCCCCCCCCCGCTGGCCTAGTTTAGCTCTCGGAGCCTTTTGCCGTCTGCTTGACCGTCTCTCTCGCTCGCCCTCCTCTGCAGAGCGATGCGTCCAGTCTAACGGTTCCTGTTTGAAGCTGAACTTTTTGAGATGGAGGTCGGATGGATCGATTTTGATGCTTTCAGGGAAGTCAGGAAATCTGAACGCTGGTTGAAGCCGACCCGAGGAGCTGCTGTGAAAAGGAACATGACGCTTCATCGTGCAGTGACTGATGTTAAGTGCAAACGCTCAGTTACGTGTTTCCACGGCAACCATAAACATGTCTTGGGCTCAGGTTGTGTAATGTCTGTGATATAAAAGATCTCAGCCGGCAGCTTCACAGCTGGACAGAGACAGACATGAAGAGAGGCTTTCTGAACACGACGTGTGTGTGTGTGTGTGTGTGTGTGTGTGTGTGTGTGTGTGTGTGTGTGTGTGTGTGTGGGAGGGCATGTGTCCTCAGCTTGCCGGCGTATACGTTGTGTAGGTGTACAGCTGTGGGAATAAGATGTTCGCTCGGCGTTTGTGGGCAGAGATGCCCCAGAGGATGGGGGTGTAGTTGCTCATAAAGTCGCTCTTGACTGGTTGTATTGTGTGTGTGTGTGTGTGTGTGTGTGTGTGTGTGTGTGTGTGTGTAAGTCATACATGACTGCAGATGGAAGGTACGAAGGCGAACAGAAAGACTAAAACAATAGCCGGCCTGTGAAAATGACAGCTCAGGAGGCAGGGAGTGACAGGAGAGGAAGAGAACGCGGCGTGCAGATTGAGAGAGGGATAAAAGATGCATGCAGAGATGACAGAACAACTTCTTTAGGGAGAACTAATTGCTAGTGGTTCGTCAGCTCTAATTACAGGTCCCTGTGTTAATAGTCAACTGTGCAGCACTCCAGGAAGGATGGAGAGGTGGGAGGGGGGAGGGAGGGGGGGAGGAGGGGGGGTGGTAAGAGGAGCGAGGAGATGGAGGAAGGGAGGAGTGGGAAGAAACGACACGGAGAGTGTAAACCAAGGAGGACCTTGGTGAGACGAGAAAAAGATGAAAGAAAAAAGTGAAGAGGAGAGGAAGAAAGGAGCAGCAGAAGGGCGAGAGAGAGAGAGAGAGAGAGAGATGCCCTCTTTGAATCTGGACTTCTCTGGCAGCACTCTGTTTCCATGGCAACAATTAAAATAGGCCTACATGCGCACACGTACAGACTCAGTTGATGGACACAGAGATACACACACACACACACACACACACGTTTAAGATTAGCATCGATCATGTAAACACGCTGATGGAAGCGAACGACACCTGTAAGTCCTGACTTTGGGTTTTATGTCACACTAACATCACTGATGTGAGAAGAAACACAGACACGTCGTCATGGTGATGCATTGATAAATGAACCTCTAATAAACCCCTCTATTTCAGCCCTGCTCAGAACAGGCTGTTTCTGTGTCTGTAGCTTTAAATATGTAAATGAGCTGTGTCTGACCACGCCCCCTCTCTGGAAGGGCTCGGGTGTACTCGCTGCTTTCTGGCTCCATGTCCTATTGTTTACGGTGAGAAGGCAGACTCAGAGGGCAGAACAAACACCTAGCTGTGGGAGTGTCACCCACCTGGGGGAGGGGCTAATGCCCTTTGTGATGTCATGAAGGGAACATCTCCAAACGGCCTGTTTGAGCACACATTTTCTGAGACGTGGAGCAGGCAGAAGACGGAGACACACACACACACCCCGGGGGTTCAGATTATACGAGCCAGCAGTGTGTGTAACTCCAATGATCACTCAGACAGACGAGGTCGTTAAAGCGCCGCACGGCGAGTCGAAGCGAGTCGAAGCGAGTCGAAGCGAGTCGAAGCGAGTCGAAGCGAACCTCGTAAAGAAACTAAAGGTGAGTATTAAACTGGAGATTACACCAGCGAGGTGATGACACTAAACGTCCCCCGATTCACCCCCCCCAGCTCACCCACCATTTCCTCTGTTAGACAAACCAACGCACACGGACGCCACATCGCTCACACATGACCAGAGCGCAGCTCGCCGCAGGTACACACACACACTCTTTCTAAGCCTTGCTCTGCACAGACTGCAGCGTGCGGCCGGTGTCCAATGAGAACAGCGTTCATCAAAGAGTCGACAATCACAGAAAGACTGAGCAGAAGTGTCGATATCTTCACGTGTCCCTGAGAGAACGACTTCCTGTCTGTGCTGCTTCAAGGACGCAGCTGCCTCGAGACTCGACCTTAAAGGCACGGTGTGTAACATCCTCCAGCAGGGGGCGCTCAATCAAAACAATAACAAGAGATGATGTCGAGGCTGGCGGGGAATCATGGGAGTGATTCTCTCTGGCCGAGCTGATGCACCCAGGTATAATGCGCGTGGCGTTTAATCACAGGACGCCAGCTCACGCTTCATCGTGCATCCGGTGTTTCCACGGCAACCATGAACATGTCGTGTCTCTGATGGCGTCTCTGTCACCACGACAACACAACAACATCCCATTAAAAGTCTAAAATGATCAACTACAAACATGTAAACATTCTTCATCCGACACTTTTAATACGCTTCATTTGAAAAGACAGGAAGTGAGGGGCGGCGTGCACGAGGCCTTGAGCTGGACAGAACGCCATGTCAGTAATTAAAGACCTGCGGCGTGCTCCACCATTAACCAGCATCGACCAGGTGAGTGAGCGTGTTTCAGGTTCAGACAGGAAGCGGGTGCTAAGTGGGCCCAAACGGACGCTAAGCGGCGGTGATGGTCGTTAATGAACGTCGGGGTTAACACGGCTCATGCTGCGGTGATGGAGGCATGACGCTGCTCTCTAATTGGCTCCCGTCCGCATGTTTGCAGCTTCTTCCACCATAAATCACCCCGTCATGACGAGCAGCGTTTCACAGCGTGTGCGTGTTAAAGGCCGAGGGCGGGTCACGTTAAGGTCAACAAACAGGAAGTGCAGCCCTCCTGTTTAAGGCTGTCAGGTGAACACTGGAAGGTTTGTGCGCTCATGAGCAGCGGACAGGTGTGCGTCTGACACGGCGAGCTCGTGAGCAGTGGACAGGTGTGCGTCTGACACGGCGAGCTCGTGAGCAGTGGACAGGTGTGCGTCTGACACGGCGAGCTCGTGAGCAGCGGACAGGTGTGTGTCTGACACGGCGAGC
>NC_136707.1:233479-260979 GCF_947650265.1 Symphodus melops
AGCGTGCTGCTCTTCACGTTGGTGGTTACGTGGTTAAAAACGCACGGCGAGCTCACACAGACGATCTTTGAATGAAATGATCGATTGGATCAAAAAGTAGAGCGCCGGGGAGGAGCCGTCCATGTAAGCACAGCTCTGACAACACACACACACACACACACACACACACACACACACACACACGTCCTCCTTAGTGAAATGATGGAAGGATGAGGATGGTGAAAGTCGGCGCTCTCAGACTGTAAACAAACAGAACACTGAGCAATAAGACTGAACACGAGCTTTTACAGCTTCACACTGATTCAGGCTTCACTGCCAACAGCTCATTTATTCTGCTCGTGTTCGGCCCTTTACAACTTTACTGTCCGCCTCTTAATCTCCTGTCCAGCAGCTCTGACTGACTGCAGCACCTACAAACATCCCGCTGGACGCCACTGATTGCTCTCCCTTGGATCAGAAACAATGCGGAGCAGCTGGCTCCGCTCCCTGCAGCTGGTTCTGGCCCAGGAGCTGCAGAGGGAGCCGGCGTGCCGTCCAGCAGGAAGAGGAAGAGCCCAGAGTCACTCGGACACAGTTTGTCACCGTGCAGTCTGAGAACAGCCTGACCTGGTGCTGCAGCTACACACACACACACACACACACACACACACACACACACACGGGGTCAAAGGACAGGGAGCACAGATTTGTCTCTATCTGTGCTGCCTCCTGTAGTCGCTGATTGACACGTGTGTTTGGGAGATAAGTCTGCACGATCTCTCCCAGGGACGCGTTTCTATTTCCACCTCCTCCGCCTCGCTCAGGAGACGCTTCGTCTTCTCCCTGTCCCTCTCTCTCTCCTCCGTTCTCCGCTCTTCTCCTCGTCTTCCTCTCGTCAGCGTGTTTGTGTGGAGTTCTGCAGCAGACTTCATTGTCCGCTGAAAGGTAAATCCAAGGATAAGAGGAGCGACCCTGATGCCAATAACGGCGCTGTAATCACCTTCAATGTGTTTTATTGTCAGCTTTTTACAGATTAGAGCCACAATAATCTGTCCTCCTCCATCCATCTCATCCCCAGATGTTATTTTTGGCACCAGGACTCTGGCTTTCTGGATTAGTAGGTGTGCAAGTGTTTTTGTTGGGTGTTTTTTTGCCGGGCTGAGAGTGTGGACGTGCGTGTACTCGTGGTACAGCGGGCGAGCTATCTGCATCATTCATTGTGCTGGAGAGAGTAATCTGAAGTGAGCAGATCCAGTGTGTCTGCACGCTCACAATCTGCCTCTTCAAGTGGAAATCAACATTTCACGGGTGTGCAGGGACACATCAAAACCACCGCAATGTGCTTAAAGCCACAACATGAACAAATCCCAGACAGCTGCATCCGCAGGCACAACACACACACACACACACACACACACATCAGTCAGTGTGCAGACAGGAGGGTGCCCAGTGTGTGCTGAGGCTCCTCAAACCCAACCTGTTTAAAGACATCCGATCAGTCCATTAAAGATCAATATACATCATTAGTTCCTGCTCCTTTCTGATCTCTCTTCTTTATACTCCTCACATTTATCTCTCACTCGTACTGTCACGCCCACCTGTCAATCATCTCAGCTACACGCCTTAGTGTGAATAACTCTGATCCTTCAGCCAATCAAAACTGCTGAGTCATCGAAACCTTCCCCCCCGTACAGTGTGTGTGGATGGAGACATGAGCTGATCACAGGCTGTAAACATGTTCATGTGTGCTGTAGGAACAGTTTGAATGTGTGTGAGCTGACAGCTGTGGACGCAGTGACATCATCTTTAAGTCTGCTCTCTGCCCACTTCCTGTTTAAACGTCTCCATCTTCTTAAATCTGCCCTCCGACTAATGACCTGCCTACACACAATGTAAACTGTCATTTCCATCAGTCCCCCGACCTCATCTTACACGCACCCGTCTGATTCACTCCACAGAGCTGTAGCTCCTCCCACTCTGCCCGCCGGCTGAATACTGACTGATGACTTTCATTTTCACATATCAGTTCTGCTGCTAATTTTACTCCTTCCAATTAATTCCAGGTATTCTTGCACAGGACTCGCTATGATTAGAAGCAGCCTGAGGATGTTTGCACTGCTCTTCGATGCACGCACACACACACACACACACACACACGCACACACACGCACACACACACACACACACACACACACACACTGTGTAGATCTACAGTCTTTTTCCTGGTTTTGTTTTTCAGCGAGATCATCACTATTTTCTTGCAGACGTAGGACTGTCACGTCTCTCTCTCTCTCTCTCTCTCTCTCTCTCTCTGCTGCGGGACGATGATGAGACTCCCCACGGGGATAATGACATCTACGAGCGTCTCTCCAACGGATGTCCCCCGGATTTAATCCCACCCAGCACTCAGCAGCCTGAGAGCGCCGTGAGCCCCGAGACGGCGAGCAGCGCTGCACACAGACAGGCGAGAGAGCGAGGAGGTCGGCGTGGAGATGCTCACTTCCAAACCACCTCGGCTATTTTTATGATCAATTAAAGAACACACAAAGAAGGTTTGAGGAAGGACATCATTGACGGCTCATCTGTGCACGCCGTGCAGGTGCACACTTTGATCACTGTAAACAGGAAGTCATCAGCTATTGGTTCCCTTTGACTTGTTGCTTTGCAACACTCATGAATATTCATGTTGGGGGCGTGTAAATGATGACTTGACTCCGGCTCAGGTCAGGAGATCTCCTGAGCCCCCCTCACGCCGGTCACCATGACGACCCGCAGGATGCCGAGGGAGTGGCTCCGGCCCCTTCAGTTAGCAGCTTATTGTCATTCATGAGTTTGTTTGTGCAGAGCGGGAGGCTTGGACTCAGTCGGTCCCTCCTGATGGAACGCAAAGAGACGGCGGCGGCGGAGGTGGCGTTCTGCTCCCCTCTCTCAGGCCGGTGCTTCCACGCTCCGTTGAACTGATTTGAGGCCGGGCTCATCCTCCTGTCTCTCCACCACGGTGTCAGTTGTTCTTGTGCGACATGCAAAGGTCATAAATTAGCAATCGGGCGCCTTGAAGGAGACAAGCTGCTCCGCTTCCACCTGGCGGCTCTCCTAAGGGGAACTCTTTAAACTCACTGTTTGGATATGAATGTATTCATGTGGCTTTTATTTATTTCATTCCACAGAATCACACCGCTCTCTCTCGCCGCCTGTCCACCATCCAACCTCACAGCATGATCCTCTCGTTCAGGACAGATTAAAGGATCAAAACACTCCCTGAGGCCACGCCTCCTCCAGAGACACGCCTCCAAACCCCGCCTCCAACCACATTCACACAACTCAAACAGCTTTTATACACGAGGGGAGGAGCCGACTATGTAAACACAGCTCTGACAACAACACAGCCAGCAGGACTCACACACACACACACACACACACACACACACACACACACACACACACACACACTGATGAACATGTCACATGCTTTAGAGACTCTCTGCACACGATGAAGCTCTGTACAGTAACATCAGTACAAAGTGTTCTTCACATTCAGTCTGTGCTCATCCATTAAGACCAACCAACAGAAGCGTCCTCCTGTCAGCGTCCTCCTGTCAGCGTCCTCCTGTCAGCGTCCTCCTGTCAGCGTCCTCCTGTCAGCGTCCTCCTGTCAGCGTCCTCCTGTCAGCGTCCTCCTGTCAGCGTCCTCCTGTCAGCGTCCTCCTGTCAGCGTCCTGGCGTGCTCTGTGCAGCACACGTGAGCAGCGTCACAGCTTCACCTGCCGTCTCTGCTGCTCCATGAGGAGGCGTGGCCAAAGCTTCATGAGCAGCCTGCTCCACTTGTTGTGACATGATTAAAGGAGTGCTGCTGTGTGGTAAACAGGCCCCACTGGCCTCGTAGCTCCGGCGCTCTGTGTCTGTCCTCCTGGCTGCTTCCTGTGATATAATGCTGTTGACCCCAGTGGCGTCTGAGCCTCCATATTTAGTTATTAAATTCATGCATCCGCTAAGCTCCTCCAATATTTCACAACCCAGATTTCAACACGCCGAGGCCGGCTGCCGACTCTCTCAATCTCTGATGGAAAACTGAGTAGCAAGAAGAGAGGGGGGGGGCGGGGGGGGGGTGACAGAGAGAGACGGAGAGAGGACGAGTCAGAGGGGGAGAAGAAGTGAGCCCCCTATATTTTATTCAGTGGCAGCAGAGTACAATTCATAATCTGATTCACAGCTTTAATTAAAAAGTCGCCTCATAGCTGCTGGAAACATCCTGATTTATGAAGAGCCGACCACAGGCGGGGGGGGGGGGGGGCTGCTGACTCTTTTTACGACGCAGGTCACACGGACTCGTTCACACACTGGAGGTGAAACTCATCCAATTCACACGCTGCACACAGAGCGGGGATCAAACCCCCAACCTTCAGACTGAGAGGTGACCAACTCTACCACTGAGCCACAGCCCCCCCCCCCCCCCCCCCTGAACACTGTGAAGAACCAGAGCTCACTCTGCAGCCACCTTTATTTACAACGACTCATGAACACACACAGTCTGCAGAGCTGCTGCACGCTGAACACATCACAGAGACGACCAGCAAGCATCTTCATCACACACACCGCTCCCCCAGCCCGCACGCCATGCACACACACTGTACATAGATGAGGTGGACGGTCTCTGCCCCCCCGAGGCCTTCAGACCTTCATAAAAGATGGCCGACACTTGGGCAGCACTTCCTGACAGGTAACATGATAATCCACCTGGACTCCAAAATGAAATAAAGTCGATTTGCACCACAAGAATTATCCACCGGAATCTCAAACTTCCACCCGACACGAGAACCAATCAGAGAGTGTTGATGCCTCTTCACCTGCTGCCATGGTAACAAACCACATCCAGCACCTGGATGACTTCCTGCCTTCTCTCTCTCTCTCTCTCTCTCTCTGTCTCCACAGTTGGGCTGTCTTTGAAGATGCTGACATGGTCTCCATGGCGACGGTGGTGTTGGTGCCCTCTCCCTCCATCATTGCACCAACGTTATGATAAGAGGCGCTCCCATAGGAGCAGCTGCTGGGTGGAGATAAAGCCTGAGAGGGCTCCATGCTAACAGTGAGCACATGTTGCTAAAGATCCGCCGGCTTCTTTTCCCTTCGCTGACTCGTCTTCACGTCAAGTGTAATGGAGCGTCTCGGTGACCCGCTCAGCCCGCGTGCACTTCATCAACGCTTCCTGCTTCCTCTCCTCCTTCCCCTGCACGTCTCACAGGACGGTCACACCCTCACCTGCTGCTTCCTGTTTCAACTCCACCGCACGCCATTTAACACCAGGAAATCTACGTGTGCTTCGTCTCCGTCATGATCACGTCAGAATCATTTGGACGTGCGAGGAACTTGATTTGTTTTGGGACTAAAGGTCGTTTGTGGTTTTGTTTCTGGCTCCGCCTCTTTCTGTCGTTTGTATTTTTTAATATTTCATTTTTATGTTTTTAAAGATGATCATAAATAATTGCTAAGATCCTCGATCGCTCGCTCTCTCTCTCTCTCTCTGACTGTTTCTTAATCCTCAACTCTTCTTCTAACTTACTCACTCGTCCCTTCTCTCTCTCTCTCTCTCTCTCTCTGAGTCTTATCTCTAAGTCCCAGTTTAACCCTTTATGTCCTCCTCAGCCCGTCCTCACATCTGTGTCACTGCTCTCTCCCTCCGTCACCCTTCCTCCTCTCCTGCTAAATTAATTAGCGAGCTGTTGTCATGCGATACAGACTGTATTAGGAACAGGCGTGCGCTGATCCGCTTGTTATTCTGTTGGTGTTCACCTCCGACAGCTCTGCAGGAACACCAGTCTGAAGAGTTCAGTGTCCTGAGAGGTCGAAAAACAAAGAAGAGAGGCGAGCTCGTTTTTAACCCTTCCACGTGCTTCATCAGTCTGAGGTTGTTTCAGTCCTGTACTCACTTCATCTTTGGTTTAAATATCAAATTATTGACTGCAGATCTGAAAGTGACTTTAAATCAGCCTCCTGCGTGTGCGTGTGTGTGTGTGTGTGTGTGTGTGTGTGTGTGTGTGTGTGTGTGTGTGTGTGTGTGTGTGAAGGAATCAAGCAGAGTATTGATTGAAGCAGCAGATCCATATTGGGCTCTTTTCACATGCATGCATGAACGACATTAATGCGGCATGCTCTCCTGCTCTGAGCGTTCAACAGCTTTAGTTATGATCACGTGTCCAATGAGGGCTCAGATATCTTCGACACCTACAAACCAGAGAAGCTCCGGGAGGAAGCTGTTCCTGCAGATTCAGAATCCCACCAGAGATATTTAAAAAAACAAGCCAAGCATCAGCTCGCCGCAATCTGGCCTCAAGACTTTCTTTTCTTAGCATTTTCCTCCAGTGACAGTGTGAGGGAATCGATCCATAATTCATCCATAGGTACAAAACCTCTCGCACGGAGAAATGTTTGTCAGGAGTTTTTACAATTGAGCAGCCGGAGCGCTCGCAGCGTTTTCAATACTTGTGAAAAGTTGGGGCTTTGGGGAATCAATGCGAGATGCAAAACGGGAACAATCGACTGAATCCGCAGGAGAGGGTAAACGTCTGCGTGAGCGCTGCATCGTCTTCAGGAGGTCCCAGTTTAATCAGCCTCACTTTGACAAACCTATTATGTTGGCATCCTTCACAATGGCTGCCGTCACTATCTCCTCTCGCTGCCTTTTGTCTGTCCACCTGGTTAGAAGTGTTACAGCATCTCTCTGTGTGTTAGAAGACAGATTGGCACACAACACATATTCCTCTGTCTCTATTTTCCACCCCCTCCTTCCTGTTCCTCTCTCTCTCTCTCTCTCTGCAGTCAGAGAGCCACATATCACCGGCTCTGACAGGACATGGATGAGGTCCCTCAGAGAGGAATTAGCTCCCTGTAGGGAGTTCTTCTGCTAACCTCCCGGGGGGCATTTTTCATAAGCACAACCCAATCAATAACTTTTAGCATTATCTACTGGACATGAAGTGAAAGGCTGCAGGAGTTGTGCGGCTGAGAGCCTGCAAGGCGAGTGGCAGGGCAGAGCCTTGCCCGGAGCGACTGAAGCAAAGTTTCATCTGAGAGCTCAACTCAGGACGGAGAGGAGCAGGGTGACTACACACGCCTCACCACCACCGTTATCTCTGCAGCGCCACAAACACACCAGGAAGAGTCCTCATTGTGTGTGTGTGTGTGCGTGCGTGTGTGTGTGTGTGTGTGCGTGTGTGTGTGTGTGTGTGTGTGTGTGTGTGTGTGTGTGTGTGTGTGCGTGCAGCTCAGATGAAGAGCGCCCATTCCATTGCACAGGGGGCGTGACTGGGTGCTTGTAGAGCAGAAAAAGTAATCCCCCTCTCGGGGTGCAGACTGATTTATAGTCCGTCTCAGTCCTCATAATGGGAACGAGAAATGCAGCTAAGTAGAGCGGAGATGAAAGCAAAAGAAGTTTAAACATTATTACTTAGCTGCAGCTTCTGCACAACAAGACATTCATCAAGTTGTGTTCGAGCGACATTCATCACACTCTCTGACTCCTGAGCTGTTATCATTACACATTCAATCTGCGTCTGACGAGCTTCAATCAGTGACCAACACAAAGTGGCTCATGGTCAGTCAGTGTCAGAGCTTCTTCTTGTGGTTCTGAAGAGCCTCAGTGGGGTTCAGGTTCTCACCTTCACACTGAGCTGCAGCTCAGCTCACATCAACACAACATTTCATTTAGCATTCTGCTGCAATCCTCCCGACACTCCGCACTGTTAGTCCTCCAGGCATGAGCGCAAGTGTTTCCTGTCGATCGTGGCTGAGTAAAGATGCTGACCTGTGGCTTACACACACACACACACACACACACACACACACACAAATCATTCACCCGTGAGGCCGCAAAACAAGAAGTCAACACACAGCTGCTCGCAGACCCGCACAAACAATACACACTGTGTGTGTTACTAAAAATACACACTTTGTAATGAAACAACTGAACTTTAAAGACAGAGTCAGTAGCTTTTAAACGACAAAATATGAAATCAATAAATAATAAATCTGAATAAATAAAGCTGCTCCATTGTCCTTTCTGGGACACCATCATGTGTGTGAAGTGTGTTGTTGTAAATCCACTCTGATCCTGTATTTGATCATGTCTATAAACCCCTCTATTTCAGCCCTGCTCAGAACAGGCTGTTTCTGTGTCTGTAGCTTTAAATATGTAAATGAGCTGTGTCTGACCACGCCCCCTCTCTGGAAGGGCTCGGGTGTACTCGCTGCTTTCTGGCTCCATGTCCTATTGTTTACGGTGAGAAGGCAGACTCAGAGGGCAGAACAAACACCTAGCTGTGGGAGTGTCACCCACCTGGGGGAGGGGCTACTGCCCTTTGTGATGTCATGAAGGGAACATCTCCAAACGGCCTGTTTGAGCACACATTTTCTGTAAAGTGGAGCAGGCAGGAGACGGAGAGGATGGACTGTTCTCATCATCGGGGGGTTTGTAGACAGAAGTTAGAGGAAGATGGAGGAGAGGATGTTGTTTGATATGTAACCTGATTACTGTCACAAAAAACGCCTGTTGCAGTTTTAACAATGGTGGTGAAATGAAGACCTGAGGATGCAACCAGTGAGGATGAAACACACAGTTAATAGATATGAAGAAGAGTCAGTGGACTGAGTTTGAGTGTTGGAGCACGAACACTGACGGCACCTGAAGCATCCTCACAGCAGCATCTGAGCACGTGCCAGAAAATAACAGATGCCACCAAAGCAAACGTTGGAGGTGCAGCTCTCAGCTAATGATCTGATCTGCAGGCCGTTTTTCCAGGTGACTTATGTTGGTGCTCTGCAGCTGAGAACTGACGCTCTATTGATCCGCTGTTTGCAACCCGATTGATGTCGCCACGGAGATCTGAGATGTGTTTTCAAGCTTTTAAACACAAGATCCTCTTGAGAACTACAAGATCACAGAGAACTACAAGATCACAGGAAGAACTACAAGATCCTCTTGAGAACTACAAGATCCTCTTGAGAACTACAAGATCACAGAGACCTACAAGATCACAGAGAACTACAAGATCACAGAGAACTATAAGATCCTCTTGAGAACTACAAGATCCTCTTGAGAACTACAAGATCACAGGAAGAACTACAAGATCACAGAGAACTACAAGATCACAGAGAACTACAACATCACAGGAAGAACTACAAGATCACAGGAAGAACTACAAGATCACAGAGAACTACAAGATCACAGAGAACTACAAGATCACAGGAAGAACTACAAGATCACAGGAAGAACTACAAGATCACAGAGAACTACAAGATCACAGGAAGAACTACAAGATCACAGGAAGAACTACAAGATCCTCTTGAGAACTACAAGATCCTCTTGAGAACTACAAGATCACAGAGACCTACAAGATCACAGAGAACTACAATATCCTCTTGAGAACTACAAGATCACAGGAAGAACTACAAGATCACAGAGAACTACAAGATCACAGAGAACTACAAGATCACAGAGAACTACAACATCACAGGAAGAACTACAAGATCACAGGAAGAACTACAAGATCACAGAGAACTACAACATCACAGGAAGAACTACAAGATCACAGGAAGAACTACAAGATCACAGGAAGAACTACAAGATCACAGAAGTGGATCATGGTGCACATTTACTGTGTGGCAGTTCGACTTGTTCTTTCTGCTGTTGTATCCGACAGCCTACCAAATGACCAGATTACCTAAACACGACTGACGCCTGGATTGAACTACATGATTGGAAATCATCACAAAGGGAAACGTGCCTGAAAAGTTTCTACACATGAGTCTGAGTTACCCTGCTGTGTAATTCTGCTGCCATAACAGAAGCACAAACACATCAAGAGTCATTGTCTTCACACATCTGCATTCTCTCTCCTCAACTCCCCAAACTCTCCCTCTCATCCTCGCCTTGTTTCCCTCCTTCTCTGCTACTCCTCATCAAAAGCCTCCTAACTCCCCGGCTCCTCCGGCTGCTCCCATTTCTGAAAACACAGTCGAAGAAAAAGAAAAAAGAACTTTCCATTTCCATTAAAAAGAAAACAGGAAGAAAGAAGGAATGATGTCAATCATGAAACATCTGACAAAAGAAGTGCAGGAGCACGTCGGCTGATTCAGCAGAAGGACGCAGCGGCAGCAGATCCTCCAGGAGCGACTGAGTCATGCATGCCACCCGCCTCTAGGTGGTGCTGTAGATCACAGGGAGCATTCTGCTGTCCTTGCTCTACCGCCGGGATGTAAACCAGCGCAGTTAAGATCGCATCTCGCAGGAGCAGCAGGTAATCTGACGGACGACCACGTGTAACCGCTTAAGCACACACACATTGACGTGAACCTGAAGGTGGGAGGAGCTAACTCTGCTAACGTTAGCCAATCTCTGCTAACCAGTCTGACAGTGTTTCCCTGCACAAAAACCCACGCTGCAAAGTTTTAATTAGCCGTGCATGTTCCTGACGACGCTTTCAATGGATGAAAACGCCACGAATGATATATTGGTGACATCACACGGGTGTCAATGTCGCCTGTTACTCTGATTGGAAGTTTGCGTTGAGTCGACGGGACGGGGGGGTGCAGGAAGATGAGCGCTCTAAACGAGGGTCTGCTGTTAATTGGATCGGACTGATACATTAGTGCCCTTAATTAATGGCACTGAGAGGTGGTGATATAATTAGGGGAGTAAAATTACATTTGGGTAAACATGGTTTAGAGATAGAGCTCGTGTGAACATTATTATTCTAATGTATCTTCATTTGAGGCTCGCCGCTCTGCAATAAATGAAACTAATAACACTGAAGTGTAAAGTATGAACGCTGACGTGTCTTCAAGGAGCTGGAGTGGATCTTTAATGAGATGCAGCGTCTTGCTTAATTCATTGTTATGGTAATGTTGTGTGACGTCAGGCGCTGTGAGGAGATCTGCAGCGTCAGCAGCAGCTGTGTGACTTTGAGCTGACGACAGACGGCCGAGGATGAAGCGCTTCTTTATTACAGAGCCGCACTGTCGCTGTGCTGCTGGCTCCCAGGAAGAAGAGCAACCTCCTCCTCCTCCTCCTCCTCCTGAACACCGCCTCTCCTCTCCTGCTCCTCTGCACCAAGGCTCAGTCACTTAAACGTCACGGCTGATTTACGGAGCATGGGATGAGATGAAAACACAGAGAAAGGGAGGGAAGGGAAAAAAAGGTGAAATCTGAAGAGAACCTCTCAGCACCACGGAGCGAGGAGATGAATGTACGAGGAGGCGATGGAATGTGCTGATATGATAATGGCCCTCTCATGGGGCCCTCATGGCGAAATACACTTTCTCTGCGTAATTTGGTGCCGGGACAGAAAGAGAATGATGTCTTCTTTTATCTTATCGCACAAAGCACACTCCCTCTCTCCGTCTCTTCCACACATGCTCGGACCCAGCTGCCACTTCTCACATCTGCCACAGAAATCTCATCGGACAAATCCTTTAATTGCCTGATCGATGCCTGTAGAGCCATGCAAATCAGGCCTGATAGTCAATGGGAGCTGCAGGGTCGGGTTAGCAGCTGATCAAAGTGCAAACTGTGCTAAAACATCAGGACTGAGCCAAACGTCCGCAGGCTCCACCTTGAACCCTTCCCCTGAACCCTCCGGAAAAATCTGGTGAAGTAAATCAAGTCTCTGAAAGTTCCCGACCATCCATCACAGAGCTGGAGGTGAGGCAGCACAAACACACGCAGCTGAGACAACACGCATTGTTCCTGTGTTTTCATTCACTGCAGGGACAACACGCGTGAACTAAGGAGACGTGCAATCGATGTTTTCTTACCTTGTGTTTTGCCAGCCAGAGTCTGATCCCAGCGTCTCAGAAGAAGCATGATGGTACAGCCTGGGACTCCTCTCTCCCTCTCATAGCCTCAGACTGAGGGAGGCTCAACTACAGCCAACACAAGAGAAAGCACAGCATGAGTATTGATTGTTTGCAGAAGCTGTACTCTATCATCAGGTGAAAACTCACTCGTCCAGGTCTGTGCTAATAAAGGTCCCACGTGACCTGCAGCCGCGTTTACGAGTATTAAAAACACAAATATAGAAATGTTGAAAATCGTCGATGGTTCGCTTTTTGTCAGTACAGAGATCTGTATTCATAGTCTGAACTCTGATCATCACAGAGAGCTGCCCCCCCCCTCCTCTCACACAGGCCAGCATGTGGTGGACACTGTAGCTTCAGTGTTTAGCCAGCTCTGCATGTGGTGGACGCTGTAGCTTCAGTGTTTAGCCAGCTCTGCATGTGGTGGACACTGTAGCTTCAGTGTTTAGCCAGCTCTGCATGTGGTGGACACTGTAGCTTCAGTGTTTAGCCAGCTCTGCATGTAGAGACACTGTAGCTTCAGTGTTTAGCCAGCTCTGCATGTGGTGGACACTGTAGCTTCAGTGTTTAGCCAGCTCTGCATGTGGTGGACACTGTAGCTTCAGTGTTTAGCCAGCTCTGCATGTGGTGGACACTGTAGCTTCAGTGTTTAGCCAGCTCTGCATGGCTCTGTAAAGCTTTCTGCGTTCTAACCTCTCTCCATGTTTCATCTCCAACATTGATCCTAGTTTGAGCAGCTTTCTGCTGCTGGAGCTTATTAGAAACATGCAGAGGCTTTTTAGCTCGGGTACAATCACTTCTATCTGAAGCAGTTCCACTGCCCGCTTCCATCGCTGCAACACCTGTTCACCTGATAACTGCTCTCATATCTGGCAAACCCAGGGGCGTCCAAAACGGCCTTCAAAGCCCCGCCTACCTTCTCTGGTCCAATCAGATCCAGAGCCTTCAGGAGCAGAATCTAAAGCTAGAAGGAGGACATACTGGCTGCTGCATTGTTGTCAGAGAAGCTTCAACACAGCAGGTTTCCTTCATGTCTGATCACAGAGGAGGAGAGCAGCTCTCTGATTGGCTGATTGATCACAGACTCTGGTCTTTACATGTTAAACTTTCACGTTTTTTTGGCCAACAATGTAACGTGAAGTCTTCGTTCCTGGCGACACATTTGAACGCTGCCAGATTCCCCCTGAAAGTCTCTCAGTCATTCCCCGTGTCTTTCTCTTCGGCGCGCTCAGGCAGAACTAATCATCTGGAATAATCCCACCTGTCAACATTCTCAGGTAATTAATAGAAAGACGAGTTTAATTAACTCAGAAATGAGACTGAAACGTCCATGGGAGGAAACTAACCCTCCGACACTTTCAGGCGTAACTCCGACCGGCTGCAAGAAGCCAGCAGGCCATTTTAGTTTTTTTGGGATTTGCATCATTTCTGAATCAGAAACTCGTTTTCCACCAGCAGACATCGGAGGATCGCTGCAGCCTTCATGTCATGTACTGTAAGAAAGAGCGCACTCACAGCAGCTTTAGGTAAAATCCTGGACGGGTCGGGGGGCGTGGGGGGGGGAGCAGCAGCACTTTGGAGGTCAGTGTACTCCACAGGAGCAGCTTCACTTCGCTCCTTGGAAGAGACGCTCGCTTGTTTCTGTGCCGTCCGCCAGTCTGTTGTTGGAGAGGGAAGAGAGAGGACGGAGGGTTAGAGGCAGGTCACAGACAGACTCTAATAAAGCATACTGCTCCTTGGCATGGAGCGCTCTCTCTGGCCTGCTTCTCCTGGAACGACTTAATGAGATTACATGAGGAGGATTTAGAATCTTTAAAATCTGCATGAAGCGATTTCCACTTATTATTTACACTCACAATCCATCCCAGCTCCACAGAAACAAAGAGTCTTCATCCCTAATTGGTTTAAATGCATCTCACTCTCTGTGTGTGTGTGTGTGTGTGTGTGTGTGTGTGTGTGTGTGTGTGTGTTGGGATGAAACAGCCTGATTTGAGGAGAATTCAGCCCAGTGTGGATAAATAAAACATTTCCTCCAAATGTACTGTAGCACTAAATTGTCTTCTTCCCCCAACACTGCTCACACTACAGTATGAGTCAGATCAGAAGAATAATAAACAGCTTCTATTAATCCAGATTATTCCGGACTCGTCTACGATGAACTCGCTCCAGTCCATGAGAGAGCGAGCCATGCTTTAGGTAAATGAATGATTAATTGAAATCTGTCGATGAATAATAAAAAACTCTCTGCAGGGTGACAGATTGCACTTTTCATATTTAATAGCTGGATGCTCCTCACACTCACACACACTCACACACACACACACACACACACACACACACACACACACACACAACATGCACAACACACTCGCAGCAAACATGTCATCACCGGTGAATGTGGAGCAGATTAAAACATCAAAGACGGGTATACACCGCTTGCATAAGCTCGAGTCCTAGCTCGTTTCCTAGCTCGTGTCCTAGCTCGTGTCCTAGCTCGTGTCCTAGCTCGTGTCCTAGGTCGTTTCCTAGCTCGTGTCCTAGCTCGTTTCCTAGCTCGTTTCCTAGCTCGTGTCCTAGCTCGAGTCCTAGCTCGTGTCCTAGCTCGTGTCCTAGCTCGTGTCCTAGCTCGTTTCCTAGCTCGTTTCCTAGCTCGTGTCCTAGCTCGAGTCCTAGCTCGTGTCCTAGCTCGTGTCCTAGCTCGTGTCCTAGCTCGTGTCCTAGCTCGAGTCCTAGCTCGTGTCCTAGCTCGTGTCCTAGCTCGTTTCCTAGCTCGTGTCCTAGCTCGTGTCCTAGCTCGTTTCCTAGCTCGTGTCCTAGCTCGTGTCCTAGCTCGTGTCCTAGCTCGTTTCCTAGCTCGCTCTAATCCCACAAAGGAGTCTAAAATGTTGCTTTTTTTCACTTCGCCGTGCACTCTCATCTCCTTCCTCGCGGACGCCGTCTGCGTCGATACAAGTCCTCCTAATCAGCTCGGATGAATTATTGAGCAGCCTTTTTATATCAGATCATGACCCATATTCCGCTCGCTTCAAGTGGATGTGCTGCCAATAAAATCGAGATGTGCTTTTTAAAGTCGTCCCACATAGGCCGCTCGCTCGCTCGCTCCACAAACTGCTGAGCGGATTCAGACGCTCACTCAGCACATAGTGACACGTGAGGTCACAGTACAGCGTCCAACACACGAGAGTCTAAAAATGATAAAACAACAGAGAGGAAGAAGTTTCAACCAGTTTCATTAAAGGAGCAGTTTGTAGCTCCGCCCCCTAGTGTTTAAAATGAGTACTGCAGTCTAAACTCTAATCATCACAGAGAGCTGTCCCCCCCCTCCTCTCACACAGGTCAGCATGTGGTGGACACTGTAGCTTCAGTGTTTAGCCAGCTCTGCATGTGGTGGACACTGTAGCTTCAGAGTTTAGCCAGCTCTGCATGTGGTGGACACTGTAGCTTCAGTGTTTAGCCAGCTCTGCATGTGGTGGACACTGTAGCTTCAGTGTTTAGCCAGCTCTGCATGTTTCTTGTTTCATGTTATTAAAGGGGACGTATTCTGAACGATCCACTCTGACAGTGTTTTTAAATGTTTATCTGGTTTGCTCTGAGAGTCGACTGACCCACAACATGTGAAAAAAATCCTCCAGTTCTTTGTGGTCTGCATAAGAGGGAGAACATGTCCCCTTTAATACTGTTAGTCAAGTGGTCCTCATCAGGGAAGTCACAATGATCCTGGATGATCTCGGAGGTCTGTGAAAGTTTGTTCTGGGTTGATTGAGGCAGAAGCAGGAGCAGTGACGTGGTGTCATGAGGCAGCATGCGGGGAGATCCAGTAGGAAGAAGGAGGACGGATTAAGAATCTCCTCAGCCCCTGCTGTCGCCTCTCCTGGCCTGTTTATCAAACACGCCGCCTCACAAAATCTCTTAAGCTCTGTTCGGAGACTTTTGGCAGACTTCTTCTTCACGGAAGCTTCTGGCATCGATTTTGCTCTCAGACACTAAAAATTGACAGGTGGCTCGAAATATGTGCAAAGCCCCCCGTGGTCACCTGATATGACTAATTTATGGCTCCATAAAGTTCATTGACAACATTTAGTGAAGCGTTAATCATTTAGAACGAGGGTACACTTTCATTACTCGAGTAAAACTCAGAAACAAACTCAGTCAGGCATCGACCACAACATCTCGTTTTGGCAGAGCCTCCAATGAACGACCTCGTTTCACACCTGACAGGAGGGGGGCGTGGCCTCCTGAGGTAAGACGTAAAAAGAACAACGTGGAAGCAGCGGAGTCGTCCACACGACACCTCAATGAGAATACGCTTCGATCAACGCTACGTGTAGGTGAACATGAACGTCTGGAATGTGCGGAGGCCGTCGTACCTCAGGAGGGCGAGCACGGTTAGAATCCCGACTGTGGCTACTTTCAAACACTTCCCCGCAGAGAGCGACGCTGACTGAGAATAATTTGACACCACGAGTTTTTAAAACGATCCGTGGGCTCAAGAAGTAAAAAAAGCTTTTCATAAACTTCCGTGATATTCGTGACCGTGTGGAAGCTACGACATGTTTTAAAAATGAAGGTTTGCACATTTAAACATTTAAATCCTCCCCGTTCATATCAACATGTCCTCGCTGTCAAAGGAGTCTGGTGAAAAGACAGCAGACAGCAGCGTGGCAGAGCGTCCATTTTGCAGCTGTGACAGCTCTGACTTCCTGTGCCCCCCCCCCCCCCCCATCAGCAGGGGGGCCACAGGGGTCACATGTGTGCTGAGAGCAGCCAGCAGGGTAATGGGCCCAGGTTAGGAGAGCGGGTCCCAGGTGTGTTTCACAGGTAGGTAGCTGTAACCTTGACACTGCACACACACACACTCACACACACACACACACACACACACACACACACACACACACACACACACTCACACACACACACACACACACTCACACTAACTAGGGTCAGCTGAATGATAGGAAGGTTAATCAGAGAAAAGGGGTCAATCACTGCTGCACCTGTGATGGATGGATGGAGGGTCTGCACGCGTGCGGCTGTTGACGTGCGTTTAGCTGCGCACACACACACACACACACACACACACACACACACAGACACACACACACACACACACACACGAGGAGCCGATAAAAACAATCTGTGTTTCTGAAATAAGCGGATCAAAATAATCGTGTTGAGAAAAGGGCAACGTGCGGCGTCGCTTTGTGTCGATGACTTTATTGATCTAACTATATATCCCTCACACACACACACACACACACACACACACACACACACACACACACACTGCTCTGCTCTCGAAGGTCGTTGGACGGGCTGAAGTGGCTCCTCCATCAGGCGGAGGCGACTTGTACAGTTTTGACATTATCACACATGATCAGAGCGGAGAATGTGACCTTAAATCACACGGATGAGAAGTGGATTAAAGCTGAAATGAAGGGTAAAATGTCTGTGGAGCGCCGGGGAAACATCTATTTAATATCTACTTAAACCTCACACACACACACACACACACACACACACACACACACACGCATGCATGCAGAAGTAGCGGCCTTATGAAAAAGAAATTTGGATGAATATCATCAATTAATCATCATCCGAAACATGCAGGAGAAAAAGCATGTGGGGATTCCAGTACTCACCTATGAAAAGCTTAACATTAGAAAATATTGATTTTAATGGATTTTGGCGGCAAGAATGTGGTCTACTACATCGACTAACAGACAAAGATGCTGCTGGAGTCTTTAATCCGCGTCAGTGAAATCCCGTTAAGATTCAATAGTTGGAAAAAGAAATATGGGAATCAGCTTCAGTCCGTTAGAAAAAGGAGTCAAAAAGAAAGTCCCCAATTAGGACAGTTTTTAATGACTGTTAATTTTGTTTCATTAGGGGTCGAATCCAGGATTTAAAGGGTAATTCCACAGGAAAAGGGCTAAATCCAGGGAGCCTGAATCAGGGTGGCAGCTGGTCAAAAGTCCCACTTCCCATTCTATTTAGAAGAGGAGAGGCTTTAAATCTCCTTCAGGAAAAAGGTGGAAATAGAAAGAAAGGAGATGGACAAAGAAATGAGTTGTGTGGTTTGTTCACTTTGCTATGCATCTGTCTACAGCTACACACACACACACACACACACACACACACACACACACACACACTGCAAAATGATTCAGTTTCTTTGCAGTCTGCTAAATTCTTTGGAGCCACTGTTTGTGCTATATTCCTGAAATGCAAAGGATTATTGGAGAATAATCTGCAGCCCTTTGTATTTGGATAAATGCGATGGAGGTAAGTGAAGGAGACGAGTTGCAAACGTACGTCACCGAAATGAGAAAAATAACAACAACAATAAGAAGAAGAAGGAGCGACTGCGCTCTGATGGAAGATGACGTGAGAGTGGTGGGACAGCAGATGTTTGTGGACCACAGATGAAAACAAATGGAAACGAAAGTGGAGAGAGAGAGAGAGAGAGAGAGAGAGAGGGCGAGAGAGAGGAGGTGATGGAGAGATTATAAAAAAGGATGGTGATGAAAGAGATTTAAGCTCGAAGCAAAGTTGGAGAAAAAAGTGGCGGTGAAGGAAAAAAAAGGGAGAAAAATCCTCAGCAGGTTTTTTTTTGTCCTAGTCCATTCTCTTTGAGTGTGTGTGTGTGTGTGTGTGTCTGCGAGATGAGAGTGAAGAAGGATAGGCGACAGAGAGAGAGAGAGAGAGAGAGAGAGAGAGAGAGAGAGAGAGAGAGAGAGAGAGAGAGAGAGAGAGAGAGAGAGAAGGCGGCAGGCGGAGTGTATAAACACAGATGACACCCAGACAGGACGGACAACAGAGCGCTGGTGAGTTGGGCTCACTTTGACCTTCACCTCAGAAACACCAAGACGAGGAGACTTCAGAACACCGGGGCTGCACACCAACACCATTTATTGTTGTGAGCGGACAAAACGACGTGTGATGAGGACTGGGGGAGGTGTGTGTGTGTGTGGGGGGGGGGGGGGGCGTTTAAGACACTTTGATGGGAGAAAAACAGACTTTTGTGCAACATATAAAAATGAGAAGATGTCGTCTGTGGGATGCGGCCTGGAGAAGGCGAGTGCTTGATGAGTCACTGTGGGCGAAGAGAGAAGAAAAAGTGAGAACACACAGATTAGAGGAGGCAGGGGGAGAGTGATGAGAAGATGACATGGCATGAGGAGAGAATCAGCTGAGTGCCGGATGGGAGGGGAGTCATGGTGTACCAAAGCCAGATTACAGGCCTGCGCGCGTGTGTGTGTGTGTGTGTGTGTGTGTGTGTGTGTGTGTGTTCAATGTATGTGCACCCCACACAAAACACCTTGCACACACAGAAAAGGGACAAAGACTTTGAGACAGACACTGAACACTAAGTCGACCTACCTATGGTTAGAATTAAGAATCGCCCAAAAAAGATGCATAGGATGGAGGGAGGAAAAAAGAGAAGGGGGGAACAGGAAATAGGAAAAAGGTACAAAAGTGAAAAAGGCATAAATAGAAAAGACAAGCAAGCCAATTAAAACGTGTCTACCAGAGGGGTGTAAAGAAAGGAAATTAAAACACAGGTGGAGTCAAAAAAAAGTAGGCAAAGTTAAGGGTGGACAGTGAGCGGAGCGGAGGGGGGAGGAGGGAGGCGGTGAGGGGAGGGGAGGAGGGAGCGTGGGCTGCACAGGGATAGAAAAGGCTGGAAGTGGAAGCGATGGAGAAGGAAGGGAGGATGAATGAAGGGGAGAAAAAAAAGAGAATAAAAGGGGGTAAAAAAAAAATCCCCCTCCCCTTTCTCTTTCTCTTTTTCTCTGTCTCTCTGCCTCTCTCCCCCCTCCTTGTCTGGATCATAAATAGAAGAAATTGTTGACCAGGTAAATGGCGAAATAGATGAGAAGACAGAGGACCGAGAGAGCAAGCAAATGAATAGGTAAAGCACCTCCCAGCAGCGCGATGAGGAAAAAAAAGAACAAAAAACGAAAGATAAAAGCAAATACTCCAGTGGCCTCCGTCGTCTCCAGTCTGAGGGTGGAAGGGGGGATTGGCTGCTGCCAGTTGTTCCCCTTCCCCGGCTGCTTTCTTCTGTCTCTCCTCCCAAAAAAACACTTCCCATCCAGATGACACAAAGCAGGCAGAGACGTCCTCTCCTTTCTCTCTCTCTCTCTCTCTCTCTATCTCTCGCTCAACTCTGCTCTGGAGCCGCACGCCACTCACACAGGTTGGGCATTGTTGCAGCAGCAACACAAAGTCTCAGCAATGTTGCCCGGTGGGAGGGGAAAAAAAGCATTGGGCTCTGCTGCTGCTCGTCGAGCACTGGCTGCCTCATGAGCGAGGACACTGAGCTGCTCTGTCTCCCCTCTCCCGCCCATCCCTGCCTGCGAAAAGATGGGAGGAAGGGAGGAGGGTCCACACGCTGCATTAGTATTCATTGAAAGAGTGTGAGAGAGAGAGAGGGAGAGAGAGGGAGAGAGAGGGGGGGAGAGGGAGAGAGAAAGAGAGAGAGAGAGAGAGGAAGAGAGAGAGAGAGAGAG
This sequence comes from Symphodus melops, assembly GCF_947650265.1. Classification (NCBI taxonomy): domain Eukaryota; kingdom Metazoa; phylum Chordata; class Actinopteri; order Labriformes; family Labridae; genus Symphodus; species Symphodus melops. The sequence goes on from NC_136707.1 coordinate 253,825, forward strand.
AGAGAGAAGAGAGAGAGAGAGAGAGAGAGAGAGAGGGAGAGAGAGGAAGAGAGAGAGAGAGAGAGAGAGAGAGAGAGAGAGAGAGAGAGAGAGAGGTGCCTTCCAACAAATGTTGAGGAAGCACACCGGTGAGAAACTGATAAGAGACTGGCTCCCTCTAGAGTCAATAATGGAAACACAAACTCTGAGGACTGGGAGCACTGGGAGCACTGGGAGCACTGGGGGCACTGGGAGCACTGGGAGCACGTCACTTTGACCAATCTGCAGTGTGTTTGTTTTATATGAAAACAAAAACCTTAAAACATGATCATCAGTCAGAATTACACAGGAAGCAGAACCAATCCCAGGAACCTGGAGCAGAACCAGACCCAGGAACCCGGAGCAGAACCAGACCCAGGAACCCGGAGCAGAACCAGACCCAGGAACCTGGAGCAGAACCAGACCCAGGAACCCGGAGCAGAACCAGACCCAGGAACCCGGAGCAGAACCAGACCCAGGAACCCGGAGCAGAACCAGAATCAAGATGAACAGACAGAAACTGAAAAAGAAGAAGCAGCGTTCTTAGAAGGAGGGCGCACTAGGCGGCGGGCTGCTTCAGTTTTTCTCCTCACTGGAAGAAAAGACGATCAGATAAAAACACTCGATGGACACGCGGCCTAATGTCTTATTTTCAATGATGACTGATGGCAGGGAAACTCCTCCCTGCAGGAAGCTTGGATGGGATCCATGATGAAGATAACGGAGCGTGTGGTTTTAAACACCTGCTGCAGGTAAACTGAACATTCAGACGACCTCACAGCGTGCTACATCAAACACAAATCAGACACTCAAATTAATCCTGCCTGAACACACGGATCCTTTTCTCTGCATCTCGCCCTCAGCTAAACTCGGTGTTGCTATGGCGACAGATGACAGCTTCATCGTGTCCAACTCCGAGGCAGCAGCACATAAAGATAGGTGGCGTCCTTCAGAGTCAGACTGCAGGTCTCTGTACAGATTCATCCTCCACTTATCCAGAGCGCCGTCTGTTCTCTGCCTCAGCGGGTACGGGCGCCATTTATTCATCCCTTGGTCGGCACACAAAGACAACATGGTGTGTTCATGTGGAGCCGCTGCCCTGCTCGAGCTCGTACTCCAGTATTTAGTGATTGCACTGTGGAGGTGCCTGAGGGTGTTTCTGGGACTATTTGAGAGGAGCTTTCCTCATGGGGATCCCACAAGGATTCAACACTACTTCTCACCATGAACGTCTGTACATCACCATGGTAACGGACTCTAAACACATTCAGTGTCAGGTTGTGTTCAGAGTTATGTCTTCAAATCAGCCATTAGTCATTCTCTGTGAATCTCCAGCTGAAGGAACATGTTTACGTTAACTTTAGAGATTGTGCCGTTTGACTTGTAACCATGACAACCACAGACACGTCAGGTCGGAGGTCACCGACTAACTCGGTCACTTCCGTCCTGGTGTTCCGCTACACCCCGAGCTGAAGACATCAGGGTGAACTTGCCTGGTGTGTTTGTCAAAGTGTTTAAATGCTCAGCTCAGCCACCGCCGTTAAAACTCGTTTTAAATATCAAAGCAGCCGCGGACGTGACGTCAGCACGAATCACTACTTCCGTTAGTTAGCGAGCCAGGTGAGTGTGTTTAAGAGTCATTTAATTTAAACTCATGTTCATACGTTAAATAAAGAATGTGTTCCTTTGACCACTTCAGTGTGTGTGTGTGTGTGTGTGTGTGTGTGTGTGTGTGTGTGTGTGTGTGTGTGTGTGTGTGTGTGTGTGTGTGTGTGTGTGTGTGTGTGTGTGTGTGTGTGTGTGTGTGTGTGTGTTCATACCTGTTCACCTGCTGTCGAGCTCACGGTTAAGGAGGGAGGAGGAGCTCACTGATTGGACCTTTCAGACTTAAAGAGTGATTAACGTGCTCAATAATAATAATATATAAACATATAATAAAAACACGAACAGAATTGAATGAATCGCAGCTATAACAGCACGGATAACTATTTTGGGGTTATTTGTCTTATGATTAAACATTTGTGCTATTTTTTTTATTATTGTCTTTATTGACAATTTAACAAATACAAAATGTTAATACAAAAAAAGGATGAACATATAAAAGCAGAACATACAGAACAAGTTAATTGAAAACATGAATCAAGACTATGGAGGATATCAATTAAAATCAAACTTTAAAAAAAAGTTTTTAGTGTGACATGTCGCCCCCTCGCGGTCAGGATGTGCAGGTAACACTTCGATCAGCTGTGCGGTGTTTGACTGCTCCTGCCTGTCTGTCTGTTTTCACGGCGCTGGCTCAGACATGGCGACGCTCTCGTCTCCGTTACGAGTGTGTAGAGGAATCCTGAAAGAGCTGCGAGCCATCCATGGAGCGGCCTACAAGAAGAGCCTAATGTACGGCTACGTCCTGGACCAGTTCCGGAAGAACCAGGCGAGTCTCTGCCGAAGCTAATGTGGCTAACTAGCATAACAAAGCACACGGCTAACCTCAGATAACATGCTAACTCCTGAGTTATAACGTCTTTATTTCGTTAGTTAAGTCACATTAGAGTCCTGTATTGGCTCGTTAGTAAACGTGACAGTATAGAAATCCCAAACATGACCCTCATGAGCTTTTAAAAGTTAAACTTTAATTAATTATAAGTTTTTACTCAAGGCAAGGTGACTGTTGAGAAGAAGGACATGCTAGCCAGAAGCTAACGAGTCTTAGCATGAGTTAGTGTTTACTTTCTGGTCTGAAACTTTAATTAAAGATGAATTTATATAAATCAAATTATTTATTTGATTGAGCCCCTAATCTATGCTCAAGTTGACTACACTTTCTGTTTTACTGAAATGTAATCTTTTTATACTTTATGAATCACTGTTGAAGAGATGTGCCTTGGAGCAGGAGATGTTGTGGGTTAAGTGCCTTGCTCAGGGGAACCTCGGTAGTACTCAGGAGGCGACCTGGCTCCTCTTCTGCAACGAGAACCAGCTTCCACACCTTGATCCCCACCAGGACTTATAACCGTTGAGCCTCCGGATCCCAACCCGGGTCCTTACACACTGAGCCACCGCTGCCGCCCAAGTATCATCAGTACTGATGGTTAAAGTCTCAGAGAGCAGCCATTAAAAACTGCAGACAAACTCCTGCAGCCTTTGCATATTTGAGCTTTCAGAGTTTTTTACATTACATTTTTGGTCTATAAAAAACCCATAAATGACTATTTGATTATTGATTGCAACCGATTCCAGAGTCTGTTGTGGCTCTTTAAGCAAAAATCTGCAGGAGGTCCATTCAGCCAGCGTTCCTCCTCTGACACGGCCTGTGACGGCCCGTCCTCCCTTTTTAAGGATAACATTAAAACATAAACATTAAAAGTGTTCACGTCCTTTGACAACACCAGATCCGTTTATTAACGAGCCTCTGAGCGCGAATACAACAATACACCAGCTTCAGTTTTTGAGCCTTCAAAATAAAAGCACCTGAGGGTGTGATGTTTGCACGGGGAAGTTCATATTTAAGGCTGCAGTGTGGACAGCGAGTGTCCAGTCATGCTTGATGCAACGCAATATCCAACACCTGTGTGGTGTTGGCTAACTTTGTGCATGATTGGTCGCTTGCTGTCCACGCTGCATCTGTTAAATATTCACCTCTTTGCTCTCTTCATTTTCTGTGAGTGACTTCAGTTTTTGGTTTTCAACATTTAAAGGACACAATGGCTTAACGGCACAGTGTCAGACGGGGATCTGACAGCACTCTGCACATTTTGACCACAGACTGTAAATGTGAACGTTTGAAGCCTGAGTGACGTCACCCATCTGTTCCTGCAGGGGGCGCTGGAGTCGACTCCACGCTGCAAATGCTGGAAAGTAACAGCCACTCAGCCACAACCTCATGCAGTTCATGCAACACACACACACACACACACACACACACACACACACACACACACACACTGATGAGCAGTGACAGAAATCTGTCTCGAGTCTCCTTTGACCACGAGCACGGCGGTCCAGAGCAGAATCAGTTGATCTGAGGGGAGAGAGGGGCAGCAGACGGCGTTCCCCACCTTGGGGTCCAGACCTTGTGGGGTCCAGACCTTGTGGAGTCCAGACCTCGTGGAGTCCAGACCTCGTGGGGTCCAGACCTCGTGGGGTCCAGACCTCGTGGGGTCCAGACCTCGTGGGGTCCAGACCTCGTGGGGTCCAATTAATTGAGTAAAAATAATTGAATCTGAGCAAATAGCTGTCTGTGTTTTGGATGTTCGGGGTTCGCCAGAGCGGGGTCACAACACGAGCCAAAGAAAGGTCAGCAGCCTGACAGAGTGGCTCCTTTTAAAGATGGAGAAACATCGTTATGTATGAACACACATCTGACCAAGCATGCATCTGGACTGCAGCTCTGATCCGTCATCCTCTGACCGTCATGTCCAGCTAAGTGTCTGTGATCATGTTTGCGTCCCCGCACGTTCAGCCCGGGCGTATAGGCTTCGAGCTGCCATTGTTCACGCTTGGGAGAACGTGGCTCACCAGGGTGGTTGAATGCATGTGCACTCACTGAAGCAAAACAGCTAGGAGCAACTCCTGCCTGTCAGTGTGTGTTTGTCCAGCTCCAACCACCCACAGGCTCTCTAATGTATATGTCAGCGTGTATAGGGACGGGGCTGATGAGCACAGTAAATACATGTGCAGAGTTTGTGTAGAGCTCCATGTTGTCCACCAGCTCCACCTCCAGGCTTTCCTTACAGACCTCGTCTTCATCTCTCTGATAAAGATGAGAGAAAGATCTCCACTCAGATTTCTGAGCAGTCGAGAGAGAGAGAGAGAGAGAGAGAGACAGAGAGAGAGAGAGAGAGAGAGGAACTCTGTAATGATCCTCATGTTGTCTTTGGAGGGATCCTGACTGTCTACAGTGAGCTATGCTGAAGTTCCCTTGAGCAAGGCACCAAACCTCAACAGCTCGGGTGGTCTTTCATGTGCAGCCCCGCCCCTTACCTCTGACCTCTCTCCATCAGTGTGTGTGTGTTTTCAGCCTCCTCTTCTCTCTGACAGGTAACAGGAGAGAGGTACTGTCGGGCCCAGCAGGAGGCGCACCATGACGCACACACCTACCTGTGCATGCTGGCCTCCACCAGGAACCACGTGATCCTGCACAACTTTTACCAGGGCAAAGACGAAGTCAGCATGGAGGCGGCGGCCGGCCTGGTGGGTCTCAGGCTGCCCACTCAGCCCGGAGGTAAAGGCTGGGAGAAGTGAGCAGGACGAGGAGGGACACATCTGAGACTCGTCTACAGCTGATCCATCTGGCCCAAAAACACACACACACACACACACACACACACACACACACACACATTTGACTGGAGGATGGCAGATTGGAGCTTTGCTGTCATGGACTGCAGAGAGGGAACTTCATGAGTGGAGGTGTTTGAACGCAGCATCAAAGGGAAGAGAAGAGACAACAGAGTGATCCGAGGGTGTTAGAAGTAACTGTGAATCCACGCTATAATTATCTGCTTCTCTCTAAATGTGTTTCTCTCCTGCAGACACTCCTGTTCTTTCTCTGTTTAACTGTTTGTATGTTCATGGGGATCATTTGATTAAAGTCTGAGTCACTGTTGGACTTCCTGCGAGTGTTCTTTACCATAAACATGCTGAGTGTAAACACGCCTTTTTGACGCCATCGACTGTCAAAACATCAGAGAATAAATATTGTTGTAAAACATGTCGGGGTGAAGTCTGGAACATGTTGACGACCTTTACGTGGTGGTCACATCAGTGAGCATCATCGTGTGTGTGTGTGTGTGTGTGTGTGTGTGTTGCAGTTTGTCCACACACACACACACACTGCCTCCCTGACTCAGCTTGTTCAAAGTTCAAACGTGGATCTGGTTTGGTCTGCCTCTTAATGACACCTGCTACGAAACAACAAAAAAACAACAACAAAGCCTCTGCTGTTTGATTCTCTTCTAGCGTGGCAGCTGAGGCCGCCCGCAGAGGGACACGCAGGCCCCCGTGTGTGTGTGCACCAATGGCACACACACACTGACGTTATGTAAGGAGGAAAAGTCCAAAAAAATCACAAGAGTGCATGCCACAAACACACACACACACACACACACACACAGGGCAGCTGCATGAGCTGAGAACAGTACTGAGCCTTGATAGGACAGTGATATAATGATGTCCACATCATGGACATGGACTCTCCTGTCTCTCTGACACGGTACATCTGCTCCTCCGGCCTCGTGCTATCAGCCCTCCTGCTTCCCTTGACTCCCCTCTGCTGACTAACGTTGCCCTCAGTGTGAATTTAAATAGACTTACCCCAAAGCAAACAACTCACAGTGACACGGGGAGTAAGACGTGCACCGTGCAGCTGCCCCAAACACACACACACACACACACACACACACATACACACACACACACACACACACACACACACACATACACACACACACTCTCTCTCTCAGCCCAATGCAAAGTGACAAACCAACGGCTTGTGTCAGAATGTGTGCAGCACGCAGGATGTGGATGTGTTCCTCCACAGCCTGCTGACAAACAGACAGAGAGGGGAACCCTCCCACAGGCTGCGTGACGCTGAAGGTCACTGTGTGTCAGGGGGGACACGGAGGAGGTCATCTCCTGATGACTCCTGAGGGGCATCTCATAGCAGGGAGTAGTCATGCACGTGCATGTGTTTAGAATGTACGAGAAGCATGAAGTCGTGTGGGGGGGGGATAAAGGTGCAGGATGAGCCTCGCGCTGTCAGCCTCACTTGGAGGAAACGTAAACGTGTTTGAGTGAAAGGTGGTGACAGAGAGCGTCCAGCTGCTGAGAGGAGGAGGAGGAGGAGGAGGAGGAGGAGGGCGGAGACACTTCAGGCGTCAGAGTGGAGGCTGATCTGTTCATCCCAACTTCTGTCTCCGGGAGAGAAAATCATCAGCTGTGGAGCTCGCTGGAACAAGGCGCGTATTTGGCGCGTGGGAGCGTTTGGATCCTGCTGAAGTTACGCGCGAGGTTTCACCCAAAAAAAAATCGGACGACAACACAAGAGAGCTGTTACGTACAAGAGAGAGAGAGAGAAAGTTGTTTGCAGAAAGCACACACACAGGGAAGAAGAAGAAGACAAAAAGGAGCGGAGAGAGA
>NC_136707.1:265979-267179 GCF_947650265.1 Symphodus melops
CGTTCCCATGATTTGGTAAATCTTGAACAGTCTGTACGTGGATCTGAGGGATCCTGTCCAGTCTGTCTTTGAACAGCTGGATTAGCTGATCCTGGATCAGGATCATTCTGTAAAGATGAAACCTTTTAAACAGCCGGGCTCTCGCTTGTCCTTTAGAACAGTCGCTCCTCTGAGTGTCAGAGTTCACATATCCAATCAGAGCCAAGAGATCCTGGTCATCGATCATCATCTGTATTTAATCAAAGAGGGTTGACTTCGGCTCTGCACAACATGGTGGTTAATGGCGTGATGTTTGAGCGCTGTGCTTTGAGACGATCTACGTGTTGTGACCTTGGTGTTTCCACGTGTTGGCGTGTCGTGACTGTTTCCTGTGTTAGTGCATGATAATAAAAACATGGTCAGACTGTGCAGCGTGACTTTGTGTGAAAAGAGTGAGTTCAGCTTTGATGGTGTTTCCTAACATAATAAATATATGATTGAGAAACGCTGAGTCACTGAGGCGGTCTGCTCTGTTCATTCTGACCAGACGACAAGAACTTTTAGGAGAGTTTAAAGAAAATGCTGCTTTCAATATTAGTTTGTTAAAGAAGCAGCAGAGTCCCTCTGAGACTACATGGGGACACTGAGGACCTCGATCTACGGGGAGCCTGAAGGGACAAAATATCAGGCTAATGTGATTAACTCATTCAGGCTTTAAATATGTAAAGTACCAAAAATGTGAAAGACCAAAAAAGTCAACAAAGAACTCATTTATTCGGTTTAAAGACGTAATTCACTCAGAGGAATCAGAAGAGAAATTAAAATTACATTTGATTCATTCAAACAAACAGGAACACTCAGGCTGTCAAACATTTCAACGTCACGCACACCACCCGCCACGACAGTCTCAACTGGAGGGTTCCATCCCCACCTCCTGCAGGCAACATGTCCAATGTGTCCTTGGGCAAGGCACTTAGCCTGGAATTGCTCCAAGGAGATAAATATTAGAAATCTTTTTAAAGGTCGACGCTGTCGAGCGGGAGGTGTGCAGGATTTGTTCCTCTCCATAGTTTGATGTCCTACGTGGACTTCATGACAGATTTGGATTCTAGTAAAAAGAAAAAAAAAAAACGAAATATTTTTTGTAGAAGGTCAAGACGCCCATATTTGGTCATTTCTCGAACTTTCTGAACGTTTTCAAACTTTCAGTCAGATGAGAAC
>NC_136707.1:267379-324879 GCF_947650265.1 Symphodus melops
CACCCCCCCCCCCCCCCCCCCACGGCTCCAAGTCTCAACTTCAGCCCCTAAAGGTGCTGTCATAGGCTCTCGTCTCCTAACCAAAAGACCAGCACTCCCCTGGCAGCCCTGCAGCGTTCTGCCGCCCCCCCCCCCCCCCCCCCCGCCCTCAAAAACTGGCCAATCAGAAAAAAGTGGGCACTTGAGGGAAGGAGTCCTTAAAGAGACAGGAGCTGTAATCAACCTTTTCAGGCAGCGACATAGATAAAATGCAAAGCTGCTTTCACAGAGCGTGTGGGATCTTTAACCTGTTCAGTGATACTGACGTCATTACCACGTGATAATCACGTAGTTCAGAATAAACTCAAAATGTCTTGAGTTATTTTCTTCTAAATAAAGTGAATCTTTATGTTTTGTTGAACATTATTCCACAATATGAGAAATATCCGAACAAATTCGGGTTATAAACTGTCAGTGCTATAGGACTGAATGCGCGTTCTCGATGCTCAAGCACGCGCCTCCTCAGTAACAGAGAGACCCATCCCCTTTCGTCCCCCCTTTTTCCTTCCCGAGTTGCATTCTGGGAGCTCCAGTTTTTTCCTCGCAGTGTAAAGATGGACGGCGTGCAGCCGCCTCCCCTCCGCAGCCTGGATGACTTCCTCCTCAGCTCGGCCCGGTTCGCGGTGCCGGACATGCGGGACCTGGACCGCTGGAACAACCGGATCATCAACAACCTGTTGTACTACCAGAGTAACTATTTCCTGAGTGGGGTCCTGCTGCTGCTGCTGGTGGGGTGAGAGTCTGTTTACTGACGTGGTCACCCCCCCCCCCCTCTCTCCCTCTCCCTCTCTCTCTCTCTCTCTCTCTCTCGCTCTCTCTCTCTCTCTCTCTCTCTCTCTCTCTCGCTCTCTCTCTCTCTCTCTCTCTCTCGCTCTCTCTCTCTCTCTCTCTCTCTCTCTCTCTCTCTTACAGTGGACTTTGATTTTCAGGGTTGTCTGTGTGTTTTCCTGTCAGCTGTCATTAGTCATCTTCTAATGCTCAGTTTGCAGACTGAATTAAAGACTCCCTTCAGGGTTCAGATAATCAGCACGCAGTCATGAGTTTGAAAGCGGCTGCAGGATTCTTCCGTCTGTGTGAGAGGGTCAGACACCGAGGGAAAGAACGTAAAGACATATATGCTTTTATTAGCATTTGTCATGACATGTCCTCAACTCAAAATGTTGAGAATAAAATGTGTATTTTTATATGAATGTGCAGATTGCATAGACTATTCATCATGCTTTAAACATCACACCTCCTCCTCTTCAGGTGAAATCAGTGTCAGAGCTTCTCTTCATCATGTGTGTGATCCTGTATTTCATCATGACATCACAAAGGGGCTACTGCCCTTTGTGATGTCATGAAGGGAACATCTGCAAACGGACACACAGTTGTTTCGTCTCACGCCTGTGGAGTACGTACGTGGTGCTTAGTGTGTCAGGGCTTTAAACAGGAAGGAAGAGAGCATTAGCATGGGACTACTTTCAGAGGCGGATGATTCCATGTTTGTTACTTGACTTGTCGTAAATAAAAGAAACGTCTGACGTTGATTCATAAAAGACTTGGTCATTAAAATCATTTGTGATTGGTTCCACTTCCATGTCTTTTCCGGTTAACGGCCTCCCGGCTCTCAGGTACTTCCAGCCCTTACAGCTGTTGGTCGGAGCGACCGTGGTCACCCTGTTGTTCCTCGGTTTCGTCTGGGCTGCTGAGAATCAAGCTCCCATTCGCCGTTTCCGTAGAAACCACCCGACCGTCGCTGTGCTGGCCATCCTTCTGTGCAGTTACCTCTTCATATCGGTGCTGGGAGGCGTGGCTGTCTTCCTGTTCGGGATAGCCTTCCCGATTCTGAGTGAGACACACACACACACACACACACACACACACACACACACACACACACACACACACACACACACACACACACACACACTGAAGCGAAATTGAAGCGTACACAAGCGCTCCATGTTGACAGAATTTATTATTTACAATATTTGGATTGTTATAAAGTTGGAAAGCATTTTTTCTTCTTTCATTTTTTGATCATTTCTATCTGTGATCGATTTGTTCATCGCTGGCTAACCTTTGTTTTTTAACTCCTCCTCGTGTCTCTGTCGTCTCCTCTCAGCGGTTCTGGTCCACGCGTCGATCAGGCTGCGCAGCCTGAAGAACAAACTGGAGAACAAACTGGAGAGCATCGGGCTGAAGAGGACGCCCATGGGACTCCTGTTAGAGGCTCTGGGACAAGAACAGGAGGCCGGGTCGTAGAGAGGGTCCGGGGGAGGGGGGAGGGTCCAGGGGAGGGGGGGGGGGGATAAGTACTAGTAAGTACTGTGATAGATAGAAGAAAGTATAAGGAAGGAGAAGAGGACAGATTTGTCCAAAGTGCAAATGTGAGATCCTCCACGCCAAAACATCCGCTTGTCATACTGATTCAGGAAAACAGTCTGAATCAGACCAGTTACAATTCAAAGTGCCAAGTCAGAGGTGGAAATAATGGACCAAACCACACAAAGATACCACCAGTTCTGTGTTGATTCTCTGAATCAGGACGATCTAAATGAATCTCTTGTCTGCTTGGACGACAGCGTGATGTCCAGCGCGGGACGCAGCAGAGAGTTTCTGCAGGATGAAAAGAGTAAAAACATGAAAACGCAGTAAAATAAAAGAGTCAGGGACCAATGAGCAGTTTGATGTGATATAAAGTTAAACATGAAGATAACAGTATAAAAAGTGTGTCAGTTGTCCAATGAGAGAGGAGAGATGACATCATCACGAATAATGATTGAGTTGTCTAAAGTTGCACTTTAAGCACATTTAGTCTTGACTTTGACGTGAGGCGTTTCTGTGTTAGCATCGCGTCCTTTAAGTGTTCATCAGTGCAGCGATGTTTACACGTTCATGTTCAGCCTTTAAAATAAGCTAACGTAAAAAACACTCCTTCATTGATTCGGTTAAATGTGTTTTTATGAATGTGGTGAGTTTGAAGAGTAACAGATTGTGTTCCTCTTTCTGTAATCACTCAGAATAACGTCCTGAGCCTGTCAGCGACCAACACAACTTTTAACGCACTTTGACCACGTAAACTCGAGAGGAAAAAGGAAGTGCGTTAGATTTAACCAGAGACCTGTTGACGTCCGCTGGGCCAAAGGAGGTGAAAGAAGATGAAGTGCAGCGCAGGGATTTTAAAGCAACTTGAAATAACTTCAGGACTTCAAATGAATTCCATTGTTCAGGATTTTTGTGTTGTTGCTTTGAGTTAAAGACTCAAATGAAGGAGGTGAAGTGAGCAGAAGGAGGGGTGGCCTAGTGGTTGCACACACTAACCACTAGGCCACTGGTGCCCTGAGAAGGATTCTCACATTAAGCAAAGCAGCATGAGGTCTTTGACAAGTGTAAAGCTATTTAATGCTTAAAAGCTGCCTTTGTTGTTCACTGCGGTTTATAATGATGTTTATAAAGGTCACATATTACCCAGAATCCTCTTCTCCATGTTCCTCTAACATGTCTGTCTACAAACCCCCAGTGATGAGAAAAGTCCATCCTCTCCGTCTTCTGCCTGCTCACTTTTCAGAAAATGTGTGCTCAAACAGGCCGTTTGGAGATTTTTCCCTTCATGACATCACAAAGGGCAGTAGCCCCTCCCCCAGGTGGGTGACACTCCCACAGCTAGGTGTTTGTTCTGCCCTCTGAGTCTGCCTTCTCACCGTAAACAATAGGACTTGGAGCCAGAAAGCAGCGAGTACACCCGAGCCCTTCCAGAGAGGGGGCGTGGCCAGACAGCTCATTTACATATTTAAAGATACAGACACAGAAACAGCCTGTTCTGAGCAGGGCTGAAATAGAGGGGTTTATAGACATGATCAAATACAGGATCAGAGTGGATTTACAACAACACACTTCACACACATGATGAAGAGGAGCGAGGATATGTGACCTTTGAAGCGAACATAAAAACGTGGAAACGTGTTTATTTGTAATAACAGGCCTCTGCCTGCTGTATTTTCTTTTTTACATTTGCATATCTGAGATTTTTCCATTTTAATCTAAAGTTTTATTCCATTAAGGAAACGCCTTCGTTATGCCAGGATGATTCATGAAAAGACAACCAGCTTCTGTTTCACCAGAGCCATGCAGGATCAAATCATGATGCGGACATGTTTATTTCTTGTGGTGTCTGTTAGCTTGATATTCCCTTCTAACGTATTCAGTTAACGTCCTTAAAGCCGGAGCGTCCTGCTCCTTCACGTGTTCATTCTGAATGTTTTAATGTTGCCTTCAGCTTCATGTTTACATATTGTTTCATGTATACGCCACATCTCTTTGACCGTCTGCTGGTCATCAAATGTATTTAAGTTTTTATAAATAAACAGCTGACCTGCCGTGTGTGTGGATTCTTTACTCGGATATGAAGCTGCTGTAAGTCCTTGAAGTGCTCTGAATCACCTCTCCTTAGAGGATTGAACCCTCAACCTTCTGGTGGAGAGACAGCAACTCTACCAATTGATAGCCACCTGGCACAGTTATGACAAAGTTTGAAATAGACTGACACAGGAAGGAGTCCTAAAACCAGGAAGTGAGTTAGCATTTTAGCGCCATAGTTCCTAACTCTAAAAGTCTAAATGTGGATTTTGAATGTGTTTGTGTTTAGACTGAAATAAGTTCTGTTTAACACAAGCTGAAGCGATGTTGACGTTTTGTTAGATGAGATAAACTACATTAGCTAAGACCCCCACCTGTGAATTTTAAAGTTTTTACGCAAATTTAAAATGGCGGTTGCTAACGTGGCTAACTACAGACTACAGTGGTTGTCATGGAGACATTAAACGTAATCACACCGGGAACTCTCACTAATCCTCCTTACAGCCTCCAGTCGTGTTTTTCACTGCTCTTGTAAATATTAGCTTAATAAACAACTTATTAAGCTACAGTTTAGCTAGCTTGTCAAAAATGCTTTTTATCGATGAAGGTCTGTGTAGTGTTTGTGATGTCAACATGGGACACACATTACTCCAAGTTTCTTTACGCTGGCTTCAGTACTTAGGATTACTGTTAAAGCCCTGCATGGACCGGCTCCGGCCAACCTTACAAGACTTTTACAGTCCCAGCAGGTCTCTCAGGTCCTCTGATGGTCCCAGACCCCAGACTGAAGACTGAGGGAGACTCAGACACTTTGGGCTCTGTGGACTCTTAAAAAGCAAGGGCTCTTTGTTTTGACTTTATTTTGATGAAGGTTTTTGTATTTGTGCAGTTGACCTTCAGGGCCACCGTATAAACATCTGCTAAAGCTTTGTGACAGTCGTCCTCCTCCTCCTGTTGTTGTTGTTGTTGTTGTTGTTGTTCCCTCTCAGCACATCCCATCTCAATAATTAGATTATTTCTGATTGAACTCAGTGAAAGATATGTCTGATCTCTTACAGCTCACATGAGCTCATATTGCTTCACACAGATTCTCTCTCTCTCTCTCTCTCTCTCACACACACACACACACACACACACACACACACACACACACACACACACACACACACACACACACACACACACACACACACACACACACACACAAACAGCTTTTCTTTCCAGGGCGGGGTTAAGTTACGTCATCACGGCGCGTGTCTTTAAATAGGCTCCTCCCTCCCGGTGTGAGCAGAATAGAAACAGAAGCCGGTAGTGTCAGTCAGAGAGAGAGAGAGGGACCGACAGAAACACCGAAAACATTCACCAACAAACTCCGGTAAGACTCTTTCACATTCACACTAATCACTCTGATGTTACCGTAGTGTTTGTGCGCGCGCGCCTCCACACCTGCTCCGTGATTGACAGGTTTGAATTTCACCTGTGTGAGTGTTTACTGAATAAGTTCATTGAGGTGTGTGTCTGCATGGTTAAATATAATATAGTGTGACAGATGTGAGTTCACTGTGTACTGCTAATGAAAACATTGTGCAACCTGTTGCTCCGGATCCCCAGCTTCATGCACGCGCGCACACACGCGCGGCCTCGTACTTCTATAATAACAAAACTGAACACATTGAGCCTTTACAGATGATTAGATTATAATCTAGTGGGACACATTGATCTTTAACTTCATGTTAACTCTTAAATCAGTGCAAGGTTCAGGTTTTAGACTCAAATCAGATTCAAAGAACAAAACAGAGAAAATGAAAGTAAAAGAAGTCAAAGTATTAATAACCTCCAGAAGTAACGCACATCAATATTCAACTTCAGTTCAGTCAAGATACAGAAAATAATGATAACTTTAATAAACTATCTGCTTATTAAACTATTAAAACCATCAAAGGCATTTACACACACACACACACACAGCCTTTTTTTTTTTATCCAGGAAGAGAATTTAAAAGAAAATGATATCAGTGTCTGCTCAGATGGAAAACAGTTCCTTGTTCCTGCAGCAACGTAAAGTGAGTCTGAGACCCTGATTTAACCCCGGTCAGAGTCCGAGGTTAGTCTGGACGGGGGTAAGTGTCCGTGTGTAGCTCAGTGCAGTGATTGTCCTTGTGGCTTTAAGGCGGTATTTGTCTTTAAGGTGGTGTTGAGTCGTTTGAGGTTCCTGTACAGTCATCCGTTCCCCTGCTGCTCCTGTGAACAGGTTACCAAAGCATCAAAACAAACCCGAGTGGGCGGAGACTCTGAGGGGCTTTTTGGTAAACTCTGTCATTACATCATGTGGCTGCAGGGAGGCAGGTGGTTACCCAGCAGCCCTTCCTAGACTGTTCCAGAACTAGGTCAAAGATTCTCAGAGGGTTGTTAGCGGGCGGCTCCACTGCGCCTGTGCTCCTTATCTCCACGCTCAAACTGTCAAACGGCCTGCTCTCCCTGCAGGTCTGAGATACGTGACGATAAGTGAACAGCCGTCATTGTTATCACTTCATTATCTCTGGAAACTCGAGCTGCAGCAGAACTGCATGGTCACATGACATGAAGCTGCTGGATGTAGCATAGATAGCGAGGCTCGGTGCAGCCTTTAACACACATCGTTACAGGGTTCGATAAACTGCACTAATCATGTTTGTAAAAACTAAATCCTGCACTTGTGATGTAACTGGTCCACTGAAGAGGCTGCTCCTGTCTTTACAGGAAGAACAGGTCTCCAGAGAGCGTCCTGATCCGGACCCGCCTGAAAGAAAACAGAGACAGTTTTAGTGTGTGGACTACAATCTAATTCATCCCTGAAGGAAGAAGACCTCCTTCAAGAAGACCTGATCCCTGAGCAGAGAATAACGTGTGAGGAACCTTTGGTCCCAGAAGAGGGGGGGGGGATTCTTTTGAGCCCCTCTCACGCCACAGAGAGATCAACGATGCTGTACCTGAAGAAGTACTTCACAGAGGGTCTGATCCAGATGGCCATCCTGCTCAGCCTGTGTGGGGTGATGGTGGACGTGGGACTGGAACCCTACCTGCCCCCCTCCCTGCACGAGAGGATCCTGGGCCCGACCGCCGCGCTGACACAGACGCAGTTCCACAACCTGAGGAACCGCCTCGAGGACGCCCAGGACCTCCACCCAAAGAGCGTGGACCTGGACGGGTTCTTCACGACTCGGAGGCTGCTGGGCTTCGTGCGCTCTCTGGACAGACTGCAGGTAACAATAACATCTGTGTGTACGATCACGTTCAGGTTGGACAAGAACGCCGGAGAGATGTTTCAGGAAGAAATACGTAAACAATGCACAAAATATGTAAGAGGCATGTTGTCTTCACAGGTTCCTCAAGCTGAGCTGGAGACCTGGCTCGTCCAGCGAGAGTCAGATCCTCTACCTGTGGGTGTCCCGGACCAGCCCAGAGACCGGCTTGCTCCACCTGTAGATCTAAGACCTGGAGTCACAGCCCTGCAGGAGGAAGAAGAGGAGGAAGAGGAGGAGGTACGTCTGTCACCTGGTTTGTGTTTTAGGGTTAGGCCGCACAGCTGCAGGATGAGCCGTGTTCCTTCATGGTTCACGTCAGTGATATCTGCTGACCTTTGTCCGAGTCTTAACTCTGTGAGGACGTCGTGTTAAAGCTTGCAAAACAACATGCAAACAAACCAGTTTGTCCCTGTTCTTATCTCGTCAAAGGAAGTTATTAACATGTCAGGTAACATTTAACCTGCAGGTGTTTTCAGACTGAACGTAGAGCGAGTCAGTGCAGAGAGACGATATTTAAATCTGCATCAGTACACGTAATAACTTCTTAGTTTGAGCATTTCGTGGGCTGGTTTCACTGAAGTCAGCTGTCTAACTAAGAAGTCTGATTTCAAACCAGAACATGTAACAAGAGGAGGAGAGACCTCCGCTACCTGCTGACAAACAGGAAGTGCTTGAATTGTATTTTTAGATGAATTATAGAAAGTGATGTTGACAGTGCTGCTTTGACTGTTTTCAACTGTACCAAAACTGTGGGTTATGTCATGTGATATAATGAGTCAGAGTCAGATGAGTCACCAGGAAACCAAAGCTCGCCACATATAACCTCGCCTAGAAAATGAAGCAATCGAGCCGGAGGAGCTGAAATGGACTAAAAATAAACCTTTAGGAAGGGAAGAGCCGTTCTGTTCTCACATGAGCACAACTTCAACCAGAACTGGCTTTTATTTTCTCCACATACACAAACGGATGTTGAAAAAAAAGTTTTTCATAATGTCCCCTTCAAAAGTGATTTATTTTAAAGGGGACATATTATGAAAAATCAACTTATACAGTGAACATTTAGTAACCTGAGACTCTACTGACCCACATGCAAATATAAATCCATCCAGTTTGTTTGTGATCTGCAGACGTCTGACAGCTCAGAGACAAATGCTCCGTTTCTAATATGCTCCCCTTGTGATGTCACAGTGGGATTCTCAGTTGTTACTGGTTGACATTCAGAAATATAATCTGAATAGTTTTCCAAACAGTTAGCAGCATGTCTGTGAGCTATTTAAACTGAACACACGTGCTGCTTCTCCCTGCCAGAGGACCTGTTATGAGTTCATGTTGTCTGCATGCTCCTCGCTCCTCTTCGAGTTTATTCATGGAAACGCTCCCAACAGGCCCGGTCAAGCTCGGCCCTATAACACACACACACACACACACACACACACACACACACACACACACACAGTGAAGCACAAGTGTTAGCTGGTGGACTGACAGGCGTCGGCTCTTATGAAACCTGTGGTCTCCTTCACGGCAGATTCAGACATGTTGGAACTGAAAGTGATGGTGCACAGGAGGACGTTGGCCCCGAGGCTCACACACTTTATCAGAAAGGTTCTCTACACACTGAAGCAGGAATCACAACAGTTGATGACGCTCAGTGTACCAGGAGCCTATAAACTATAAGCTTTGTCTAAGCCTGGTACTCTGGGTACCACGAGCCTGCCTGAAGTGGACGTTGCTGCATAAATCTATTTATCTTGATTCCTAACGATGAGGAATGCCTGACTGCCTGTTTGAGGTGTTTTGGTCCAAGAACAAAAACTTCTGTTCAAAGAGAATCTGAGAGAACAGATCAGCGTCACTGATGCCTTTTCTTGGGTATCGTCTGCATAACACTGTTTTATGGTTCTGTTACCTCAGAACACTTAAAGTGAAAAGAATGGGTCCGAGCACCGAGGCGTGTTGACCTCCGTCACTAACGTCTGCATGCAGACAGAATCCTGCTTTACAAAGTGACAAACAGGATTTAAATGTTTATTAATGAGGAACTCTCTCAGGTGGTTTAGTGTGTTTTAGAAGATGACTGAAGACACCTTACATACAGTCAGAGCGACCCGGGGACCGGTGCCAGCAAACAGCCTGTACCATGTAAACAGGACACCGATTGGCTTACACGTCCAGTCTGTACATGTTCTCACATTCAGTGTAGCAGAGTCGTATCCTGTATCAGTGTTTACATGCATCAGTCTCTCTCTCTCTCTCTCTCTCTCTCTCTCTCTCTCTCTCTCTCTCTCTCTCTCTCTCTCTCTCTCTCTCTCTCTCTCTCTCTCTCTGTCTCTGTCTCTCTCTCTCTCTCTCTGCTGAATTATCTGCAGATGTTTAAAACAGACGTTCACATTGATTAGAAGCAGAGAAGACACCGTGTGATGCTTCAGCGAAACAACGACCGCTTTAGTTTTCAGTTTCATAAGAGGATGTTGACTGAACTTTCTAAACTCAGGGAACAACATTAGTAACCTCCGAGGATTAATCTGTTATCTCATTCAGATTTAATTAAAGGGATTTGTTAAATATTTTTGAACCCTTTTCAAACTGATTTTGAACAGATTTAAAATGATCTTTTCCCTCTTGTCAATATGAGAGCTTTTGTTTTTTAATTCTCTTCAATTATCAAATCAAATGTGCATAAATACAGTCTGTCACACACACACACGCACACACACACACACACACACACACACAGGCAGTAAACACTTGATTAGCTCCCTGGCCTTGTGACCGACTGGCTTGTTTTGAAACTCGATCAGCAGCATGTTGCGCTGTGACACATTTTACATCCCTCAGTTTTGCAATCTCTCCTGTTTACTGCAGTCAGACAAACACATGCATATAAATACAAACACAAAGAAGCAGAGGCAAGTAAACATGTGCTTATATAGAGAGAGGTGCTCTCTGATTCAGAAGCATCATAGGAACATAAAGACATCTATGTGGCACCTGTATATCTCATGTGTGTTGTTGGACTCGCACTGTTTAATGTAAACCTTTAAAATAATCAGATCTACATTACCACGCCGTAAACCCTAAAACTTTCAAAATAAATCACCTTACCAAAGTTACAATGACATCGATAAAATGAACAGTTAGAAGACGAGCCTTAAAAGTGCAGGCTGCAGTTCCTCCAGTGTCCACTAGAGTCTGTCTCCTGCAGTGAGTCAGTCTCCATAGAGCTCTATGTAAAAATATACATGTTTACAGTTTGAGTCTCTAGAGTTCATTTCTCTCTTCAGCTGTTCAGGCTGAATATTTCTACAACTCACCTCTTTACATTATATTAAGCCTTAGAGGGATGTAGAATCAGGGGGCGTGGCCTCTTTGAGTGACAGGTGGGAGCTGCTAGCTGCCTGCTAGGTGTCCCCTCAGCTTATTCAGTCCCTGACCTTTGAACTCTGGGTCGTGTTTGTGCTGTTGGCTTTTTGGAGATTTTGTTCAGCTAATCTGAGTCTGTGAGAACCAAACTTGGACTAGGATTGTGGTTCCCTCTGCAGAGAACAGTTTCCCAGCCAATCACCTGCTCCAGATGTCTGGCTGAGTGAGGACTTTTGAGTTTAAATCCATTTAATCCAGAAGACTATTCAGAGGAAATGTAAATGCCACAATCATTTCGTCTGAGTCGAAAGCTCAAAGCTATTAACATGAGTTCTGTCTGCACACGCTTGTCCCACATGTTAAGACCCCCACATATGTGTGATCATTGACCAGCTGCTGGGGGTCCCTGAGTTCATCTGTAAGCCCCCCAGTCTGGACAGCGGAAGGTTAAAGTTATTCTGAGCTCGGCTGTCTGAGGGGCGCCTTTATGTTCTGAACATACAGGCTGCTAGAGTCACACAGAACAGTATTATACTTTATATGAAACCTCTTTATTAGTTTAGTTTGGTTAACTCTAAACACACACACACACACACACACACACACACACACACACACACACACAGCCGTTTTGGACACCCCTGGGTTTGCCAGATATGAGAGCAGTTATCAGGTGAACAGGTGTTGCAGCGATGGAAGCGGGCAGTGGAACTGCTTCAGATAGAAGTGATTGTACCCGAGCTAAAAAGCCTCTGCATGTTTCTAATAAGCTCCAGCAGCAGAAAGCTGCTCAAACTAGGATCAATGTTGGAGATGAAACATGGAGAGAGGTTAGAACGCAGAAAGCTTTACAGACCCATGCAGAGCTGGCTAAACACTGAAGCTACAGTGTCCACCACATGCAGAGCTGGCTAAACACTGAAGCTACAGTGTCCACCACATACAGAGCTGGCTAAACACTGAAGCTACAGTGTCCTCCACATGCAGAGCAGGCTAAACACTGAAGCTACAGTGTCCACCACATGCAGAGCTGGCTAAACACTGAAGCTACAGTGTCCACCACATGCTGAGCTGGCTAAACACTGAAGCTACAGTGTCCTCCACATGCAGAGCAGGCTAAACACTGAAGCTACAGTGTCCACCACATGCAGAGCTGGCTAAACACTGAAGCTACAGTGTCCACCACATGCAGAGCTGGCTAAACACTGAAGCTACAGTGTCCACCACATGCAGAGCTGGCTAAACACTGAAGCTACAGTGTCCACCACATGCAGAGCTGGCTAAACACTGAAGCTACAGTGTCCACCACATGCTGACCTGTGTGAGAGGAGGGGGGGAGACAGCTCTCTGTGGTGATTGGAGTTTTGACTGCAGTACTCATTTTAAACACTAGGGGGAGTTACAGATTGCTCATGTGAGATAGAAATCTAAAAAACTGCAACTATTTGAGAATCTTTGAACGGTAAATTATGCCAGTAAAGATTTCCTTCAGTGAGGAGAAGAGGCTGCAGTCCTTCTTGCAGTGGTTGTTGGTTCGAATCCGTCCTCCACTGTCTCGCCTCCCAACATTTCCTCTCTCATCAGCTGCTGAGGAGAAAAGCCCTGTCATGTGTTGATTCATAACCTCACATCCTCATATCCTTCTCACAGGAAGAAAGACGTCAGGCTCTCCATCGGGCTGGTGACCTGGATGACCGAGGGGAGGAGGAGGAGGAGGAGGAGGAGGAGGAGGAGGAGGAGGAGGTGGGGCACTACAGGAGGTCAGAGGGAGGAGAAGGACCACGACGATCCTACAGAAGTGCTAACAGCAGAGAGCTAACCCAGAATGAAGACGACCAGGTAAACCTGCAGCTCTTGTTTTCTCCTGTGTAGAAACTAAAACTCTTTCTGGATATTCGAGTGTCGTCAGCCCGTCGAGCTCCGGTCCAGAATAAAAATCTGAAAAACCTCCTGAACGTTGCGAAAGAATGCGTCAACATTTGTGATCTTTGAAGGAAGCAGCTCGTGCTGCGAGTTAAAAAGCTGAAAGCGTCTCCGTCATTATCAGATCTTCACTCGAACGAAGGGGGAAAATCCCCTCTGCGTCGGGAGGATGTAGATATCAGCCCGCTTCCTTTCTGCCGTCAGGTGGGCGGGTCCAGACTCGGACCTGCACGAGGACACGTTTTAAAAAAGAGCTTCGACCGACTCTGCAGCTGCTGTGTCTTTAAAACCAAACCACACACACCCGAACACCTTCACACACCTGGACAGGATCTTCAGCTCACCTCTGCACTAGTCCGCCCCCCCCCCCCCAGCTAGGCCACGCCCCCCCGATTGAGTGTAAACTTGACCGTGTGGCGTGCATCGCTCGCCGCCTCGGTCACGCTTGGAATCGGAGCCTGATGCTTGGACAGCTGCCGGCTCAGCACAGCGGAGTGTTGGTGACGCAGTTAAACAGCTGCACGCCGCGGCGCCGGTCACACCCGGGTGGGTCGGGTCCACTGACTGCATGACTTCTCATGCTTTAACCTTTTATCATAAAACCAGCACAGATGACGGTTCCTGTTCATGTGCAGAATCTAAATTAAGGTTCTGTAAAATACGGCGTCATAGAATATAAAACTCATCCAGACGAGTTCTTTAAAGGTCCGATCATCCGGAGCCGAACCTCCAACCTGGACTCTCTGATCCCTGAAGTCACGCCCCCTTATCAAATATCACTCACTGATTGGACGCTCACTCGTGGGAGGAGAATATCTTCTTGTCCTCTGAAGTTTCTTCTTCTGTGGTTTCAGGCGTCGGTCTCCCTGCAGGAGTGTTTGAGGCTGTTGGAGGAAACGTTTCCTTTCACACAACAAGAAGAAGAAGTACGTCCTCTCTTCTGTCCTCTCCTCTCTTCTCTTCTGTCCTCTCCTCTCTTCTCTTCTGTCCTCTCCTCTCTTCTCTTCTGTCCTCTCCTCTCTTCTGTCCTCTCTTCTCTTCTGTCCTCTCCTCTCTTCTGTCCTCTCCTCTCCTCTGTCCTCTCCTCTCCTCTCCTCTCCTCTGTCATCTCCTCTCTTCTGTCCTCTCCTCTTCTGTCCACTCCTCTGTCCTCTCTTCTCTTCTGTCCTCTCTTCTCTTCTGTCCACTCCTCTGTCCTCTCCTGTCCTCTCTTCTGTCCTCTCCTCTCTTCTGTCCTCTCCTCTCTTCTGTCCTCCCCTCTTCTCTGTCCTCTCCTCTCTTCTCTCCTCTGTCCTCTCCTCTCTTCTCTTCTGTCCTCTCCTCTGTCCTCTCCTCTCTTCTGTCCTCTCCTCTCTCCTCTCCTGTCTTCTGTCCTCATGTGACACCTTCAGGGACACTCACCGTGTGTTTCTCTCACACCTGCTTACAGGATGTTGGCCGTCGAAGGGGAGACCTGCCCACAGAGCCCCCTGCTGGAGACCCCCACGTGGACCTGGAGCTGCACTGGCAGGACCTGCTGGCTCTGATGGAGCCTGAGGTGAGCGGGGGGACGGACGAGTTCAGCAGAACCGTCTTACCGTGAAACGAACAGATGATCTAATCTGTGGTCATTCTGCCCCCTGCAGGCCGCAGACGTCGACATGGCGACTTCGTTTGATCTGGATCCGAGTCCGACGGGGGCGGACCCGGGTGTCGGCTGTGAAGCCGCCCTGCAACACGGTAATTCACCTCCGAAGCTCAGAGTCCGTTTATGTCACATGACAAACCGACATGAAGTGGAACGTGGTTGGTGCGTGGCGCCCGATGTACAGAGGCGTTAGTCCTCTCCTTTACCGCACGCCATTTCCCACCTGATTTCGATGTAGAGATGGTTTACGGTTCAGCGTTTCATTACGTTCGCCTCTTTCTGTGTCTCCAGGTTCTACGGGGCGTGTGAACCACGCCGACCACGAGTCCCTCACCCCCAGCGCGGAGTTGGACGCACAGACTCCAGCCGTCAACACAAGAGGAACGTGGGACATTTCTCACGTGACTCCCTCGCTGGATCCTCCACGCCACACCGACCTGCTCGGAGGGTTTCCGTCAGACGTTTTTGGTCTGGGATTAAACGAAGAAGAAAACACCCGAAGCTTAAATCTGCTGACACGAGATCTGGTGGATGTGGAGGGCGGGTCGAGCGTGCACACTGATCGCCGCCGAGGCCTCGGGGCATCGCCGTCCTCCGACTTTCTGTTTGACGAAGAGGGCGGAGTCGAGGATGAAGACGGTCTCCTCAGCCCACTCGCAGACCTGTTGGAGGACGCTTCCATCTTGGAGGAGATCCGCTTGCTGGATCTGGCTCTGGAGGAAGGGTTCAGTCCGGAGATGGCGGCGAGGCTGGAGGAGGAGGGCTACCTGGAACGTGAAACGGTCAAAGAGGAAACCGGGGAAGATGATGACCTCACCGGCGTGGGCACGCCGAACGCAGATCAACCACGAACAGATCAAGGTAATAAACAGACGCTAACGGACCCGGGTCCAAACCTCTCGTTTTAAAAGCCCAGCTGTTGAGTTTCCTTTCCTTGTTTCCTTCCAGGTGACGAGGAAGAAGCCGATTCAGACTCTGGTCTTTCTCTGGACTTCAGCCACAGTCCTGCGTCTCCCTCTGCGTCCGAGGCCTCTTCGTATTCCTCCTCGTCCTCCTCCTCGTCCTCCTCGTGTGTGTCAGCAGTGGGAAGTGCGTTCTCCGAGTACGAGGACAGAGAGGTTGAAGAAGGCTCGTTCAGCTCGGACATGGAGGTTGAGGTGACCATAAAGCAGGAGGAGCTGGAGGAGGAGCTTGGCGCAGTGGGAGGCGGCTACCCTGCAGATGTTAAGGATCCGTTCTCGTTCAGCCATCACAAGATGTTTAACGGTTTCCCCTGGTTGGAGCACATCGGCCACGACCACACGTACAACCAGCCCTGCTCCACTCCCCAAACGCCACCTCCAGGAAAGATGACTTCAAAACACTCCAAATCTATCCCTCGCCACGACAACGCCAAGCCTTACGCCAGCTCCTCCTCCAGACACACGCCTGACGCCAAAACCTGGAGCCGGGATGAGCGGCGTGCACGATCCCTGAAAGTTCCTTTCTCGACCGAGTTGATTGTGAATCTGCCCGTGGAGGAGTTCAACGACCTGCTGGCCAAACACAAACTGAGCGAGGCGCAGCTCGCCCTCGTCAGAGACATCAGACGCCGCGGCAAGAACAAGATCGCCGCCCAGAACTGCCGGAAGAGGAAGATGGACGTCCTGCTGGATCTGAAGGACGACGTTTCAGGTCTGAGGCGCTACCGTTCACGGCTGCTCCGCGAGAAGCAGGAAGCGCTGAGGAGTCTGCACGACATGAGGCGCCAACTGGGCGTTTTGTACGACGACGTTTTCTCCAGGCTGAGGGACGAGGAGGGGAGGCCGCTGGACGCCATGGAGTACCTCCTCCAGTTTGAGTCCAACGGCAGCGTCACAGTGTCCGCACGCCAGGGGGCGACGCGTCCTCTGACGAAGCCCGGTAAGAAACAAAAGGACAAGAAGAAGTGACGAGACGGACCTTTGGAAATGTGGGGAAAGGTCAGAGACGCTTCACAGGATGAAACGCACAAAATACTTCAGCTGTGGCGAATGAAGGACCATGAGAGGGGTCGTGAACTCTAAAGACCTCGACGGACGGCCATATTTGAAGGTCAGGTCAAAGGTCAGGTGTTTGAGTGACAAGGTGGTTTATAGTCGTCTACATGGTGAAAAGTTCAACACTGGAAAAGGACTTCAGACCGGGCGAGGGGAAAACACGGGACCAGGTTTTGCTTCGTTTTGGACCCGCTGCCTCTGAAGCTTTAAAACGGCGAGCAGATGGCGTCACGCTGGATTCCTGCTCCGAGCTGATGAAGACGCTTCGAGGACTCGAGAGGAGACTGAATCCAGAGTTCTTGACCCGGTCGGGACGCAGCAGGACTTCAGGTTCATGGCGACTAAACGTGAAAGCGTTCTGACCACCGACACTGAAACTTTGTTTCAGGGATTTATTGGATTTATATTTGACCTCTAACCAGCAGCTCCCGTGACGGATGTGTCGACAGGTTTGATGGTTAGAGATGATTTACACAACGTGCCTTTTTTTTTTACCGTTTTGAGTTTTTTTTTTTTTTATTGTGACCTGAAAGTTGTTTCGTTTGACCTTAAACATGTCTGTGTCATGTGTTTTCTTCTTCCTGTTCTGGGTCGGGGAGCGGTCACTGGGCGAGAGGCGGGGTTACACCCGGGACTGGTCACCAGCCAATCACAGCTCTGACATGTACGCCTTGTTCACACTGCATCTCCAAATCTGATTGTTCGCTCATCCAGATTATGTGGTTTGTTTTTTTCCGTCAGTCTGAAAACAAAAAGCAACGATGAGATTTTTCCAAAAATCTGATTTAAACCACAAACGAGGTTTCAAATCTGATTCCTTCAGATCAGTCTGAACGTCGTCACGCTCAACACGACACCATCGACATTAACAACAAGATCTGACGAGCTGGGAGTGAACTGTGGTCACTTCTGTCATCACTTCTGTCATCCATGTTGCTGTTGTGTTTCCTGGGTGTAACCCGTTACCATAGAAACCAACGTGGAGCAGACCAGGTCAATATGGACAGATCGGATCAGGTCAATCAGTCAGTTCAATCAGATTTGTGTCATTGTGAAGAAATCTGATAAAATCTGAAAAGTAAAAAGATGTCAAATAATCAGAATATGAATCAATTTACTTTTAGTTGATGGATAAAAAATATATATATATTTAAGGCGGGAAACTGAGGATTCAAACATTTTCTCAAAACGTAGTGTTCGTGGTTAGCGTGTGAGGCGGAGTGTAGAGGAGCTGATGGCGTGCAGAGCAGCTCTCAGTGACCCCTAACAGGAGGCGGGATATTTCTGTCATCTTCAGGTTTCTGTGTGTTTAAAGGTTTAAAGTTAGGGACGGCGTGCGGTTAGGGTCGGCGTGTGGTTAGGGTCGGCGTGCGGTTAGGGACGGCGGGTGGTTAGGGTCGGCGTGTGGTTAGGGTCGGCGTGCGGTTAGGGTCGGCGTGTGGTTAGGGTCGGCGTGTGGTTAGGGACGGCGTGCGGTTAGGGTCAGCGTGTCGCTCACTCTGTGCTGGCTGGTGATCGAGGACTGTGACGGTTTTGTTTTCTGTTGAATAAAAGAATAAAGATCGATTCTGTCTCAGTTCATTTTCTTCTGACAGCAGCGAGTCGACCTTCCACACACCGCTGCGTCTGTGTGAACGCAGCCGAACAACCTCCAACTGTCTGAGTGTGGAGAGAGCGCTCTCCTCCAGGTGACGAACCAGAGGGTCAGATACAGAAGACGAGCTGAAGGCAGCTCTTTAAATACGACTGTTAGCTGGAGTGCAAAGAACATGAAATACAGAGCGCCCCCTGCAGGGACACACGGGGGACTCCAGCACCCCCTGCAGGGACACAAGGGGGACTCCAGCGCCCCCTGCAGGGACACACGGGGGACTCCAGCGCCCCCTGCAGGGACACACGGGGGACTCCAGCGCCCCCTGCAGAGACACAAGGGGACTCCTGCAGGGACACACGGGGGACTCCAGCGCCCCCTGCAGGGACACAAGGGGACTCCAGCGCCCCCTGCAGGGACACACGGGGGACTCCAGCGCCCCCTGCAGGGACACACGGGGACTCCAGCGCCCCCTGCAGGGACACACCGGGGTTTCGGTTTCTGTTGACGGATTGAGACGCTGGAGCTGATTTTTATGAAAACAAACAACCTTTATTGTCAAAACAGACATTTTAAAGTAGATCAGCCATGAAAGTGACGAACCGATAAACATGCAACAGGACAACACGAGCTAACCGGCTAAATACAGAGAGAAGTCTGAGACACGAGAAGATAGAAACGCTAACAGGCAGACCCGGCGCAGCTCATCGTTAACCCCTTCCTGTCCACGGCGAGCTCAAACAGAAGGCAGTCAGAAGGATGTGAATACTGAAGTTCATGGTGCGGGAAAATACTCGACGGCGAGTCGAAGTAGGAAAGGTCGACGACGCCGCAAAAGACAAAAAAAGTAACAGCCGACCCGACACGAAGCTGCAGAACACGTTCATGTCGAGTTTTCTGACAGTCGAAGGCGAACCAAAGGAAACAAGTTCTGGGGCTTTCAAATCAGCTGATCCGGGTCTGCTAACACGGGGCGCCGCTACTCGACCTTGAATACAGAATACTTAGAAATACGCAGCGCCGGGAAACACTCAGCACGCCAAACACGGCACGCAGCGAAGAAACGTCAGGTCACGCTGAATTTAAAACGTTTGTTCATTCAGAAACCAAAACGAGTCACCGGCGTGCTGAGTGCTGCCCGGCCGCTGCACGCTAACGTACGTGTGTGTGTGTGTGTGTGTGTGTGTGTGTGTGTGTGTGTGTGTGTGTGTGTGTGTGTGTGTGTGTGTGTGTGTGTGTGTGTGTGTGTGTGTGTGTGTGTGTGTGTGTGTGAGAAATAAAGATTTACTTTTAAATCATCTCCTGCAGAAGCGTTTTTGTGACGGAGCGTGAATCTGGAAAGCGGAGCGGCCGTTCACCGTGTCCGCCACACGGAGAGCGTGAATGTTCAAACTGCAGCGCACAGCTCGCCGATACGTCGCCGGGTAACTCTCCACGCCGCGACTTCGTGGTGTCAGAGTTTCACTTCAGGACGCGTCAACATGTCACTGAGCTTCCTGCTGCAAACATCTGGAACAAGCCATCGCGTGCTGCAGTGCATTGTGGGGGATTAAATCCTGTGTGTATTAACACGTTAGCAGCCGCCGCCGCTGCACGACTCCGACCAGCCTGTTAGATTTCAGTTCTGAAGCTGACGGCGTCCTGCGAGAAAACATGATTATACAAACTCAACTTCTGCGTTTATCATTTAAGCTCTTTAAAAAAAAGGATTTTTCTCAGTTCATCGATAAAAACATAAAATCGATATTCGAAGGAAATATTAAAAACGGATTCAGACGGAAAAGAAGACCGGCGTCTTAAAATGCACGCCGACCTTGAGAAGTGGCGTTAGTGCGGAGAAACGTAACGAGCCAGAACTGATGTTCAATATAAACTTGGTTTTATTTTTAAAAACTAAACAGGAAGTGAGGTCAGAGCGGCGGGAGCGGCTGAGTCTGCAGGGCTTTTAAACGTCCGCTGGTCAAACACTGTAAACTCCTCGCTATCGACACGATCGCGTCCGAGTGAATCGAGAAGTCGTCTTTTGGCGTTCGAGAGTTTTAATCGGGGAACGCCGTCGATGACGAGACGTTTCACCTCTTTTTGGTTCCCGGCGACGCGTCACGACGCAGCGGCCTGGAACGCTCAGGAGGCCGCGTGACAAACCGTCACGCCACAGTTTCACATTCACACGTGTTCAGGGAGGTAGCGACAGCCTGTGTCGTTTCCCCCGGGGGCTTCCAACGCCAGGCGCCTGTCGCCGGATGTACGAGACAAACACTTTCATGGTAAGCTGACTGAAACGAGTTCTATGAGCTCGGCGTGCGACGCCAAGGAAGGAAACTACCGGAACAAAAAGGCACCAATTCCATCAGGCGACACGTCGTTGGTGGAGGAAAAACATCTAAATAAGGTCGTCGACAAACCGCTAAGAAAACAAAACAGAAACATGTTCAGTCCAGATCAGGTGGGAGCGCGTCGGAGGGACGTCTCCGCACAGGGCAGGAAAACAAACCTCGTCTCCCCGCTCGCCGCTACGCTGGCAGTTCAATCCCGACCGTGTGACGGCGCGCCTCGCCTTCAGCTGCCACAAACAGAAACCTGGACAACAGTTCACCGGCGTGTCGTTGAGTTCCTGCCCTGCGCCCTCCTCCTCCTCCTCCTCCTCGCTCGTCTAGTCCTTTTTCTCCTCCTCCTTCTTCTCCTCCTCCTCGGTGGGGTAGGAGTGCCAGGTGAGGCGCTCCTCGTAGAACGAGATCACCACCTGGGGACATTTCACGTTGGCCTCCTTCGCCGGGACGAGGTCGGCCTCGTCGGAGTTCTTCCTGTTACGTTCAAAGGGAGGGAGCGAGTGAGCGAGAGAGAGAGAGAGAAGGGTTAAACAATAAGCACATTATTTCTTTACTCTTCCTTTTATCCTTTTAATCATACAGGTGGGACTTCTAAATACTGTTTCAGGTTTATTATTATATCCTGAAGGGACAGAGGTGGTTTTATTGCTGCGACTGGAGGTCTTGAGTTTCCTTCAGGATCAATAAATTATCACATTTTAAAACTGTTGAGGTCACTCGACTCAGACTCCTCCCACTTCCTGCGTTGCTGAGAAAAGAAACCCACCACTTCATGAGGAACATCAGCTCTCCGCTGGAGTCCGTCGCTCCGATGATCCTCTCCGGCTGCAGACCTCTGCCGAACCCTCGAGCCTTCTCGCCCTGGAGAGACGGAGGAAGAACACGTCATGACCTCCTTTCATGTCACCTGTTCTCGTGCTCAGACTTTAGCCTCTCTCTCTCTCTCCCTCCCTCGCTCGCTCACCTCCTCCTTCTTCTTCTTGCTCACTCGCTCCTCGGAGTCTCTGGCGGCGTCGCTGCTAGCTTTCCGCTTGCCCTCCTTCTTCTTCTCCTCCTTCTCTCTGTGTTTCGTCATGTACTCCGCGATGAGGTCCGGGCAGTCCAGGTTCTCCGCAGGCTCCCACGTGTTGTCCTCCCTGATGAGCGAACAAAGACTTAAAGCTTGTGATCGGCCAATCAGCTCGCAGCTCTGTCCCTGCTTGTGACGGCGAGGAACACGGCGGCTCGACGCGGCGCTGGGAGCAGAAATAACTTCAACATCTGCGACTGAAATGTTCAGCTTGACTTTTTTTTAAGCCCGCCGACTCGTTTAGAGTTCAGTTTGTTCCCCTTCAAAATAAAAGCACCAGATACCACTGTTCGCACAGAGTGGTAAATATTTCACCGAGGCAGCGAGCGTCCGTTACTGCACGTGCTCACAGGTCACAGAACGAGGAAGAATAATTACTGTGAATGGAAACGATTGACTAAAGTCCGGATCATGTTCTGACAGGATGTATTTAAACGAGGGGAACAGGTCGCGTCATATTTACCTGATCTAAAGACGCTCAGCTCGTTATTGAGATTCATTTATCAGACGTGAACGTCGACACCTTTGAATCAATTGATCACTAATTTACGACGGATGTAAACGTCCCAGATTAGAGTGAACGTTCGATGTGATTGTTTTTGTAAATAAAGATTTAGAGGTTATTGAACACGTGGCGTTAAACCGTCACTCACTCTGAGAAGCCTTTCCATTTCAGCAGGAACTCCACCTTCCCCTTCACTATTCGGCGGTCCAGAACCTTCTCCACCACATACTCCTCCTCTTCCTCCTCCTCGGCTGCAGCCGGTGCTGGATCTGCTGCGACGGCGGCTGGATCCGCAGGCGGCGGTGGCGTCGCTGCCGCTGTTGCTGCAGCGGCGTCCGGTTCAACTTCGGGAGCTGCGGGCTGCGGCGGCTCCTCCTCCTCGACCTTCTTGGCCTTCTTTCCTGCGACGGTCGCCAGCTTGACGTCTGCTGAGGGAGCCTCTGGTGGACAAAGACGACCAGATCAGAAACACACACACAACACGGTAACCTGCGAAACGCTGATGTCAACGCCACGCAAGGAAGGGAAGCAAGCGAACATCGTGTGACGCGTGTGCACACGCTCATGTCTGCGTGCACGCTCCAGAAACACACCCAGTGTGACAGGCTGCACGCCGTCTGACGAACACAAACGGGGCACAGAGCGAGGACGCTCTTACCACGAGCTGCACGAGACGCGTCTGTGTGACATCACGGTGTCTCCATCTACTTTATATTTAATCTTTTTAAAACAATTTCAGAGCTCTGCTGTCGACCTGGCTCCCCGACCCGACCCTCAGGTCTGCAAACCTCCTGTCCCCCCCTGCAGGACAAACTATCTCTCCTGGGGGTCTCCTCCTTCTCTCTGGAACTCCCAAAAAACATTCAAGACTCCCCGACCCGCACCCCCCCCCCTTACATTCATAGTCTGTTTTCTTTATTGATTGATTGTTTTGACGTGATAAAAGAAAGAATGTATTATAATTAAATGCTCAGTTTGGACGTCTTCAGGCCGAGGTGGGCGGGACCAAAGGTCCAACAAGAACCCCGCCCCTCTGTGCAGGCTGCAGCCAAGTAACCCCAAAGACCAGGCCTCACATGGGGAGACTTAAAGATGACCCCCCCGCCGGGTCTTCACCAGTCTTTGGAAAGAGGAGCGTAAATTAAATTAATCCAGGTTCATTTAAAACTAAACTCCATGTGTGCATGGAGAACAGTGTGTGTGTGTGTGTGTGTACGCTGTTTGCGTAGAGAAGCAGATAAACGCCCCCTTCATGGTCGCGAGCCTCATGTAGCGTCATTTAAAGGATGTATTTGAATATAAAAACATGCAGACTCTCAGCCGCACGTGCAGGGTTCACGGTGTGTGTTGTGTTAAAGTAGCTGCCGGTTCACGGCTTCACGAGAGGCGGAGCAGCCAGCGTGCTTCACCGAGCCGATCATCATGCATGCACGCGCTGTCTCCTGGCTGCCTCGCGCGCAGCTCTCAACACTTTAACGACCGCTAAAATAAAAGTTTGAATCATTTCTTTCACCTTTTTTTTTTGGTCACAAAATTCCTGAAATAACAAACATCTGAGCACCGAGACGGCACGAGCGGCCTGCCCTCGCGACAACAGGGCAACATGGCTGGCGCGAGCTAGCGCGAGCCTTACCTTTGCAGAGAATGCTTCGGAGCGCTGATTGGACAGGCGGAAGGCCCGAGAGACAACACCGCGATGTGTCGGTCTGTCGTGGACGAGGAGGCCGTCGGTGGCGACGCGGATCTACCCGGGAGGCTGTGCGGCGACGGTTGCTTTTAGTTATCTTCAGCGCTCACTGCGAGAGAAACAACACAATGGCCTGCGCGTCGCTAAACAACCAGAAACGATCCCGTTCTGCCCGCCAACACCGCCGGAAGTGACGTGAGTAGGCAGTTTGGTCCGCCGGGGATTGTGGGAAGTGTAGTCTTTCCAGCTCAGGAGCGAATCAAATGGCCCCGTAGCTCGAGTTTGCATTATTTTTTTCGCTTCACTGTTTTAAGAAGCTTTAAACACCACGAAAAGATTTAAATCTCACAAACTGATTTGATTTTATTATTTTTTATTATTTATCATCATCATGACGAAGTTCACTTTTTTAAAAATCTGTATTTACCTAATAATTTACTGAGAACTGAGCATGAGCACATAGTTGGATCAGAGTATTTTAACACATTAAGGTGCTAAAACACTAATGATGAAAACAAGTTTAATTACATTCAGAGAATTCAGCCGTTCAGTTCAAGAGGAAGAGAAAGCAGCGCAGTAGAACTTCCTGTTGTAAAAATGCCCACAGAATAAAACCTGATCAATGAGTCTATAATAAACACATCCAGGTGTCACAACACCGTGAAGAGAAAGTGTGAGTGAATCTGTTTCTCTAAGAATGTAACTTTGAGCCACTTTTGATTGTCTTGTTTGTCATGCTGCTTGCTGACCACAAGGTGGCGCTGTAAAGCGTGTTTGCTGATTATAATTACGCAGCAGGGCAGATGTTGCCCACAGATCAATGTTGTTTGACAGTGGCACAGCTTTGGATGTAAAGAGAGAAACACATCTAAAGGGTCTCATCCTCTGGTGTTTGATTCATGTTATATTTGGACCAAAGCTCAGAAACACAGATGTTTCATTTAGAGCACAGGGGGGCGGATTGAACATAGCGGACAATATGTCCTCTTTAATAATGTTAACATTTAAAAGGAAGGCATCACTGAAAGAGTTTGTGATGGTTAGTTTTTGGAGTCGAGCAGCCACACGAAGATCGACACAACAATCAAATGTGCATCAACGTGCAAACACTTCCTCGTTCCTGGTGTTAAATTGGCGTCATCATCTGAAGCTGTTTATGATGTTCAACCTCCACCTTCGATCGAGAGGAAGGGCGGGTTGAGTTGGCTCACTGACGGACTCCGAGGTGGAGGACACTGTGTGAGACATGAGAGACTGGACAGGTGAACATTTGGATTAAACAGAGACCAGAAGCAAAGTGATGGGATGCAGTTCTGAGGTGAGCACTAACTTTAATTAAAGTGAAATCATCAGAACAAGCAGATTGTCATGACGGAGGTTTAGAGAAAGAGAAACTAAACTTGAGAGCTTGATCTCTCCTCAATTTAAACTTCAATAAAGTCATAGATTGACCAGAAAGGTCGTTATTTGAGTTTCTATGAGAAAAGCAGCCTGTTTGAAAATGTCAAACGTCGAGCGTCTTGTTATATAACAGTAAAAGGTTTTCAAATAAGGAAATGGCCTACTTCCTGGTGTAGGTCAGAAAAAGATAAAGACAAGAAAAGTTTCATCTGTAACTTGAAGGACAACAAGAAACGAACCAAACTGACTTTGAGATTCATTTAGTAAATGATTATTTTTTGTTTTTGATTATTTGTTCTTAAACATGACCCTGCGTCACAGGTTGCAGCGCAGAGCGAGTTTGATGTTTCCGGAGAGAAAACGAAATGAGCTTTACGCGCACATACAGCCTTCTACACTGTAAAAACGAAAACTTAAAATTGCTCACCTTACAATGATTTTTAAGTAATCTGAACAAAAAATATTAAATTGTTGTGCAAACAATGGAATATTAATTATTTCAAGTTTGTTGTGAAAGGTTGGCCTTACTACATACTATGTGTTGGCAAAACTCAAAATGCCTTGTTGGATCACAGCCAACACTTACTGAGGCCAGGCTCAGGTCTGTGTGCAAAACTGCGCATGCTTCCCTGAATGTACGGGGTCTCCTGAACAACTTTGCAGGGGATTTAAGCCACCATTTCCAGTCGCCACATGTCAAACCTTCTTTCCCACCCGGTCCTCCTCGGATAAAACGTCAAGTATTACTATTACAAGTATTACAAGTATTATTTTGGCTGAGCCTAACCTCAAAGAACTACAGATGTGTGTATTTTAAACACCTTGCTAAAGTACACTATTGCACACTGCTAGTGTGGCGTTATTTTGTTTGCATTCTGTTGCATCATGTTTAAAATAGACATGTTAATTGACCTGTTTGTGTGTTTACAAGATAAATAGTTGAGACACTTTAAAAATGAAATTTAGGAAAACTCAAAATTTCAAGGCAACTTGATGCACTAGATTTTTGAGTTTTGTGGCCGACTCAAATTATGACACTTTGGAGAAAACTTCCAATAGTTGTTCCAGCAAATTATCATTTATGTGTAGAACTTAAAGAGCATGTTGCAGGTTAAAAAAAAGTTGAGATTAACACTTCATGTTGTCAGATAAGGGCTGTAGAATAAGTACATCAATTTTCTGTATATTCTTCAACACATAAGTGCTCTAATCTAATTTAGAGGAGAAAGTGGCTGTTTTTAGTGGAGCTGTTTAGAACTCGCTTTTTTTTCAACAACGCGTCATATGATCGGCTTTATGCGTACGTGTCTTGTTTGGGGATTTGTATACAGAGGGGAGGGGGGACAGCGGGTGTGTATTGTAACTAATGTCTTGTGTCCTGCCTGTCTGTATACTGCTACTGGATGCCTTGAATTTCCCTCGGGATCAATAAAGTATCTATCTATCTATCTATCTATGAATGAATGAATGAAGCCTTTTTTGCCCCTGGGGGAACTTGTCTTGCACCGAGAGCATAAAACACTTTACAAACAAACATTTAGAAGGCAGCACAAAAGAATTAAAGTACAAAAACACAGGCTAAAACATGATTAAAGAGGTGTGATGATACGTGGTAGTGAGTGAGAACAGACAGGATGCCTCACTGCACACATTCGGGTGCATAGTGTAAGTGGCTTGATTATTCATAGTGTGTTTTGGTGAATTATTCCCACAACCTCAGAAACCATCGAACAGACACGTTGAATATTTCGGCATCAGACACAAAAGCGTTTCCTTATTAATTTATATCTCTGGCTGTTTAACATTAAATATTATATACGCAGACAAACATTTAATGATTTGATCTGCTGGAATCCTCTGTTATATTCTCTAGTGTGAGCGTAACAGACACCGGACAGTCTGTATTAATATATGTAGTCATACGATTTATTATAAATCCAACTCTGTTGCAAGAGAGCGTGTGTGTGTGTGTGTGTGTGTGTGTGTGTGCGCGCAGTGGGGAAAGACGGAACGCGCAGTTTGGAAACAAACAGAAACACAACCTTTACGTCTGTCGGTCCTTTATCCCATTAAAACTTTAAACTTTATGTAGTAGCCTGATATATGTGCACGTATTAAACTGTGGAGTGTGTGCGCTGTTGTGCATGTTTGCGTGGATTACGTTCAGTGGACGTGCGCTGTGAACTCACGTCAGGAGCGTCTTACATCATACACTGTATTTTCTATAACAACGTGAGCACCGGGCTGCATCAGGAATAAACAATAAAGACATACTGCTGCATTAGCACAGCCCGTGTAATCGGGTTTTATGTCTCTCTCTCTCTCTCTCTCTCTCTCATGCACAGCGCGGCACCGTAATACGTTGTACAGATTTGCCGTTTTTCCGAGCAGCTCCCATACAATGTAAAGGTGAATGATCGGCACTTGCACCTTCTACAAATAGTTTTTTAATTGATTGAATGTGATTACAAACTTTATATATGCTGATGTGAACACAGCACTCGCCCATATATGGCGAGCTGACACCTGTCACTCAGCAGGACGCCTGCTCCGGGTCTCTCCTCACACCACAGCTTCTCTCCTGAGGCCGTTATTCCTCTAATCCTGCCTGTTTCTGCTCTCTATCACATCTAACAGGTTCATAATAATAAGCCAGTGGACCATTATATGTAAAGGAATACATATTTTCTTCCTATTTATTGACGGGAGTGACACTCGGATCCATGATTTTCTATGTTAAACAGACGGGGATTCAGCGGGACTCCCTTA
Source organism: Symphodus melops (assembly GCF_947650265.1). Taxonomy (NCBI): domain Eukaryota; kingdom Metazoa; phylum Chordata; class Actinopteri; order Labriformes; family Labridae; genus Symphodus; species Symphodus melops. Next base: position 295,327 of record NC_136707.1, read on the forward strand.
TGTTACGTCACAGCTGAATGCGGAAGTAAAAAGCAAAGACGTGCGAAAACGTACTAAAACGTCTCCAGGAGACCCTGTGGGTTATTAATTTCAGAATTTCGTTAAAAACAGTATTGTTAATGTATTTTCCTATGATTAGTACAAACGGTGTATTTTCCCGTTTTGTGCAGCTGCTTGCTGCAGATGTGATTCTCTTGGGTTTGCTGCATCTTAATAAGAAATCTCCCCGAATGACCCGAAACATTACCACTCTCCACATGTCCACATGTTTATATAAGTATTGAAATGAATGCATTCTTGTATCTGATAAACACTTGGGACGTTGATAGAAAGATTGTTTTCCAGAAAAGGCACAAACTGGTGCATAAAACTGATCAGAATGCAGAACAATGAATGTTAGGTGTCCAAAATCTTCTGGGGGAGATCCCCAGACCCTCCATAACCTCACTGTGAACACTATTGACATGTATTCTCAATATTACATGTTATTTTGTCTTTGGTTCCAGGTTGTTGCATAGATTTCCAAACTGTCCTCTGAGACCAGGGTGCAGCAATGTCTCGTTCTGAACTCATTAATGTCCTGGAGGAGCTGGGGAAAACGGAGTACAAAAAGTTCAAGCGGTTCCTGGAACATTCTGACGAATTAGATGGCTTCCCTGCGATCCCGAAGAGCAAGCTGGAGAAGGCGGTGGAACGTGATGAAACAGTGGATCTCATGGTGCAGAATTACGGCCTCTCTGGTGCTCTGAAAGTAACAGCAGAGCTCCTGAAGAAGATCCCCAGGCTTGATTTAGTCGAGCTTTTACCCAACAGTGAGTCCTCCAGATATTCTTGAGCAGTTGTGAAATGATCTATAAGGAATAGTTGACTCCTCTGATCGCGATTAAAGTTCATAAAATGAATCAAATCTTTAACAACAGTCACATGCTTTGATTTACTTTTTTTTTTTTTATCCTCTTTTGCTTGGTATCATTGGAAAGAGCATATCAGGAAGCCTTAGAGACCAAACCTGATTTTTGATGTCTAAGCTGCTTCTGGGTTAAATTCTGCCTTGAATTTGACCTGTTTTTGCCCTTTTAGAAATCAGGGTGGATTTTTTGTAAATGTATAAAGCATCAGACAACATTCATTTAAGCCAAGTACCAACTTTTATACCGAATTTAATCACAATCTGAGATGGTGAGGTTGGGAGTATTGGACCACTTGGCAAGGAATGACACAAGTAAATATCAGACTTTGAAGATCAGGATGGATTTATTCATCCTGACATCTCCCATTAGTTTCTTAGCTGCTTTTATGACGCCTCCAATCTGACCTTTTAACCTCTGCCATGTTGGTACGGTCAGAGCCGGAGTTCATTAGCAGGCAATCGAGTTGGAGAAACAATCATGTTTCCCAATGAATCAGATTCTACTCGCAGTGGTAGCTGACTAGAGGGCTTTTAATCAGCCTATAAATGTGTCTTGCATCGTGTGCTAGCATGCCAATGTTAGCGCTCTTTAGTTAGGTGGTAGCTTCAATCACCTGCATTTCCTGCATTGTTGTGTTAGCATGCTAATGTTAGCGCTCTTTAGTTAGCTGGTAGCTTCAATCACCTGCATTTCCTGCATTGTTGTGTTAGCATGCTAATGTTAGCTGCTCTTTAGTTAGCTGATAGCTTCAAGTAAACTGACACAGAATTATCTAAAAACTCTTCATCCAAATAATCAGTGAGTATGTTCTTCTTCTTCTTCTTGACTCAAAAAGCTTTTATACACAAGGGGAGGAGCCGGCCGTCCCGTCCATGTAAACACATCTCTGACAACAACACAGCCAGCAGGACTCCAGCTTCTCCCTCACTGTAGACAGTCAGGACTCACACACACATTTACACAGGACACACTGGAGTTATGAGATATTGATGTGGAACATGTCGATCATTCTTTCTTAAAATGGACTAAAAAAAAAAGTGCACTTTTTGTTCACTGATGAACTTTATTTTACTTCACACAGATTTGTCGGAGCAAGGAGAGATAAACCTAGAAGACGTCACACGTTACCAACGCATGCTGCAGTCAAACTTCCAGGACGGGTTTGTGTGGTTACCAGAGGGGTGGGAAGCGCAGAGACAAAAGAAATTTGTGGGTGAGAGCTACACAAATCTCTACATCATAGACGGGAAAGATATCGTTAACTTGGAGCATGAAGTCAGAAATATTGAGACGAAAGCAAAAAGACGAAGAGTCACTGAGCGATCCATCCAGTACAACAACATTTTCCAACACCCCTCCGGACCAAAAATACCTATAAGAACTGTCCTGACCTATGGGATTGCAGGAATTGGTAAAACGTTCCTAGTTCATAAATTCATCCTGGACTGGGCTGAAAAAGAAGCCAATCAAGATGTGCACCTCATGTTCCCCTTCACCTTCAGCGAGCTGAATTTACTGAGCCAGAGAAAGTATAGTTTAGTAGAGCTTGTTCACATCTGTATCAAGGAAAGTGTAGGTATCAAAAAGGAGGATCTGAACAGCATCTTTACAACCATTCAGGATTCAGGAATCACCAACTACAACAAAAGTACCTTTAAACTTCTCTTCGTGCTCGATGGACTGGATGAAAGTCATCTTCCGCTCGACTTCAGTGAGAAGGTGAAACGATGTTCAGTCAGTGAGAAGATGTCGGTGAATGATCTGCTGGCAAACCTCATCCAAGGGAATCTTCTCCCAGCTGCTCGCCTCTGGATAACCACACGACCTGCAGTGGCCAATCAGATCCCTGAGAACTCTGTCGACATCATGACAGTGGTGAGAGGGTTCACTGATGAAGAGAAGGAGGAGTACTTCAGGAAGAGGTTCAGCGACGAGCAGGCAGAAAGAATCCTCTCCCACATTAAGACGTCACCAAGCCTCCACATCATGTGCCACATCCCGACTTTCTGCTGGATCACCGCCAAAGTCTTTCAGGACATGTTTGTAGAAGATGAGAGCAAACAAATCCCTCAGACTCTGACAGAGATGTACCTCAGGTTCCTTTGGTTTCAGATCAAGATGGCCAAACAGAAGACAAACGACAAAGAGAAACCAACCAAAGTGAACCATTCGCTTGCAAAGCTCGCCTTCCTCGAGTTACAGAGAGAAAAGTTCATCTTCAATGAAACCGACTTGAGGGACCGTGGTATTTGTTCCAATGAAGCGTCGAGGTACTCAGGCATGTTCACACAGTTCTTTGAAGACGATGACTGGCTGAACGAAGATCACATGTTCTGCTTTGTGCATCTGAGCATTCAGGAGTTTTTGGCAGCTGTTTTCGCGGTCTGCTCAGTCATTAATGAAAAGAAAGATGCTGATCCACCCCTGCAAAGATCAACCATCACTGAGGTCTGTATGAAAACTGTGGACAAGGCCTTGCAGAGTCCCGACGGGCACCTGGACTTGTTCCTTCGCTTTCTCCTGGGTCTTTCATTGCCGTCAAATCAGGATCTCCTGCGCCGTATCGGTTTGCTGGAAAGAACAGAAAGCAGCGAAAAGACGCAGGAGGAACTCGTGACATACGTCAAAGAAAAGATCAGGGAGAACTCTTCACCGGAAAGATGCAGGAACCTTGAGTACTGTCGGATAGAGCTGAAGGACAGCTCGCTGGTCCAGGCGTTCCAACATAACCAGATTACAGGTACACGTTAAAACCTGAAGTCTTGTTTCATCATTCATCTTTAATCAAATCATTTTTGAGCGGCAGCCTTTAGAGTTGGTGCAAAATGTACTGATGTGTGTTTGAGTAACAGGGATTAACCACACCCACTTCTGTTTCTGCAGTTTTCAAACCGGCGTCCTCACCTGACTCTGGCGCCCCGGAGAGAAAGGGCAGACGAATGACAGAGGTGAGTCACAGAGGATCTTTATGGACCTTAATCTGGTTTAAAACGTGATTATTTTTGGTCAGGTTCTCGAGAAACAACCAGCCAAACTGCACTATCATTGAATTCAAAGCAGTCAGATTAAAGAGGTTCATAGCTGGACTGTTTATTGGCTTAAATATACAGCAGCTGTTTCAGACTTTGTCGAAATGACAGAAACATTTTCTTCATCAGCGTGCGGGAGAGCAGGGAACAGACCGAGCAGGAAACGGGTCAGAAGATGGCTCCGCCTGCTCGCTGTCGAGGTAAAATATCTGCAGGTGTGTGATTAAATGTTCCTGCTTGTTTCCTTGTTATTGACTCCATTTATTCATCTTCTTGTTTCTGTAGTGGTGTTTCAACCCACGGTCATCCTCAGGAAGACAGTGGGTCACCTCCTCGCCCCGACAGTCCGGTCAAAGTGAGTGATGACTCAGCGCTTTTAGTTTATGGAGGGATGCAGTCATTTTAAGACGGAGGATGTTGTCATGTTTCTGATGTGTTGGCTGCACGTCACTGCTGAATGATGTGTTCACTGTCACCTGATAACCTGTGGCCAAAGTGATGATGTTTTTAATTACCTGAAGGGTTCTGTTGACCCGGGTGAGGTCTTGAAGGACGACACCTGTGGACGCTCTGACACATCCACAGTGACGGTCAGCAGGAAGGATGCTCTTCAAAGTGATGAAGACAGAAGACTGACGAAGTCTCCTCAACACACCTGAAGGTCTGAGCTCTTTGTTCAAAACCAAATATGAACTTGGGATGGGAAGATGGAACAAACCGTGAGCCTGAGTCTTCACGAGTTGAGACCAGCAGGTGAATCAGAGCGCCGGGTTTCTTTTTTTCTGATCACTTTCAGTAATCTTTCTTGACAGAACACAAATCTCGATTACAAACTGGTGTGGAGTTAAACTATTACGGCTGTGGGAGCTTTTCGTCTTCCTCTTTTCTGCATCCTTGTTTGTGTCGTACTTACTCTCTGATGAACGTCTCTCTGGATAAAAGCGTCTGCTAAATGAATTGTAGAATATCAGGAGATTCTTTGTTTTACAGCCAGCAGTGAGTAAAACTCAGAGATGCTCACTTAACATGTACTTCTTACTTCTTATGTGCATTAATGCAGATGTTTCAGGATGTTTGTGTATCTGTATTTTTATCATCTGTTTTGTTTTTTTACAGTTAGTTAGCACCGTTGCTCGGAGACAAAGATTATTTTTGATTCTGCTGTGTGTCCAACACATGATGAGAAATTGACAATAAAGATGACTTTGACTTTGGCTGCAAAGCTGTGATGGTCGTTTTTAAAGATGGTCACAATGACGCTGCACCCGTAGCTCTTGGATTCAAATATTTCAATGTATATGAGCAGCGTTTTGGACGAGTTGAGCTTTTAGAGATTTACCACAGAGCTCTGATAAAAGAGAATTACAGTAATCCAACATGGAGGTAACAAATGCATGAAGTCGTTTTAATGCATGGTTTAAGACAGGAGATATCTGCTCAGGGCTTTATTCCTTTTCCACCTCATGGCTCTGTTGTGAAGTATACGACGAGGAGAAGCTGCTGATGTGACCAAAGTCAGGTCAGAAGAAAAAGCTTCAGGTTTCTTTAACAACTTGGTCATGTGACTTCAGATAAATCAGCATCAGACAAAACGCAATGTAAGGAAGTCTACGTGTTTGAGGTTTTCAAGAGACGTGATGCTTCTGCGTCTGACACCTGATCTCATAGACCCCATAGACCCCGTAGACATCATAGACCCTGAAGACCCCGTAGACCCCATAGACCCCATAGACCCCGTAGACCCCATAGACCCCGTAGACCCCTCAATGTGTCACTTCCACAAATGCAATAACAGATACAAGCAAGCGTGAATTATAATTGGAAAAGAAAAACACACTGATTGATTATAAGAATGACCTACGGTAAAACACTAACCCAAATGCTGGGTTAGTGCTGCTGGGTTATAGGTTGGGTTGATTTGACCCAATATTGAGTTTAAAAAAATTGACTCAACGCAATGGTTTGGAGATACCAGCCAAAATCAAGTCTCTTCATTTTATGGCACTTCAAATCAATTCCTCCCTGTCAGAAAATATTTCTACCTATATGGCTATTTTGATAGAACATCTTTCAATCATAGTGATCAAAGTATATAGATAAACAATGTTAAGACTTTTATAATTACTGTCAGGTACACCTACCAAGCTTTTGATCGAAAATATTAGGGGGAAAAAAATCCATCTTGTGCGGATGAATATGATAAACACCTGTGGAGTTATTTGTAAATCGCCTTCTGTTAGTTTGTGACTTATTGGCACTAAAATAACTCCATAAACACCTTGTCTCAACGGACCCTAAGCGCACAAACAGACAGAAGAGATGAGTAGAACTACGAGAGGCAGACAACCCATCAGCAGGTAAATGGAAACAGAATATGGTGACACAGTTTCAAATGATTCATTTTACTGTTAACTAAAAAAATAATGTTAGCTGGATTAATTATCAACATAAGTTGACTGTTAGTACCGTCAAGCTAGCGCAAGCTAACTGATGCTAATGGTATAGCTCGCGCTAGGTAACTCCGTTAGCTAGCTATCGCTAACAGTTGACTTGTTAGTAAGTAAGCTTCACACCGCAAGATCAATTTTAAAGCTAGGTCAGATATAAACCTACTGGTATCTAATGAAATTACATTATCTACTGCATCGATTGCTACCAAACATGACATGCTAAAGTCAAGATAGTTTTAGCGAGGGGAAAACTGACCATTTTCATAAGTGATACCTTACCTAAAGTTATCTGAATTCAGTGGGTAGCCTCCCTGTTAGTCTCTCCATTAGAGACATGCACACTTAATATCTGCATGAAGTAAGTTATTAATGTGTTATTCTGAAATGTTGTAATGTAGTATGAGTACAATTACTGCTTTGTTTCATACCCCATGTTGTTTTGTGTCAGTTATGTTAGTAATTTGGTTGTTATGGTAACTTGTGTTGCTACCGGAACTGAGTAAGCACGTTTTCTGCGGAAGTAGAGAGTTCTATTTTTGGTACATGTCGTATGTTGCTCGCTGGCTCTGGTGTGGACTTAAAAAGTCGTCTGCACCGGAGTTAGAGCGACCACAGAACTGTACACCTGCTGTTCTTAAGTAAAGAAGATAAATGTAATCTTCCTTGTCAGAGTCATCCTTCTCCTGCAAATAGCTACACATCCACGTAGCCTCCTCTTTGCTAGCCGAAGCTAACAGTAATTTAGCCTAATCACATTTTTCTGCATACTGGGGGCGATAAACAGTCATTAATTGTTATAACCATTTCTACTAAGCTACTAAGATATAGTGCCAGCATTATTCTATTCTTTATTTTCTGCACCTGGTTTGAGTAAGGTTCACCTGGAGGCTTTAAGACAGACACACACCTTTATGGTGTGATCGACTTTTCAGAGAAAGAAAGAAGTAGACAACTAATCTTTATTAAAGAGTCAGTCAAACAATGAAAAGTTTAAAGAAAATTTATTGAAAAATCAAAAATCTGACAAAGTCTTTTAACATTCAATAATCAGCAAAGTAAAATGTAAAAATTTAAAGTTTAAACCTGAGTGCGAGGACTCGGAGATCTAAGTTCCAAAAAGTGAATTTTTAACAATCAGAGCGACGTGAAGTCTTTTAGGGAAATCAAAAAGCCCCAGGCTGATTATTGTTTCATTGTCTTTTTATAATCAAACTGAATGATTCAAATCCATCATCAGCAGAATCAAGAGCAGTGAAAAAAAACGTTATCACCAGGTCGTCTGTGACTTCACTCTCCTCGACCTCACAGATACAAAGGTGCTTGACGAGCTCAGGTATGATAACATGTGAAGGTCATGAACAGTTATGATCAGATGATAATAAAAGAAACAAATTGATCAATCGCTCGTCTCTTTCTGATGTTTCAACAAAAGACGAGCTGTTCTTATGATACACGTCATCTGTCTGAGAGTTTGCTTGAGGAGCAGGAGGAACAGGTGGAGAAAAGAGGAGACAGAGAGATTCTGTGCAGGACAGGTTTAATAAAAGAGAGGAAGAGCAGAAGTGTTTCTGATCCATCTGATTACAAAGACCTGCTGCGTCTGCACTCAGCCGCCTTGATGAGCTCTCTCTGAAGAGTTTCTTTGTTTCTCTTCATGTTCTCCTTCGCTATCTCCAACAAAGACTTGATCATCTCCTCGCTGTATGGCTTTTGGAAGGTGCAGAACTTGTCCATCATTGCACGGACTTCTCTTTGATCTGAAGCAGAATAAAACCACAGACTATCAGACGGATGTTAGAGAGTTTCACATTCTCCTGATTGTAGCCGGTGCTACAACGCTGCTGTTCCCTGCTAGGTATAAAAGGGGGGGTGGGGGGGGGGTGGGGGGGGGCAGGAACAATGAGAGAGCGTTTTGGTTTCCAGCCGGGAGGAGAGGGAAGGTGCACACCCTCGACCACGCCGGCTGTTTTGTTTGTCCTGAGTTTGGGAGGACGGGTAAGAAGACATGCTTTGGTTTTATATCGATCTATTAAGAGGTTTAAAACGCGTCACTATCAGTGCTGGTTTTTTGTTTTCAGTTGTTTGACTGAAACGTTCCAGGAAGGCTGTAGAAGCAGAGGGGGGGCTCGTGAGTGCCCAGGTGTGTGACGGAGGTTGTCATCGGTGAGACGCGGTTTTAACTACGTTTTATTTAGACCTGAAGTTGATGAAGTTACATTATTATGCTGTGTTCTTCATCCTTTTAGCAACAGTTGGGCCAGGTGTTGTGTCTGGTGGGGGATGCTGGGAGGGTTTGGGCCCAGCGTACCAAGTACGAATAATTTATGTACATCCGTCTAATAAAGCTTTAGCCAATTTTTTATAAATATTGCATATGGGATTTTGGTTGGGGAACTAATGTTTCTATTTGTGTTTTAGGGAGCAGAGGGGAAATATGCCCGAGGGGCAGCTTTTGCCACTTCCCTAGTGTAGCTCCAGGGCGGATCTTCGGGGAGGGTAATGGTACTTTAACGGTTGCGAGCTGATGGAGGAACAGATTCGGGTGAAACTCGAGTTTGTAAAAACGCCACAAGTTTGTTTGCACGGTGAGTGTGTATCTTCCAGGGTGACCCTAGTGTGATTTGCAGTGATTTGAGTCTTTTACTCCCCTAGTTTGCAGCGATTATTAAAATTCCTCCTTGGCTAGTGCCAACATAGACCAATTCCCCCGACCGTGGTCCCTGCAATAGTTGAGTCAGGTATTGTATGGTGACACAGGGATTTTATGTCATTTATTGTCCAGAAACGTTTGGCACTTTTTCTATCTAATTTTGTGTCCATTTCCTTTTTGTTTGGTCATTGATTTGACCCCTGCCGGGGATCACTGTAGTAACTTGATTGCACCTGAAGAGGGGGGTGTTACATGATTAAAGTGTTTTTCATATTGACAGACCTTTGCAGTTCTCTCTGTTGAAGAGCGGCATGAAGACGATGGTGGGCTCCTTCCCCTTCCCCTCGATCACGTAGCAGTCCTTGGGGAAGTCTTTGTCCTCCAGGATCGTCTCGTCTATCTTTGGGAAAGGCTTCTTCAGCTTGGCTGCATGATCTCTGGCCTTAGTCAGATTCTGTGAGGAGAGACATGAGCCAATCAGAGCTATTTGGTTTTTTGAAGCAGGCTGTAAACATGTTCATGTCTGCTGTAAAAACAGGCTGTTTGAATGGGTGTGTATGTGACTTCCTGTGCTGCTGCAGCCAGCCTCTAGTGGACACTCCAGGTACTGCAGCCAGCCTCTAGTGGACACTCCAGGAACTACAGGATCATTTTTCAACACCAGAGGGTGCTGCTTGATAAATACACACACACACACACACACACACACACACACACACACACACACACACACACACACACACACACAGTACCTCGAAGATGTTCCCTGCGCTGAACTCAGGAACGATGATGAGGTCGATGTCTCTCTTGTCTCCCAGAATTGACGGGTAGCCGACGTTCAAATGCAAGCCGGCGTCAATCAGGTGGAAACGTTCTTTTTTCTGGAGGTAAGCTGGGACGCTGGAGTCTGCCCGGCAACAAGAACATCAAATATTTAATTCAACCAAGTTTCAGGCAGACTTTGATTGTTTTGTTCTTGTGTTGTTCTACGTTATATTTCATTGTGCAGCTGCTGTGGATCAACAGAAGGCTTCTTCTTCTTCTTCTTCTACACTTTTATTCAAACATATAATACACACATTATACCTTTCTGAAAGTGAGTCCTATAGACTCCTTTAAACTCTGTTTTTGGTCTCCACCAGCTGCAGAATGTTTGACGTGTCAGCTGCTACACTTCACTGTTCGACAGGTTTCTTTGTGTTTGTAGACACATAAGAGCTGATGGGACCGTGCCTGATATTTATCTGTCAGTTCTTTAAGACAATGAGCAACATTCAGAGACCGTCTGCTGTGCTGGATCCTGGTGATACGTGCACGCCTGGTCTCAAAGCCTACGTGCTCTGCTGAGGTCATCGCTCAGATTCAGTCTGTTTGTTGGATGGTCGTCTTTGTCCACACACAGATACTGAGTGACCTTCAGACCTCCATCAGACAGAAGAGTACAGGGACATTTTATCTTCTTCCTGTTTGTGCCAAAGGTCAGGACTGAGCTGGGGAAAAGGGGGGTTAAATTTACTGCTTCCTTTATTCTGAACAATTACAAAAAAGACCTGAAATAAGCTGCTCTCATTGGAGGACTTTAAGAGGATGTTAAAGGTCACATGACCTCCTCCTCTTCAGGTGAAATCAGTGTCAGAGCTCCTCTTCATCATGTGTGTGAAGTGTGTTGTTGTAAATCCACTCTGATCCTGTATTTGATCATGTCTATAAACCCCTCTATTTCAGCCCTGCTCAGAACAGGCTGTTTCTGTGTCTGTAGCTTTAAATATGTAAATGAGCTGTGTCTGACCACGCCCCCTCTCTGGAAGGGCTCGGGTGTACTCGCTGCTTTCTGGCTCCATGTCCTATTGTTTACGGTGAGAAGGCAGACTCAGAGGGCAGAACAAACACCTAGCTGTGGGAGTGTCACCCACCTGGGGGAGGGGCTACTGCCCTTTGTGATGTCATGAAGGGAAAAATCTCTAAAGGTTGAAAAAATTCCCAAACACGTATCATTTGACCCATTTAAACTGTGGACAGCTGCAGACACACAGTATAAGACATATAATCAAAGGTTTCTCTAAACATGGAGGAAATACTTTCACAGTGAGTGTTGCTGATGTGTGGTCTGACCTTGGTGTTGGTAGAGGAAGTTGTTGGTTGTTCCCCACTCCCACTTCCAGAGCAGACGAAGGACCTTCCATAAAGTTCCACATGTCAGGAAATCTGAAATAAACAGACGTGTTTACAACTCATTTAAATCCCTATCAAGTTTCCTCCCGCCTCATGGACACATCAGTCACATTTTAAATCTCACATTTGCTTCTTTATAATGTAAAACAAAGTGTTCTATAAAGAAGAAAACTGGTGAAGTGATGGTGTTATTATCTATGTCAGTCGCTGATATCATGAGCGTACATAAACCAACATGTTTAAATAAATAAGAAGAGGTTAGGTTCATACTGGATGTCTGAAGAGCATCATGACGCTCGTCTTTCAGTAGCTGCTGCTGCAGCTTGTCGAGGTCAGCCAGGACTTCGGGATCCTCGGTGGTGTTTCTGGCTTCAGCTATGAGTTGGCTGAAGTCCTGGTCAAGACTCTCCTGCTCTTCTTCTGCAGGGTCGACTGGATCTGTTAGAAAACACATCAAGTTATTAAAACAACAAGATGATCACTCAGCTTCATTGTGTATATCTGTGGAAGGTAAAACTTTACAAAAAGGTACATATATTTGTTTATAGATAGTATGAAACTAACCACCAGGTGACTATTAAGTTACCACTAAGAAACCAGTAGGTCATCACCAAGTAACCACTAAGTAACATCGAAGGAACCAATCAGTAAATTAAAATTTAAATAGCTCTCCAATCACACGAGGCAGTCACCCACACTCTATCATGAAGACAAAACAAGACCAGTTATTCTCAGCAAACAGGAAGTGGGAAACCATCACCCAGGACAGCAGCACCACTAAAGGACGGGGAAGAGGAAATACTGAAGTTGCAATTAGCAAAAGAACAAAACGAAACACAGTAAAGGAAAAGAATTCACTAAATGTGAAAGGGTTACAAATGAACAGACTCGATAAAATAAATGCTGCCAAAACAACCAGAAACAAATAATGAACTCAAATAGAAAAGACACATCATTTATCCAAATGATGTTATAATGTTCTTGTCAAAAGAAATAACAAAATGCTGACTAACTAGTGTAAGTGACATCAATGTGTGTAAAGGAATAAATCAGTGTAAACACTTTCTAGTTCTTTCTCTTAACTTTTTGTCACCTTCTATGAAGCACAGTAAATTCAACTCCTCTTCTTTCTCTCTCTCTCCCTCTCTCTGTCTCTCTCTCTCTCTCTCTCTCTCTCTCTCTCTCTCTCTCTCTCTCTCTCTCTCTCTCTCTCTCTGAGCTGAGTGGACTGATACTGGACTCTGAGCTGAGTGGACTGATCCTGGACTCTGAGCTGAGTGGACTGATCCTGGACTCTGAGTGGACTGATCCTGGACTCTGAGCTGAGTGGACTGATACTGGACTCTGAGATGTGTTTCTATGTCAGTAGTGTCTGCTGTTCTGATGTCACAGTGATTTCATTCATTGTATATCTCCCCTGTAAGTTTACTACATTCATTCTGGTTGGTGTTTACATCCCTCTGCAGTCCAACGTGCAGGAGGCACAGTGCGCTCGCTCGCAGACTAGATAACTGTGTGTGGAGCGGACAAACCCCCATAAAACACAGACTCTGATCAGCCCCACAATTAGAAAACATCACAGTAATGTGAAGTTTCTTTATGTGTTCCATTAACGCTCACTGGACTTCACGTTTATTTTCTCTCATGCAACCTTTGTACATTTCATGTTTTTATTATTCTTTATATTTGACATTTTTAAATTCTATTGTATATATTGGTTGCTTCTAATATTTTATTTTATTTAAGTACTTGTTATTTTAGCCTTGTTTTTTCTTTTACACCAAAATACCAAGACACATTCATCGGACATGTACATGACAATAAAACCAATTTTGATTCTGATATGTGTTAAATATCCGATTTTCACTCTGAAACAAACTAATGAACTAAATGAATCAACAAAAACAGAATATCAGTCACTGAAACTACAACTAGTGTGCAGCACTAATAGGAAGGAAACAAAATGATAATACAGGACGAACAACAAACCGTAAGCAAAATAAATTAAGTAGTAAACCCACATACATGTAGTACCCCTTAAATTAAACAATAAAAGCTGTCAGCTACGTCAGCACATTTAAGGTTAAGAGTTTGCTTTGCGACACCTATACAGCAGAATTAGTCCCTCAGCCGTCGATGTGCACAACAAACTCACAACAGCAGCAAGCCAAGCAGAAATGAAGCCTGGTGAGGCAAAGCAGCAGCGACTCCTGAATGAATCCAGCTCAGCCACAGCACACCAGAGGAGCAGTTACAAGCCCAGCAAGCAGTCCCTGCCTCACATAAATACACAATTAATATAGAAAAATAAGAGTATGGACTAACAAGACTTGCCGTTATGTGTATATATCGATGTGGCCTTGTTTGGTCTTACCTAAGGTGAACATCATGTTCTTTCCACACTTGTAGAGCACTCTGAGGGTCTTGTCTGACTTGAATGGAAGATGTTCTAAAAACAGAGAAGAATGTATGATGAAACAATGAATAGGATAAAATGTTAGTTTAGTACGAGGGAGAGGAGATGGAAAGGTTTCCTTTTATAGAGGAAATCCATGAGGTAGGCTAACAAGGCCCCCAGTGAAAGAAAAGTAACAAGGCCTCATTAAGTAACCACTAAGTAACCAATAAGTTACCAGTATGTAATCACATGTAGCCAGTATGATCATCGAGTATGAAATGATGTGATTTACCAAACAGCCAGTCATGGATGTATTTTTTGGTCTCTTTTTTGTCAGCCAACGCACTGCCACAAATACCTGCACAGGTTACAGAGGAGGAGTCATCTTTAGTCAGTATCAACACATGCAGAGATCAGTTTTGTCCCTGTATCCTGATGTTCCCTCAGCATCATGGCAGGCGAGGAAGGTGAAGAGGGAGAGGTCTGTTTACAGCTGCAGCTATCTCTCCATGTGAACACACACCTTGTACTTTGACCATGTCCATCTCATCTTTCTTTTTCTCTTTCTTCTCCAGCAGCACTCCATTCTTGAACTTGCTGCCCAGAAGAGACGTCTCGATGAAGAGGCCGAGGTCTGGGAACCCGGCTTCATGAGGACTCATCTCAAACCATCTCCCTGAGAGACACACAGGATGATTAATACTATAACAGTCAGTCACCCTCACAGCACCTAACATGACGTGTCTTTACCGTCCTCAGGACTCCCCTCTACGGCGCAGTAGATGGGGTAAGGGTTGGTGGCTTTACTGATGGCCTCGTCAGAAACATGCTGCTTGTCCATCTGATGAAACAGGAGATCAGATCTGAAGACTTTGTATGAAATCTAAATGTGATGCATATAAAATGGACACTTTAACACATGGAGTCAAAAAGTTATTCTTATTATTCAACTGGAACCTTTTTCGTGATTGTATATGAGATCAACGCCGCCCAGACATCAGAGAGAGAGAAGTTCTTCTCCTTCGCTCGCTCGCCCAGCCATGACCAAACCTGCTTCAGATCCACCCCTGGACCAATCAGATGGTCCACAGCCCGGTCCATGTTCACGCTCCACTCTGGGTCACTGTACAGAGAGGACATGGCCCTGACGGAGGAGAGGACAAGAAGAGGAGAGACTGACATGAAGAGCTTATTCCTCACAGAACCAGAGACAGCAAAGAAAACATGTTGCTGCTACTTTACAGCCTCTGATTACTGCATGCATCATCTGGATACTGGAGACCATGGAGCACTGAGGTTTAAACCTAATCTGAAGGTCCTGTAACCCACCACTGTACTCTGTGTGATCGCTTCTACTGCTTCTACCACTCGACTAAATCAGTGACATATCCTGATTATCATGTTACTATGAATCAAAAACTGCATTAACACAGGTTCACACACAGTCTGACACTGAAGTGTGTGAGTGTCGTTACCATGTCGACCCAGAGACTCCTCCCAGGTAGAGCACAGAGTCCAGCAGACCGTCCTTCTTCATCTGATAGAGAGTTCCCACCAGAGCCACTTCAGCCCTCTGACCTCCACCTGAACCCAGCAGAGCGATGTGAGGGACCGAATCCTGCAGGGAGACATCATCCAGAGTTTTAAAATTCAGCTACAAGGAAATGTCTACAATATGACCCGCCTAACTATTTCCTCATTCCTTTACAGCTTTAAACAAAATCCCCCCAGAGGGAAACTTCAGGAGGGTTCTTGTCAGGTTTGACCTTCACCTTCAGACATACAGTAAACAACTCAACAGAATAAATGAAAAAGAACAGACACGGACAAGGAGCATGTTTGTTCGCCTCTGCAGGAGGGGAAAAGCAGCCTCAGAGATCTCAACCTTCTGCTTTTCTTCCCCTTTGCTGAGCTCTTTATTGAGAATAAATGGGCGTTTACATTAGTAGGCCACAAACAGTTAGACAGTGCAATCGTATAGAAAAGTCCATTACTGAGTGATTGGAAAACAGATAATATGTGTTGTGTTGAGGAATATGACCTCTGATGCTGATTTTATAACCTAATTGACCACTGCAGGGCTCCAATCAGAGAGCACGCAAGACATCAGATGAGTTTGGCTGTTTACTGAAGAATTGTAGTACAGTGATGCATCTGGTACAGATTTGCAGAGCAGTTTATCGTCAGTGACTGCTGCACCACTGTAAAAATCCAACAATCGAACGTAGGGAAAAGGGAAGGAACTACTACAACTGCTCTAAACTGGTTTATCATGTGGATTGACTAATTTTGTGACAAAGCTAAAAGCAAATTTATGAAACTGACAACTTCCCCTCGTGGAAGTTTCCATCACTGTTTTAATCATAGACTGTAAAAATAATGGACGGGACAAGGTACCCTGTGGAGTGAAGCTTTTTTTTTTAGATCGCCCCCTACTGACTGGCTGCAGTATAGGTCATAAATCCCGCCTCCTCAATGATAACAGACGGGACTTGGGTCAAACTGTTAATTTAAAATACTCGTCACATAATTTTTTTCCAGACCTAAACTCTGCTGTGATCATTAGATATTATCACCCTACATGATGTTCAAGTGCTCATTTTTCTGTGAAGTTTGTTTTAAATAAGTTATTTGAGGTTAAAAAACGGGATTTTACGTCATACATGGCGATGATTGACAGCCGCGGATCTTGCGTAGTGCTCTTGGTAAATAAGTAGTTACGTCGTGAAGTGAAGCCGAGACGCCACAGAGCTTTTCTGTTCAGTTTTTTCGTCTTTTTTGAGCTGGTGAAAGCTGTTTTTATCTGCAGTAAACTAATGTCACGGACCTGTGGACTCTAAGGGAGCTTTGCAGTTTTTACGGTAAGTAATAAAGTTTGATTTATGTGTCATTGCTTAAAGTGTTATGAGCGAGCTAACATATTAGCAGTCTAAGCTAGGTTAGTTATCAGGTTTTTATTTTACTTTTTAACATGAGCAAACCTAATAACTGACATGCTGTGTTTCTTGATATTGTTATATTGTTTTTGTGATAGGAATTGTATTTAAAACCAAAACATGGTAATTAGGACACAGTCTTTGACTGACCGGCGGCGCGAACAGTCACAGCGGCCTCTCGCTCTCCCTATAGAACGGTGTTTTTACTTTTTTTTCATACTTTCTTTCTTTCTTTTGACTTTTCCCGTTTTTCTTACTATGGAAAAACTCAATTACAGCCGCAAGTTTCTACTGGACTCAAACAGTAATGACATTTCTGTGGATTTATTACCGGAATCCCCAAAACAACAGCTTCAAACTTTGGGATTACTTCGCGAGCCAGTTGACCCCCTGGAGAGGAGACGTAAGCGCAAACGAGGCGAACGAAAACAAAAGAGAGGTAAACGTGGAGGTATAAAAGCGAGGCTCGCTAAAATGCCCTACAGGACCGCTCTTCCGACTATTTTGCTGGCAAATTTAAGATCTTTGGACAATAAAATGGACCACATAGAGCTGATGAGAGCTGCGCATCGCAACGTTAGGGACGGCTGTGCGTACATATTCACGGAGACATGGCTGAACAAACGCATCCCGGACTCCGCCGTTCAGCTTGAACAATTCACATGCTACCGTTCGGACAGAATCCTTATTAAAGGAGGAGAGAAGAAAGGTGGTGGAGTCTGTGTCTACATCAGAGATGCTTGGTGTTGGGATGCAGCTGTGGTATGTAAACACTGTTCACCTCTGGCAGAGTTTATGATCATAAAGTGCCGTCCTTTCTATCAACCGAGGGAGATTACAGTGACCCTGCTCGTCGCTGTGTATATCCCCCCACTAACAACAACGCGGATAGAGTCGATGCACTTTGGGAACTTTACAACGCCATCAGTGAGCAGCAGACAGCCCACCCAGACGGATTTTTCATCATGCTAATGCCAGTTTACAGACCCAGGGTTAAAGTCACCAAACCAGTTCTGAAGCAGGTATGTGTGTGGCCAGAGGGGGCTTCTGCTGCACTGCAGGACTGGGAGATGTTTAAGCAGGCAGCCACCTACAACAACCACACAGACATTTGGGAGTACTCTGACACTGTTACCTCCTACATCAGCAAATGCATTGATGATGTCACCACCACCAGAACCATCATCACCCGGGCTAACCAGAAGCCATGGCTGACAGGAGAGGTACGCGGGCTACTGAGGGCCAGGAACATCGCCTTCAGAGCTGGAGATGCAGTCGGCCTGAGAACAGCGAGGGCCAACCTGTCCTGTGGCATCAGGAAAGCTAAACATAGCTACTCACTTAAAGTAACCAGACACTTCAAGGACAGCAGAGACGCGCAGAGCCTGTGGCGTGGTATCCAGACCATCACGGACTACAAACCCAAGCCACAGACCGGTGACAACAACACCTCTCTGCTGAACGACCTAAACAGCTTCTTTGCCAGGTTTGAAGCAAACAATAGCATGCCTGCACAGAAGACCACCCCTCCTCCCCACGACCAGACCCTGTGCCTGACTGCAGCCAGCGTGAAGAGAACCTTCTCCAACATCAACACCCGCAAGGCTGCAGGTCCAGACAACATCCCTGGCCGTGTGCTGAAGGACTGTGCAGAGGAGCTCAAAGATGTCTTCACAGACATTTTCAACACTTCTCTGAGGCAGACTGTTGTTCCAACGTGCTTCAAAACGACCACCATCATACCCATTCCAAAGAAGCCATCCACTCTCAATGACTATAGACCTGTTGCACTGACCCCCATCATCATGAAGTGCTTTGAAAGATTAGTCATGGCCCACATCAAATCCTCCCTTCCCTCCACCCTGGACCCCTAACAGTTTGCATACCGGGGCAACAGATCAACCGAGGATGCAATCTGCTCTGCTCTTCACCCAGCCCTCACCCACCTGGACTCCAAAAACTCATACGTCAGAATGCTGTTCATAGACTTCAGTTCAGCATTCAACACCATCATCCCTCAGCAGCTGATCGGCAAACTGGACCAGCTGGGGCTCAGCACTTCCCTGTGCAACTGGCTACTGGACTTCCTCAGCGAGAGGCCTGTGCGGGTTGGCGGCAACGCATCAAAAACCACCATCCTGAGCACCAGGGCCCCCCAAGGCTGTGTGCTCAGCCCCCCTGCTCTTCACGCTGCTGACCCACGACTGCACTCCATCCTTCAGCAGCAACCACATTGTGAAGTTTGCGGACGACACAACAGTGGTCGGTCTCATCTCCAACAACGATGAGACGCACTACAGGATGGAGGTGGGCCAACTGGCCACGTGGTGCAAAGACAACAACCTCTTCCTGAATATCGACAAGACCAAGGAGGTTGTTGTCGTCTTCCGGAGGGCCCCCACTCCCAAACCCCCCCTGACCATCGACGGTGCTCCTGTGGAGAGAGTGAGCAGCACCAAGTTCCTGGGGGTCCACATCAGTGAGGATCTCTCCTGGACAGCCAACACCACATCACTGGCCAAGAAGTCCCAGCAGCGCCTCTACTTCCTCCGTAAGCTGAAGAGAGCACAAGCACCCCCACCCATCATGTGCTCCTTCTACAGAGGCACCATGGAGAGCACCCCCACCCATCATGTGCTCCTTCTACAGAGGCACCATGGAGAGCATCCTGACCAGCTGCATCACTGTGTGGATGGGGAGCTGCAATGCTGCCAACCACAAGACCCTGCAGCGCACAGTGAAGGCGGCTGAACGGATCATCGGTGTCCCGCTCCCCTCTCTTCTGGACCTCTACGGCACCCGCCTCACCCGCAAAGCAACCCGCATTGTGAGTGACCCCACCCACCCCTCACACAGCCTCTTCAGCCTCCTGCCATCGGGGAGACGGTACCGCAGCCTGCGGGCCGGCTCTACCAGACTGAGAAACAGCTTCTTCCACCAAGCTGTCAGGATGCTGAACTCTCTTCCCTCTCTCCCCTCCCTCCCCTCTCTTCCCTCCCCTCTCTCCCCTCCCTCCCCTCTCTCCCCTCCCCTCTCTCCCCTCCCCTCCCCCCTCTGCCCCCATGAACACTGAATCACTGGAACCTCCTCCTGTTTGAACATTGAAACAGAAACCTGGTCACTTATTGCACACTGCACGCATGCACAAGTTCACTTTTCTTATAATCTGGTTCTATACTCCATTTTATTTAACTTAATACTTTTGCACATTTAGGTTTATTAATGTAAATATTATTTATCTTTTTACATCTTTTTTTACCTCTTTTTACCTTGTTTATTTTATTTACCTTTTTCTTATCTACATTGCACCGTGGGGAAACGTAATTTCGATTTCACTGTATGTCTGACATATTTTGGAATTGACAAATAAAGAACCTTAAACCTTGAAATCAGCTCATAGATGGCGTTCATTGACTGTACATTTATGTTTCAGTAAATAATAAATAGGTCTGGTAAGGTTTTTAGGACAAAAACAAAGCTAAATACTATAAATCTGTCCTGTATAATTACTGATGTGTACATGTTTACAGTCTGTGTAAAGAGTGTGTTATACAGAGATTAACATGTCACCATGCAGCCTGATATTTATAATACTGTATAATGAGGGAGAATATTTCTCTAGATATCAGGATAAAACTAAAGTAAGCTCTGATTTAATATAACTTCTGTCTGATTTAAGAGACTGACAGAAACATGAACACAAACAATCAGCGGTGGTGTAATATAATATTAACCGAGCATCATGCTGCTGTCAAATATTCAGCATGAGCTTACACACACATTACCAATCCTATAATCACAAGTTGATCATGTTGTACATTTAATGACGCTTATTAATAAATTGTGTTATAACTTGACAAAACCTGACACAGACTATAAAAACCGGCTGCTTGTTATGGTGGTTAGGAGGAGACAGACAGGCTCAATAAAAGAAGGCATAAAGATCACGTTTCTCACAAAATCATATATTAATGTTTTTTATTTTGCATCTATAATCATTAATGAAGATTTTATGTCTTTTAATAGGTATTTCCCTGTTTTCACCAACATATTTTACATTAAACTGAGGATTTCCTTTCTCTCTCTCTCTCTCTCTCTCTCTCTCTCTCTTCCAGCTCGTCCTCGGAGGATTGGAGGACCTGACCACTGCTTCTCTTACCAGGGCGTTTGGTCTGATCTTACACTGGACGGCGGTCTGATGCGAAACTGTGGCCCGAGTGTCGCGCCTGAGCCACAGAGGACGCAGCTCGCACGTCCTGAGCAATGTTTGACTATTCATTCAAAAGATGAACGGAAGAAAAGAGAGGATTTTTAATACCGAGGTTTTTCTTATAAGCCACATTTTGTTTTTGTTATATTTAGATTAATCTGCTTTAACTTTAAAATACTGTGTTTGTTAAAGTTACAAGACTAGTGTTGCATTTCATGTGATTGAATAAAATATAATAATGTAATTGCCTTCTCAGTCGTGTCTGTATCATACCACTCTACTGTCTTTATGTGCATGCTGTCTTTAACACTAACCTGCATTAAATGTTCAGCACTCGAGTGTTGATGTACTTTTAAAGCTGTTTGTTTCCCAGCTGTGACTTCTGTCATTGCCCTACAAGAACATGAGACATTCTATGTTTTTACAGCTTCAAAAAGCAGAGAAAAGGTTTAAATCAATGAATACTTTATTTGATTTATAACACATAGTCTGAACGGTGGTTCAGTTATAAAAGTGAGGAGGTTACTGGTTTGAATCCCTGTCTGACAGGAGTCTCTCTGTGAGGAGTTTGCATGCTCTCTTCCTTCCACAGTCCAAAGGTGTTCACCGAGGAGAACAAAGTAAGGGAGACCATCAGGTGAGCTGGCAGGGGTGTCTGTATCAGCCATCTTTCTTCTTCCTTGTGTCTAAAATGAGGATAATAAAAAACAATGAGATAAACATCTTAGACAAGGAAAAGAACCAGAGAAAAGGTCCATACAAACAGAAACCTTAATGAAACAGATTCATTTACCAACTCCACAGTTATGCACAGAAACACATATACTCTGTAAATGTACATAGAACTGAAGTAACTACTGACAGCAGATATGACTTTAGTACTATGTGCACCACTACTTTCTATCATATAACATATTTTCACCAGCATATGTTCGATCTGTACACAGCTTATGTTGCTAACTTAGCTAAAATAGTTTTAGTTCGTTTTTTGCCAAAAATAAAATGTTTAATAACCCACAGAGTTAAAGAAGATCGATAGATAGATAGATAGATAGATAGATAGATAGATAGATAGATAGATACTGAGGGAAATTCAAGGCATCCAGTAGCAATAAACAAGACATACAGGACACGAAAAACTGTTTAAATTCAATAATTAATATAAAAAGTGTGATTTTCTTAGTTTCTGAGTTAACTACGTTTAGATATTTGACTTGAAATATATGGTGGTTTTGTACTCACCTCTATGGTCGGTAGATGAATTTCTCTCTGTAAAGATTCTTAAGTTCTTGGCGTAGCTGGGCTGCGTAAGCTATCAGAGCGGTACGCAAAGTGGGCGGGGCGTGTTGCCAGGGCTCCTCCCGCCGGACCCTACTGCGCAGACTCTGGTTGCAAATGACGTCAAAATTCCAAGATGACAGCGCCCATGAGGGCCGTAAAAAAGCTTCACGAAGGTAGAACGGAAACAGCTACAGTCCACACCCACTGGTTTTAATAGAATCTTATAAAGAACACGAGGCGAAATCTCCCTTAAAATAATATGTCAGCAAAAAGCATTAAACTATTAATAATATGATTCTTGATTTTCTAACAGTTCTTTGTCAGACTTTGATTGCAGACTTGTTCAGCTGTCTATCAAATAGAATCAAATGTAATAACTGTGTTTAAAATCACCTGGTTGATCCTAAAATAAAACATCTTCAGCAGCACAGTAAATGATGACAGTCTGACTTTGACCAGTGCACCACCTGATCAGCAGATGGTCAACATGAAAAAGAGTGTTTCATGAAAGAAACTCAGAAAGGAAGAAAGAAGCAGAGGACAGACGTTTCTTCTTCTCTTACTTTTGAACAGTTGATTCCCAGTCCGTTGAGAGACTTGAGGATGACTTCCTGTTTCCTCTTGTGAACGTACTCCTGTTCACCTGCACACACCTGCTGAGACTGACGCACAGAGCTCTGAAACAAACAAACAAACAGTTTAACACACACACAGCTTGGTCATCATGTTTTTGAGCACAGGAGGAAACAAGACATCACAGGACTTTATTCTTTCATTATGACCAGAATCATATGAAAGTCTAAACATCTTAAATTGTGAGCCCTCAGTGTGCAGCAGGTTAAAGAAGGACGATCATGCACATCATGGTTAGTCAAGCAGCTCTCACCTGAGATCTCTTCTTCTCCATGTTGCTCTCTGTTGATGCCACTGCTCCAAAGATCACAAAGCTAACCTGTATGAGGAGGAAGGGACAGCTTATATGTGAAGTCAGCATGAGGGGGCGGGGCTTCTGCTCATCAGAGACGCCCACGAGACAATCAGACAAGATCAAAAAAAGACAAATACACCAACTGTATAAAATACCTCTCACACACACACACACACACACACACACACACACACACACACTCTCTCTCTCTCTCTCTCACACACACACACACACACACACACACACACACACACACACACTCTCTCTCTGTTTTTTTACATCTTTTTACACTTAGTTTGCAGCGTGGCTCGGAGAGATAGAGTGATGCTGCTGTGTGTCCAACACATGTTAAAAAATTGACAATAAAGATGACTTTGACTTTGACTGCAAAGCTGTGATGGTCGTTTTTAAAGATGGTCACAATGACGCTGCACCCGTAGCTCTTGGACTCAAATATTTCAATGTATATGAGCAGCGTTTTGGACGAGTTGAGTTTTTAGAGCTTTACCACAGAGCTCTGAGTAAGTTAAGAAAAAACAGCAATTACAATGAACAGATCAGTTGACAGATGAAGTGCAGAGTCGTGATGACAGGTTACAGTTCAGACACACAGACATGTCCGACTGTCTCGCCTTTTTTGTCCTTTTAGATGGAGCCAAAGGCTTCAGGTGAAATGAGGTCGGCCATTTTCAAGTCATTTTGGAGAAAGTTCCAGGTAGAGGGAGCAGCACAACTGAACGCTCTTTTTCCGAGCTCAGTGCGGACACGAGGAACAGACAGTTTTAAAACATCACAGGAACACAAGGCGTGTTGGCTTCTGGTTCTTTGAAGGTGTTCACATAAATATGACGGCACCAAACCAAGAAGAGCTTTGTAAAGAAGATTTAGCCAGTGTGAATACCTGCACACCTTTATGGGTGGTCAATCAGATTTCATGTACAGGTCACAGTGATGAGTATGGCGTCTACAACCTGTCACAAATCTCAACGTGCAGTGATTCACGGTAAACATTTAACAGAGGCGCCCATGTACAGCACATCGCCATAATCCAACAAAGGAAGGAAGGTAGAAGAAACAAGAAGTTTCCTCACCCTGAGTGAAAAGCAGGATTTATTTCTTTAATAAAATCTCAGCTTCACTTTGAATTTGGAGACGAGTTTGGTGATCTGTGCTTTAAATGATAGTTCACAGTCCAGAAGGAAACCCAGGTACTTGTAGCTTTTGACAAGCTCGACTGGATTTCCTTGGCACGTTAAAATCAAGGAACATTTGTTGGTACTTGACGTAAATGTGAAACAACATGAGCTTTCTTTTATCACAGTTTATGACCAACTTTAGTTCCCTGAGCCGAGACTGGACAACTCATAAACTCCAAAGCTTGTGCAACAGACAATTATAGATGATAGCATCACCTTTTAACAGTCGAAGAACAAAGCCCTTCATTGTTTAGTTAGTCAGAAAAAGATAAAGACAAGATAAGTTTCTCTGGTAAGGACTGTTATATCTTTATATGGACATTTACACCCACACACACCCACACACACACACACACACACACACACACACACACACACAGGCACACACACACAGGCACACACACACAGATATACTTGATAGGTACTTTATTGATCCCGAGGGAAATTCAAGTAAGCATAACTAACTGTGTCACTTTCTCTCTCGTTGTCTTAACAGAGTCTTACTTTGTGGAGAAGCGTAACTGTTCCTCCCTCTAAAATGTCTTAAGTCAGACTCTCCATTTGGAAAGGATAAGATATGTTCTGATGAACAGAACCCTCGTCCTAACACACACTGTCCAGGTGAAGGTCTCTGAGGGTCGTGAGGGGTCAGTAATGGTTGACTGGGTTTTTATTTTAGTCATATTTGGATTCAGTAACATTTCATGTTATTGCACTTCATTTCTGAACTACATTATTTAAATATTACCTCTGTGCCCATCTATATCTTCTTCTTTGATGTTTACTCTCTCTTGTTGTGTTTTCTTTTACAGTTTGAGTAGGTTTTATGTTTAGCTAGTCTTATAATTACCTGGACTACATTAAGAACTTGTTTCTGTGTTACACGTTACCTGTTAGGAGAGCTTGTCTATCTATCTGTCTGTCTGTCTGTCTGTCTGTCTGTCTGTCTGTCTGTCCGTCCGTCCGTCCGTCCGTCCGTCCGTCCGTCCGTCCGTCCGTCCTCTCTATATAGAGAATAAGGAGTAGACACAGCCCATGATGTTTAGACATCTTAAAAGGACCCACTCTGTCTCATTAAACACCACATTTATTCATAAGTAGGGTGGTTGCCTGAAAGGCGAACCACACTACTACTATTGTGAATATTCTTATTATTATTATTATTATATCCTCAAATTTTGGCGCCCTACTCCTCCCACAGCGTTTGCGCCACGCACACAAGAAAGGTATCAAAACGAGCGGCTCGGTCATGACATGGGTGTTTTTACTTTGTGGAAACTTCCGGTACATGTTGTGGACACAAATCGAGTTCAAGCGACAAAAATCGCCCTCCTGAAGTCATTGTTGTTCGCATATACAAACAAAATACATCAAAATAAAGCTCTGAGTGTCCTCTCACTCATAAAGCAAAAAATAAAAACATAAAATGTTTCAGTCTCCCAGGGGAGACATTTGTTTGACAGTCACCACATACACACACATTGGGCTCTCACTCTAACTGACCTCCAGAATTTCACAGTTTTCACTCATGTTTTAAAATCGCCACTGTGGTCCCAGTCTGAATGCTAAATGAAAATAAAATACATCAACACGTGCGCCTATTTGTTCTGTCGCTCACAGTCCAAACGGATCGGTGATACCATTTTTTAGTTTTCAAGATATTTGAGGTTTTGCGAGCAGTGGTAAGCCCATTCAAATACATTGATGGAATGTTCTGGCAGTTTGGCAGATCAAAGCTGAATGTCAACCAATCAGTGAGCAGCAGGTGTTCAGAGTTAGAGTGATGACATCATCATTTGAGTGGGACCATAGACTGGTGTAGTTTTGCGTCCTAAATCCAGGAAGTGAGTTAGCATTTTAGTCACACACAATGATTTGGTCTGCAATGATCCAAAATCCAATGCAAAAATCCCAGAGGCGAATGTTCGTAGGAACCACCGGCGCCATTTTTTCGGGTTGGCCTACAAAAATGTGTCATTACTATACCAGTCTATAGCAGTGGGACAGAGTTCTGTCTTACCTGTTAGCTGACTACAGTTAAACAGTCTTACTGCAGTATAACTCAGAAACGCATACACAAACACACACAGCAACCACCCTCACAATTTCTGCTGGAATTGTCTCGTATTACATATTATTTTGTCTCTGGTTCCAGGTTGTTGCATAGATTTCCAAACTGTCCTCTGAGACCAGGGTGCAGCAATGTCTCGTTCTGAACTCGTTAATGTCCTGGAGGACCTGAAGGAAAAGGAGGACAAAAAGTTTAAGTGGTTCCTGGAGGATTCTGACGAATTAGATGGCTTCCCTGCGATCCCGAAGAGCGAGCTGGAGAAGGCGGTGGAATGTTTTGAAACAGTGGCTCTGATGGTGCAGACTCACGGCCTCTCTGGTGCTCTGAAAGTAACAGTAGAGCTCCTGAAGAAGATCCCCAGGCTTGATTTAGTCGAGCGTTTATCCAACAGTGAGTCCTCCAGATATTCTTGAGCAGTTGTGAAATGATCTATAAGGAATAGTTGACTCCTCTGATTGCGATTAAAGTTCATAAAATGAATCAAAAACAACAGTCACATGCTTTGATTTTGTAACTCCTTTTTAGGTTAATACATCTGTTAACTGATTTGATTTGTTATTGATAAAGCTGGGCTAGTATCGGAAAATCTAGGTACGACTATGGAGCCTGAAGTATTAAAATGTCAGCAGACAACAGACAACACAAAACTGCCTACCTAAGCCGGCTTTCTGAGTGCCCAGGCAAACACAATAAAGAACCTCAAACCAAACAAAAAGGGTCCATGGAAATTCTTGGTGTGTGTGTTCTTTTCACTACCCGGGTAGGTTTATGAGTGTTCTTATCTGTATGAATGATACGAAGACGTAGGATGACGATGGTTCCAAAGATGCTTCACCAGGCTCTCGGCCCGTTCACTGACTTCTGTGTTTGGCTCGCCACTGACCGCCAGGGTCAGATTCAGATGATCTATCCCTCTCTATAAAAACAACCTATGCATACAGTACACGATGCATTAGTTACTATTGTCTCACTTCACTTCAAATCTAATGAACTTGTCTTCTTTCAAATGTCATATCAAATATACCCAATTGTTAAGGATATAAATACTATAATCATTATGTAAATTAATAGTTACACATCACACCACATAAGTCAGGTCCAATCATGTCCTTCCATCTCACAGCATAAAATGAAATCAGAAGATCTCTGAAACCAGATGTTTTGACTTTTTAAATCTATTTATACATCTTAAAAAACGTCTTAAACATAACATTTTAATATATTCAATCTTTTAAACAGTTCTCCTGTTACTCATAACCATATCAAACATGTATATGGGCAATTAAATGAATTTAACCACCCTTATCTTACATGATAAACAAGAGGATAAACGCTCCCTGAATCCAATGACTTCTGAGTCAGTAACACAGAATATAAAGGAACATTTAACGGTGTGAATATTATCAGAGAGCAGAGTGAATTTCAATCCTTTGGATGATATTCTCATACTGATGTTTCTTTTCCACCGAGTAAAGTGTTGTTTTTTCTATAAAGTTCCCGGGCTGTACGCGCCACTCTGGGTTTTTTTTTACATCTTTTTACAGTTAGTTAGCACCGTGGCTCAGAGACAAAGATTATTTTTGATTAGATTTGATTAGATTAGATTACTTTGACTTTGACTGGACAATCGATTTGGCTGCAAAGCTGTGATGGTCGTTTTTAAAGATGGTCACAATGACGCTGCACCCGTAGCTCTTGGATTCAAATATTTCAATGTATATGAGCAGCGTTTTGGACGAGTTGAGTTTTTAGAGATTTACCACAGAGCTCTGATAAAAGAGAATTACAGTAATCCAACATGGAGGTAACAAATGCATGAAGTCGTTTTAATGCATGGTTTAAGACAGGAGATATCTGCTCAGGGCTTTATTCCTTTTCCACCTCATGGCTCTGTTGTGAAGTATACGACGAGGAGAAGCTGCTGATGTGACCAAAGTCAGGTCAGAAGAAAAAGCTTCAGGTTTCTTTAACAACTTGGTCATGTGACTTCAGATAAATCAGCATCAGACAAAACGCAATATAAGGAAGTCTACGTGTCTGAGGTTTTCAAGAGACGTGATGCTTCTGCGTCTGACACCTGACCCCGTAGACCCCTCAATGTGTCACTTCCACAAATGCAATTACAGATATACACACACACACACACACACACACACAGCTTTGAGCACATTATGTATAATAACAGAGACATCACAAAGCGGGTTTGATTTTTAATTAAATCATCTTTATGTGAAGAAGGAGAAAAACAAGTTCAGCCATGATGTCACACATGGAGCTTATTTAGTTCTTGTCGAGTCTTCTGACTGTAAACGGAAGTGTAGTCTTCTCTGTTTGAACACAAGTTAAACGATGCTGCCCTCTGGTGGCTAAACGAAGTAGGTGCAGCCTTCAGGTGGCGTAGTAGTTAGGGTTAGGGTTAGTTGAAGTTAAACCGGAGAGCACAAAGAGTTCAATAATGTATTGAAAGAGGAGGATTGAGGATCTGATCAAGTCCATGAGCCTGTTTCACTCTGAGCGGATTCACCTTCAGGTAGGAAACTCTGAGTCAGTCCACTCAATGTTCAGCACGTGCACCATGAGGAGGCCAACATTAATGAAGCCACAGGCGCAACAGGTGACAAAAAAAGCTCCTCCTACTTTAATCCTCTCGATTTATAACCTCCGTCTTCATAAGGACACAGGGAGAATGTGAACAGGTTTTATGAGAAGAAAAAGAAACAGTGCTGCAGCTCGATGGAGGAGCAAACAGCTGCTCACGCCATGAAGTCTGTTCATTTTATATTTAATCACAATTATAATATCACAGCTCCAAACTGGTGGAGTGGTTTTAAAGCTCAAAATGATTTTCATGCAAAAATCAAAATGACCCCCCTTTGAGTGACCTCTCCTGCTGAATCAGAAAGCCCAGAGTTTCCCTCATTTCAGGGTTAAATGAATCCAGGGTCCAGGTGAGAGTCTCGTGCTGAGAGCAAAACCAGCAGTTTACCCACAATCCTCTCTGTCTCGCTGAAACAGACAATTGCAAGCTTTCAGAGTCGGCCCCTTCAATTAACACGGTTTGATTAGAATTAAAATGACTACTGTTATATTTCAGTATGAGATCCGTTTATTCTCTGGATGACGTCACTGAACGCTGATTTGAAAACAATTAATTAAAAATAAAAAAGATTAAATGTTTGATTTTCTTTTATCAAAGTTTAAACCTTTCCAACTTTGTATCAATATTAACTAATTATGTTTCTTACATTAACTAACATAATTTAAATTAACATTTCAAAAAGTATTGAAGATCACAGAAAGATGAAAAAATCTGAAATTAAT
>NC_136707.1:330401-385979 GCF_947650265.1 Symphodus melops
TAACACTTGTGTGTGTTTGTGTGTAAATGTTGATGTGTTTGCTCGTCCTCTCTCTCTCTCTCTCTCTCTCTCTGTCTGTCTGTGTCTCTGCTGCTGTAGACATTCAGACGTTTCAGAGAGCCTCTTTCTATGACAATGTCTCTGGGCTCCATGAAGCTCCAGGTGAATCATAGTGACCTTTGACCTTTGTGTACTGTCTCCCTGCTGGAGCTGTCATTAGTCCCTCGTCCTGGCTGTCATGTGCGCCCCTCTAAAAGCTCCCCTCTGGCTTTGCATGGCTGCTGTCCAGTTGTATTAAGATCATGTCCTTCATGCACGCTGCAGTTTAATAAAACAATCTGCCGTCACGCTCAGGTAAGGAAATCAAACATTTCTAACACACTCTTCAGTTTGTTACAGAGCTGCAGCTGCTGATGTGACAGGTTGGCGAGCCGTCCTCATGTTTTCACACAGCTAAAGCAGAAAGTCCTGCACTCAAGAAAAGTAGAGC
The DNA here is from genome assembly GCF_947650265.1 of Symphodus melops. Classification (NCBI taxonomy): domain Eukaryota; kingdom Metazoa; phylum Chordata; class Actinopteri; order Labriformes; family Labridae; genus Symphodus; species Symphodus melops. The sequence continues at coordinate 330,892 of NC_136707.1, forward strand.
CAATCAAATGCGAGAGAAATGCAATGTGCTGGATGTGGACAGAGCTGGACAGCAGATCACGATAAACAGCAGAGTGAAATTAAGATAAAAATCTCATTTAAGTGTTTAAAAAAAAAAGTCGTTTTAAAGCTCGTCTCACATCGTCGTTTGTCTTCACGCTTTCCTGGAAAATAGAGAAGAAGAAATCCGGCCTGGCTAAAAACATGTTTGTTGTTCTCTTCACACATCAGTCAGAATCACAGCTAATCCCCGCCCTCCCTCCGTCTCCAGTCGACAGAATCGTGGGTCTGGATCAGGTCGCCGGCATGAACGAGACGGCGTTCGGTGCCGCCTACAAGACGAAGAAAGGCATGTTCCGTACGGTGGGTCAGCTGTACAAAGAGCAGCTGTCCAAACTGATGGCCACGCTGAGGAACACAAACCCAAACTTTGTGCGCTGCATCATCCCCAACCACGAGAAACGGGTGAGAGGAGACCGAACAAACGGACCAATCAGAATCAACCTCACAGCTGCCAAACATTTATCAATAAATGTTCAAGAGGTTTTTATTCTCAACTCATACTGAAACATTTTCTCCTCCTCCTCTTCCTCCTCCTCCTCTTCCTCCTCCTCTCTTTCCTCCTGCTCCTCCTCCTCTTCCTCCTCCTCCACCTCCTCTCTTTCCTCCTCCTCCTCCTCCTCCTCTTCCTCCTCCTTCTTCTCCTCCTCCTCCTCTTCCTCCTCCTATCTCTCCTCCTCTTCCTCCTCCTCCTTCTTCTCCTCTTCCTCCTATCTCTCCTCCTCTTCTTCCTCCTTCTCCGTTTCTTCCTCCTCCTCTTCCTCCTCCTCCTTCTTCTCCTCCTCCTCCTCTTCCTCCTCCTCCTTCTTCTCCTCCTCCTCCTCTTCCTCCTCCTCTTCCTCCTCCCCTTGAAGGCAGGTAAACTGGACCCTCACCTGGTTCTGGACCAGCTCAGGTGTAACGGAGTTCTAGAAGGGATCAGGATCTGCAGACAGGGTTTCCCGAACCGCATCGTGTTCCAGGAGTTCAGACAGAGGTAAAGCAGTGAGCATCATCAGAGCGGCTTCAAACATCTTTCATGATGCACGGTGCAGGACTTACAGACATGCATGATGCTCTTCTCTCTGCTCCGTCTGCAGGTACGAGATCCTCACTCCCAACGCCATTCCCAAAGGCTTCATGGATGGAAAGCAAGCCTGTGAGAGGATGGTGAGGACTCTGTAGATCCGGGAGCTCCGGGAGCTTTTCCTCCCTTCAAACATGAAGCCATGAATCCTCTCTTCCTGTCGTCTGTAGATCCGGGCCCTGGAGCTGGACGGGAACTTGTTCCGTATCGGTCAGAGTAAGATCTTCTTCAGGGCCGGAGTGCTGGCTCACCTGGAGGAGGAGCGAGACCTGAAGATCACCGACATCATCATCTACTTCCAGGCCGTCTGCCGCGGATACCTGGCTCGCAAGTGAGACCTTACTGAGCGCTGGAGATGCACTTTTAACGTGTCGTTGTTTTAATCACTGCATCTCTGTGACCCGTCAGAGCCTTCGCCAAGAAGCAGCAGCAGCTCAGCGCTCTGAAGGTCCTGCAGAGAAACTGTGCAGCTTACCTGAAGCTGCGTCACTGGCAGTGGTGGAGACTCTTCACAAAGGTGTGTGTGCAGTATTTCAAAATAAAAGCGTGAGATAACAGATGTTTGCACGTCCACTATCCTGGGTGCCGGTGTTTCTTCTGCTCATCCTCTGAGATGTTTCCGCCGTCCCACAGGTGAAGCCTCTGCTGCAGGTGACCCGGCAGGAGGAGGAGATGCAGGCCAAAGACGAGGAGCTGGTGAAGGTGAAGGAGAAGCAGACCAAGGTGGAGGGAGAGCTGGTGGAGATGGAGAGGAAACACCAGCAGGTGGGTTAAAGCAGCATCGACGCTCTGCAGCAGATATCATGACACTCTGCACAGTGCTGAAGGTTTTTTATTGGCGTGCAGTTAGTGGAGGAGAAGAACATCCTGGCGGAGCAGCTGCAGGCGGAGACGGAGCTGTTTGCCGAGGCGGAGGAGATGAGAGCTCGCCTGGCGTCCAAAAAGCAGGAGCTGGAGGAGATCCTTCACGACCTGGAGTCCAGGCTGGAGGAGGAGGAGGAGCGGAGTCAGGGCCTGCAGAACGAGAAGAAGAAGATGCAGTCCCACATCCAGGTGTGCAAACACGGGAATGATGGCTCACACATCCAAATACACGCCATGCTCCTTTGTTTAATGATGTGGATCATGTGTGCAGGACCTGGAGGAGCAGCTCGACGAGGAGGAGGCCGGCAGGCAGAAGCTGCAGCTGGAGAAAGTGACGTGCGAGGCCAAACTGAAAAAATATGAAGAGGACATTTTGCTGCTCGAAGACCAGAACTCCAAGTTCATCAAGGTGAGAGAGAAAAGGATCGGAGCGACGGGGAAATGTGTCAGAAAGACTTCATCAATCCTCCAGGGTGTAAATGTGTGTGTTCATGTTGTTTCCTGTATTTCTGTCGTTCAGGAGAAGAAGCTGCTGGAGGACCGGATCAACGAGATGACGTCGACTCTCGCTGAAGAAGAAGAAAAGGCCAAAAACCTGGGCAAGGTGAAGAACAAGCAGGAGATGATGATGGTGGACCTGGAGGGTAAGAGGCAGCTTAAAGATGGATGAAGGTGTGAATCGTTACATGCAGACTCACGTTGATCGTCTGTGGCAGAGCGGCTGAAGAAGGAGGAGAAGACGCGTCAGGAGCTGGAGAAGGCGAAAAGGAAGCTGGACGGAGAGACGTCTGACTTTCAGGATCAGATCGGGGAGCTGCAGGCTCAGATCGAGGAGTTCAAAGTTCAGCTGAGCAAGAAGGAAGACGAGCAGCAGATGCTGCAGTCCAGGTACGCCGTGCTCTGCATGATTCAGGGTCGTCTTTACACGGTGCTCGATGCATCCAGCAGGTGTCGCCCTGGAGCAGCAGTTTGTCCATACACGATGTTTACATGTAACTCTTTCTGCCTGTAATGGTCTAAATATGTCTGTGAGTGTGTTTGATCTAAATGTGTCCGAGCCTGAAGGTGGAGCATCTGCTTCATGATGTGAGTCATCAGTGTGAGGTCATCGTTACATCGCTGTGCTGCACGCTCATCGCAGCAAACACTGCTGCAGGACTCACACACACACACACACACACACACACACCTGCTGTCGGACTGATCGCAGCGTCCCGTGAGACTAAACGAGCCTCTGACATGCTGTCGTTATTCATCCTCTGATCATCCTGCATCAGACGACGTGTGTTTCAGAAACTATATGTGGCAGTGCTTCTCAACTGGTGGGTGGAGTCACTGAGCGGCTTCTAGGCGTGCCTAAAACAAATGTGAAGAAGTATTTCTGATCAATCTGTTCGATATCTTAAATATGTCAGACTGCATCGTGCGTGCCTTTGATGTCTTATAGACATTATATACGAGAGGTCACCGTGATCAGGCCCGGTTAGTCCTGCAGCAGCGTGAGAGCAGAGCGGTCCGGGGCCACTGGGCCCGACTCTGCTGCCATCTGGTGGAGAGTTCATCCAGAACATTCTTCTCAGATTATAAAGACATTATAAGTGGGACTGAGCGCAGCAGCAGTAGTGTGTGAATGAATGCTCCTGGACGGCACAGAGACATTAAGCATGGTTGTGGTTGGTTACCAGGGGCGAGGAGGAGGTGAGTCACAAGAACAACGCTCTGAAGCAGGTGAGGGAGCTGCAGGCTCAGCTGGCCGAGCTGCAGGAGGACCTCGAGTCCGAGAAAGTGTCTCGAAACAAGGCGGAGAAACTCAAGAGGGACCTGAGCGAGGAGCTGGAGGCTTTAAAGACCGAGCTGGAGGACACGCTGGACACGACCGCCGCCCAGCAGGAACTCAGGTACACGCCATTTTGTACTCTCAAAACACTGACTGGAGGTCGAGATTATTTTACCATCGCTGAGTCTGACGTCTGTTATATTTCTTAATAACATCTAAAAATCAAACACAAGCTGGAAAATGTAAATAAGTTCATATCTGGGGTTTTTGGACCTGAGGTCAAAGGTCAACGAGTTCACACTTTTGGAGGACGTCTCCTGAAATCTTCCATGCTCATATAATAACAGAGATTGCATGATTTTAAATTAGTTTTTTCAAAGTACAAATCAGTCAAATCAGTGAACAAGACTTTTTCCTGCAGGACGAAGCGTGAGCAGGAAGTGACCGAGCTGAAGAAGACCATCGAGGACGAGACTAAAAACCACGAGGGTCAGATCCAGGAGATGAGACAGAGACACGGCGCCGCGCTGGAGGAGCTGTCTGAACAGCTTGAGCAGGCCAAGAGGGTGAGGCACGGTCTCTCATGTGTCCAATCTGACCTGAGAGGAGGAGCTAAAGCACGCCACTGACAACATGTTTGTGTTTAGTTCAAGGCCAACCTGGAGAAGACCAAGCAGAGCCAGGACAGCGCCAACAAGGAGCTGGCCTGCGAGGTGAAGAGCCTGCAGCAGGCCAAGACCGAGTCCGAGCACAAGAGGAAGAAACTGGAGTCTCAGCTGCAGGAGTACGTGGCCCGGGTCACCGAGGGAGAGAGGGCGAAGGGCGAGCTAGCCGAGCGCACGCACAAACTGCAGGTTGATAACAGTGAAAATCTGACACGTGTGTTTTACAAATACGCTTTCCTTAAATCCGTCTTTTACCTCCTCGTTTCTCCGTGCAGACTGAGCTGGACAACGTGTCGGCCATGTTGGAAGACGCAGAGAGGAAGGGGATCAAGATGACCAAAGACGTCTCAGGACTGGAGAGTCAGCTGCAGGACACGCTGGTGACGAGCGTCTTAGTTCTTCATCATTTCTATTTTATATTCGCTCAAACTCATCGGAGGAATTGTTCCTTTCTTTGCAGGAGCTGCTGCAGGAGGAGACGCGTCAGAAGCTGAACCTCAGCGGCCGTATCCGTCAGCTGGAGGAGGAGAAGAACGCTGTGCAGGAGCAGCAGGAGGAGGACGAGGAGGCGCGCAAGAATCTGGAGAAACAGATGTTGATGCTTCAGGCTCAGGTGAGACATGAAGGAAGGTCTGGAGAGCAGGAGGGACGGCCTGATGTTGGGATGTTCTGCAGACAGAGAGCTGACCTCGGGTGCTTCAACACTTCTTTAGGAAACATCAGTGGATGCAAACTTGTTCTCTGCTGTCTTTGTTTGTGCAGCTCTCAGAGAGTAAGAAGAAGCTGGAGGACGACGTGGGAACCATCGAGGGTCTGGAGGAGACCAAGAAGAGGCTCCAGAAGGACCTTGAGCTGTCCAGCCAGCGTCTGGAGGAGAAGACCATCGGCTTTGAGAAGATGGAGAAGACCAAAACACGGCTGCAGCAGGAGCTGGATGACCTCACCGTGGACCTGGATCACCAGAGACAGATCGTCTCCAGCCTGGAGAAGAAACAGAAGAAGTTTGACCAGGTGAGTGAGCACGCTCTCACACCTCCTAAATGTCCATGATATCAGAAACATTATGAAGACGCTGCTCTCTGTAGATGCTGGCTGAGGAGAAGAGCATCTCGGCTCGTTACGCTGAGGAGCGAGACAGAGCTGAAGCCGAGGCTCGGGAGAAGGACACCAAAGCTCTGTCCATGGCCAGAGCTCTGGACGAGGCGCTGGAGGCCAAAGAGGAGCTGGAGAGGATCAACAAGCAGCTTCGGGCCGAGATGGAAGATCTGATGAGCTCCAAGGACGACGTGGGCAAGAATGTGAGTGTTCAGATTTCAACCCTGCAGAAATCCAAGAGTGTGTGCTGTTTGTGACACCCCGGGATCGTCCTCAGGTCCACGAGCTGGAGAAGTCCAAGCGAACTCTGGAGCAGCAGCTGGAGGAGATGAAGACGCAGCTGGAGGAGCTGGAGGACGAGCTGCAGGCCACGGAGGACGCCAAGCTGCGTCTGGAGGTCAACATGCAGGCCATGAAGGCTCAGTACGAGAGAGACCTGCAGGGACGAGACGACCAGAGCGACGAGAAGAAGAGGGCGCTCGTCAAACAGGTGACATCTCAGACCATGAACCAAGAGTGTTTGATGATTGATCTGCTCCTCCACACATCCCTCACCTCATGCATTTGAGTTTGCAGTTATTTTAACAACTTGAACCGGCTGCTCTCAGGTGCGAGAGATGGAGGCGGAGCTGGAGGACGAGAGGAAGCAGAGGGCTTTGGCTGTGGCGGCTAAAAAGAAGCTGGAGATGGATCTGAAGGACATTGAAGGTCACATCGAGGGAGCCAACAAGGCCCGAGACGAAGCCATCAAACAGCTGCGCAAGCTACAGGTACGAAGCATGTTTGTAGAGACTGGATGGGTTCCTCTCTGAGCAGCGTTCCTCACCACGTCTCCTCCGCTTCAGGCCCAGATGAAGGACTACCAGCGGGAGCTCGAAGACGCCCGAGCCTCCAGAGACGATATCTTCGCTTTATCGAAGGAAAATGAGAAGAAACTGAAGAGTCTGGAGGCTGAGATCGTTCAGCTGCACGAGGTACGAGAAGGAAACGTTTGACACAACGCAGCGCGTAAAATAAAGCTGGAGCTGTGTCAGTCATCTTGTTTCTGTTCAGGACCTGGCGGCGTCTGAGAGAGGACGACGTCACGCCGAGCAGGAACGGGACGAGCTGCAGGATGAAATCTCCAACAGCACCTCTGGAAAGTACGTTTCACCCAAGCTGCTCTCCCTCCTCAAAGCTCAGAGTGTAGACGTTTATTTAAAGTAGATCAACAGAGAAATCTGTGACTGTCACTCGTCGTGCTTCAGACGGGCGAAACGAAGACGTCAGAGTAAATGTGAATGTTTGCTGCAGGTCGGCTCTGATGGACGAGAAGAGGAGGCTGGAGGCTCGTATCGCTCAGCTGGAGGAGGAGCTGGAGGAGGAGCAGGGCAACATGGAGCTGCTCAACGACCGCTTCCGAAAGACCACCATGCAGGTGAGCTGCAGAGAAGGGGGGGGGGGGGGGGGGGGGGGGGGGGGGCGAGGGGGGACGTGTAAGAATCGTCCCTGCATCACTTGGTCCCCTCTGTCGCTCCTCAGGTGGACACTCTGAGCACGGAGCTGAGCGCAGAGCGCAGCACGGCGCAGAAGAGCGAAAACGCCCGCCAGCAGCTCGAGCGTCAGAACAAGGAACTCCGGGCCAAACTGGGCGAGCTGGAAGGTTCTGTGAAGAGCCGCTTCAAGGCGTCCATCACCGCGCTGGAGGCCAAGATCGCACAGCTGGAGGAGCAGCTGGAGCAGGAGGCCAAGTGAGCGAGCCAGCAGCTGCTTCATCGAACCACAGCTGCTCCACACGTAGGAAACGTTCTCACATCTTCTGTGTTTGTCAGGGAGCGAGCTGCAGCCAACAAGCTGGTGAGGAGGACCGAGAAGAAGCTGAAAGAAATCTGCATGCAAGTGGAGGATGAGCGTCGCCATGCCGACCAGTTTAAAGAGCAAGTACGTGATGCTGATGTTCAGTGTAGAAGGTTCATCACAACACAAGCACATCTGTTTACACGTAACCGTGTGTGTGTGTGTGTGTGTGTCTGTGTGTGTGTCTGTGTCTGTGTGTCTGTGTGTGTGTGTCTGTGTGTGTTTGTGTCTGTGTGTGTGTCTGTGTGTGTGTCTGTGTGTGTGTGTGTCTGTGTGATTGTGTGTGTGTGTCTCTGTGTGTGTGTGTCTGTGTGTGTGTGTCTGTGTGTGTGTGTGTGTGTGTGTGTGTCTCTGTGTTTGTGTGTGTGTGTGTGTGTGTGTGTGTCTGTGTGTGTGTGTCTCTGTGTGTGTGTGTGTGTGTGTGTGTGTGTGTGTCTCTGTGTGTGTGTGTGTGTCTGTGTGTGTGTGTGTCTCTGTGTGTGTGTGTCTGTGTGTGTGTGTGTGTGTGTGTGTGTGTGTGTGTGTGTGTGTGTCTCTGTCTGTGTGTGTGTGTGTGTGTGTGTGTGTGTGTGTGTGTCTCTGTGTGTCTGTGTGTGTGTGTGTGTGTGTGTGTGTCTCTGTGTGTGTGTGTGTGTGTGTGTGTGTGTGTGTGTGTGTGTGTGTGTGTACTGTAGGTGGAAAAAGGGAACTCTCGCATGAAGCAGCTGAAGCGTCAGCTGGAGGAGGCTGAGGAGGAGGCGACGAGGTCGAACGCCTCGCGCAGGAAGCTGCAGAGAGAGCTGGACGACGCCACCGAGGCCAGCGAGGGTCTGAGCCGAGAGGTCCACACGCTCAAGAACCGCCTCAGGTACCAACGGAGCACACGGAACCAAACTCTGACATGACAGAAGAACCACACTGGATGAACATTTAATAACAAAATCGATTTCACTTTTTCACCTGATAAAACCCTTCCTCCTCCTCCTCCTCCTCCTCTTCCTCCTCCTCCTCTTCCTCCTCTTCTTCCTCCTCCTCCTCCTCCTCCTCCTCCTCTTCCTCCTCCTCCTCCTCTTCTTCCTCCTCATCCTCCTCCTCTTCCTCCTCCTCCTCCTCATCATCCTCCTCCTCCTCCTACTCCTCCTCATCATCCTCCTCCTCCTCCTCATCATCCTCCTACTCTTCCTCCTCCTCCTCCTCCTCTTCCTCCTCCTCCTCCTCCTACTCCTCCTCATCATCCTCCTCTTCTTCCTCCTCCTCCTCATCATCCTCCTCTTCCTCCTCCTCCTCTTCCTCATCCTCCTCCTCCTCTTCCTCCTCCTACTCTTCCTCCTCCCCCTCTTCTTCCTCCTCCTCATCATCCTCCTCCTCCTCATCATCCTCCTCCTCCTCATCATCCTCCTACTCTTCCTCCTCATCATCCTCCTCCTCTTCCTCCTCCTCCTCTTCCTCCTCCTCCTCATCATCATCCTCCTCCTCCTCCTCCCCCTCTTCCTCCTCCTCCTCTTCCTCCTCTTCCTCCTCCTCCTCTTCCTCCTCCTCCTCTTCCTCCTCCTCCTCCTCCTCTTCCTCCTCCTCCTCCTGCAGGCGCGGTGGCCCCATCAGCTTCTCCTCCAGCCGCTCGGGCAGACGGCTGCAGGTGGAGGGCTCGTCTTTGGACCTCCTCTCTGACGACGAGCTGGAAAACAAGATCACAGACAACAACGCCAACGAGACTCCAGCTTCAGCCCAACATCAGGCGCAGGAGTAACAAACGCCTTAACCTTCAATCAGATCACAAACTAAAACACTCCTCCCAGCTGCTCTCACCATACACACACGGCGGCCATTTTTATCTGACATCAAGCTCAGAGTGGGAACATCGAATTCAGTTTAAACCCTGTTCTGCTAAATATTAGCATTCAGATGAAGTGCTTAGTAAATACCAGCTTTAGAATAATGGCTCATGGGGCCAGCGGTTAGTGTACGCCCCAAGTTATAGTCCTCCAAGCAGGCGCTCTCTCTCCCCCCCCTCTCGCTCTCTCTCTCTGTCTCTCTCTCGCTCTGTCTCTCTCTCTCTCTCTCTCTCTCTGTCTCTAAAATAAAATAATGGCTCATGTTAGCATTTAGCCACTTTCTATGAGCTATGAAGGGGCTACATGCTAACACGACCATATAAGGATGTGTAACGATCCACTCAACTCATGATGTGAATCACAATACACAATTAGAAATGTCCTATTTCATATACCACCCCTCTCTTCCTCGGCTAAGTTTAAACAAGAGAGTCCACATAGCCCCCTCTGCTGGTTCAAAACGAGTATTGCAACATGTGTTTTTTGTCAAGTCGATTTAAATTGTCCTTTATTTGTATCGATTTGAATCAAGCTAGCTGTGTGTCCCTGTTCACTTTTAGGTTTCCATCCTGAGCTTTCAGCGGTCACCGTGTGTGTGTGTGTGTGTGTGTGTGTGTGTCGTCCTGCTCGTCTCCAAGCACACGCAGCACCATGAAAAACAGGATGAAGCTATAACTCCTGATGTTTTATCTGAGCCCTGACACCAGCAGACCCCCCCCCCTTCTTGTTATCGAGCTGCAGAAACAACGAGCTTCATCCTGACCAGCACCTGAAGAAACAAACCTTCTGATTGGGTTTGTGCTCAGAGCTCCTCGGCTGTATTCGTAGGACGGTTTTATTTTGTTGGACCAGATGTTTTTTTTTAGAAAGCTCTTTGAAACGCTTCCAAATGCTAAAAGTACAGCGTTGCAATATTTAAAAGGAAGGAGCCGTCTGACTTTGTCTCTTTGTGGATCTTCAGTATGTCCATCATATAAACCAGTTTAGTTATCTTAGCTTAACTTGATTAGTCTTTTTAAAACCACGCGCTCTGATTGTCTGCTTGCGTATGAAAATAGAAATGTGACTTTAAGCTGCCTCTTTGCCTCGCCATGCTTTTCTGAAGGTTTTAACTATATTCATGAAGCGGCCATTTTCCTCTCCTGTCATTCTCTGGCCGGGAGCTCAAACACTAAAAACCAAATGGGTGTGATTAGCTCATGTCTCCATCCACACACACTGTACGGGGGGAACTAAACAGAATGACGTCAGAGGAAAATGGCCGCCGTGTGAATATGGTGAATTTGGTTCTATATATCTGACGATAGGTCGATGTCGACTTGTAATTATTCGTTGTGAAAGCAGCGATCCGAGCATGTTCCTCCTCCTCCTCCTCCTCCTCCTCCTCCTCCTCCTCCTCTTCCTCCTCCTCCTCCTCCTCCTCCTCTTCTGTGCCTTTTTCCTCTCATGTGAAACTGAAACTTCATCTCGCCACACAAACTGAACGAAGCCTCATTTCATGACGGTATTTTCATACTTTTTTGCATTTTATCTCGCGATGTTCGTGGGGTTTCCTGTGGTTTGTTGACATGTGGAGCCGTGCAGGAGTGTTTGTAGACGGGTGCGATGACTTTTCTTATCGATAACTTTTATACTTTTTGAGTTATTAAGATTTAAAAAACAATCCAATAGACAGAAACTGTATTTATATCTCTGCTACTGTTTTCAGTACAAAGTCCATTCATATTTCTCCACTTTGACCAGCTGTACCAACGCTCACATCATGACATGTACAGTTCATGACTTATAAGGAGCTATAATGCATTAAAGTCTATTGAGCCCAATTCACTCACTTTGTTTCTCACCTGTTTGTTTACACACACACACACACACACACACACACACACACTGATGGTAGAGGCTGCTGCAGAGTGAAGAGTCCATCAGTATGAACTCATCCATTCACACACATTCACACACTGCTGATGAAGCAGCCAACAAGGGGTTAAGTGTCTTGCTCAAGGACACGAGGCACCACCGGAAAAACAACACAATTTAAACCAATCAGATGAGAGGTTTTGTTTTGTTTGTGTTTTGAGAAATGTAAACAAACAAACCCTTATCCTTCTAGTTAAGGTCATGAGATTATCTGATGTGACACGTGGATGAAAAAAGAAAAAAAACTCTTCTGTAATCAGAGAAGTTTCTCCTCGGCACGCAGGAGGGTTTGTGGATCAGTCAGAGGAGATAAGGAGGCTGTAATGCGTCGAGTTGTGGAAACAACTTCTGTAATCCTTCTTCAAGTGACTCATAGTAAAATAATCACTTGATAATGAAGAGAGGCGCGCGAGGAGGTGACACAAGCGGAGAACTGAACATACGCACGCACAGCTCAGCAGCCTCAGGTGAGCGTGGATCCTCTTTTCCATCCATTTCAAACAAAGTCACTCATTTGATGCTCTGAAATGTAATTTGACTGGATTGTGGTTCCACTTAAAACAAACTATTGTGCTCTGCTGCGCCGGGGTCAGAGTGGGAGGCTGTGATTAAAAAAAACATGTATTATCAGTCAGTTCGTTTAATTCAAAGAGCCACAATGGGCGCAGATAAGTACAGGGTTCAGGTTATTTGCCACACACAATCAAACCTCCTCTGACATCAATTATTCAAATGCAAATGAGCGCGTGAATCACAGCTCTCCTATAAGAACAGACTCAGAGCTCCTGTCGTCCTAGCAGGGCCTGACAGGTGATCCTGCCGAGCGCGAGACGAGCAGAGGAGAGGTGAAAGGAGAAGAAAGTTTTCTGTGGAGGAGGAGAGAGAGAGAGTGAAGTCGTAGGATGTCCGTTATTGGCGCGCTGCCTTTCATCAAACCAATGCTGCCAGGACCGTCCGTGTCTCCGGGCATCCAGAGGAGACACACTCTGCCCGCGAGCGAATTCAGACCCCTGAACACGCAGGACGCCATCAGCGTGTTTGAGATCGAGCGAGAGGGTAAGCGACGCTTTTTTCTGAGTCATTTGGTAAAGATGAAATCCACTCTGACATTGTGCTAATGGGAAGGAAGTGTTTAATCGAGGGAGCAATTTGCGTAAAACTGTTTGCAGTATTGATGGAACTAATTCCCTCTTTGTAATTTACTTATTATATAAAAGTCATCTGTCAAATATTCTTTTACTTTACCTCGTGATAATTTTACCAACAATACTCTCAGAAGTATGATAAGTGGGGTTTTTTGTGGAGTTTAAAGTGTGCGTAAAAGTTGTGCCAAACGATTTTTACGCACGCTAAAATAATGATCTTTTTCTTCCAGCGTTTATCTCAGTGTCAGGTGAGTGTCCTCTCCACCTGGATGAGGTGCGTCATTTCCTCACACTGTGTCCAGAACTTTCTATGGGCTGGATCGAGGAGGGCCGGCTGGTGGCTTTTATCATCGGCTCTCTGTGGGACCAGGACAGACTCTCCACGGTAAGACATCCAGTACATTAACACATTAACATGCACATATATTAGAAATAAATTATAATCGCTTTTTATTTTTCCTCCAGGATGCATTGACTCTCCACAAGCCGCGGGGATCCACCGTCCACATCCACGTGCTCGCCGTGCACCGCACCTTCCGGCAGCAGGGCAAAGGTCCCATACTGATGTGGCGCTACCTGCAGTACCTGCGCTGCTTCCCAAACGTGCGCCGCGCGGTGCTCATGTGCGAAGAGTTTCTGATCCCCTTCTACCGTAAATCCGGCTTTAAGGCGCTCGGCCGCTGCGCCATCACGGTGGGTCACCTGACCTTCACGGAGATGTTGTATCCGATCAGCGGGCACGCGTACATGCGCAGGAACAGCGAGGCCATCCGCTTTCCGCAGCATCCTCTGACTCTGCCGCTGACCAAGACTGATGAGCACGCGGACGTATGACCACGTGCAGGTTGTCACTCAGGTTTGAAAACGTCGACGTCATTCTCGTTCTAGGAGATTCTTGTTGTTTATTTAGAGTCTGCTTTCTGTTTGTTGGACTGAAACTGAATGTCACCTCAACTCTCCCTTCATGTCAAAATAAAAACAGGAACATCATGCTTTCAAATACACAACAGTTAATCTGATTGGACAATACGCATTTGTGACGATAGAAGAACAACGTATTTGGGACTTTTCACATCGTGTATCTCTCCGCCTCAACGTGCAGGAGCTCTGAATACTTTTAATTTTCACACGACACACTGTTCTTTCGTGATTTGAACAAACACGTGACGGTGCGTAAAGGTTCATACTACGAAGGTAGCTGCTCTCTGGTAACCATAGACGCCAACAGAGTAGAATAGAAGGCTGGGGTTGCTTAGCAACAGGTACATTGCGGAACTTTTAGCTTTTTGTTAACATCATCTGCTTGTATGTTGTATTTAAACGTAAGGTCAGAAGCACAGCGTGGGGCCACAGAGGGGTCCGCCATCTGGCAGCACTTCCTTTTCATGACCCTGAACATGCACTGTGGCAGTGAAAACCAAGTTTGTCAATCAACATCACAGAAGAAAAGTGGTAACCCTAAGAAGACTTAGCTGTCTGTGGGAGAGGAACAAGAAACGGGTCATAAAATGGAGGAGGAGAACATGATGGTGATAAACACTGGTTGGAGGCCCCCAGGTCCCGACAGGCTCTAGAACCGCCCCTGCTCAAGGTCCAGATGTTGCACTGCTGTCTTAGATTTTTGTGTTTAACTTTCACACCACACTTGTGTTTCATTTCTTGAGGATGTTTGCACAGTTTTCAGCTTCTTGCTTTACAGAGTGACGCAGCTTGTTATTAAAAGGTTATCTGCTATAAACGTTAGTCAGTGACCATCATGTGTAGCCTGTTGTTGTTCATTAGGACAGATTCAATTATGTGATGTTTTGTTTTATATTTGTGTGTTTCAGTTTCAAAATCTCAATAAAATGTTTTCTACTGTTTAAAAGATTAAAAAAAAGATATTTGTTTCCTCGTGCAATAAATGTTAAGAAAAATGAAAAACAGACAGCTCTCTGCAATGATTAGAATGTGGACTGCAGTACCCATGTATAAACACTAGGGGTCGGAGTTACATCCTGCTCCTTTAAGTTGCAAATCAACACTTCACCACACACAGACAATCCCTTAGATATCACATTTAGTTTCATCTCTCCAAAGTGCAACAAAACGTTCTCCACATTGAATTACTATTATTATTATTATTATTATTATTATTATTATTATTAATAAATCACTTAAAACAAAGACGGCTCACACTCGGCCATCGTGTGTGCAGAAGATAGCTGGCTAAACACTGAAGCTTCAGTGTCTGCAACATGGCAATCTGAGTATTTATATTCCAGAGTCACTTTTATGTAAAACACGTTACGATGATTAATTGTTTAACCTACTATTATTTTTAATAAACATCACGCTTAGTTTCAAATGTGAATAATTAGATATTAAGTTCTTCAACGTGAGGGTTTTCTTTTGGTGCCGGCTGCAGAAATTCAGGATTAAAAACAGCTCAGGTCGAGGACAATTTAAGGAGGCTACATGAGGAATAACATCGTACATGACATTGCATGGTCAATAAATTGTTTGAACTTTGATTTGCATCGAGCCACATCACTTGTTTTATTATTTACAAAAACCCAACATGTCTGTCAATGATCAAGAGCTCGACAGCAGCAAGGAGAACATCAATTATTATAAATGTCAACCAGGACAGGATTATTGGACTTCCATCTTCTGTGAGCAAACGTCTCCTTTCCTCCTTTAATCACATCTAATCCACAGATGTGTCAGGGTCTGTGGACGCTCTCTAGAGTCGATGCTCACACAGGTCAGCATGTGGTGGACACTGTAGCTTCAGTGTTTAGCCAGCTCTGCATGTGGTGGACACTGTAGCTTCAGTGTTTAGCCAGCTCTGCATGTGGTGGACACTGTAGCTTCAGTGTTTAGCCAGCTCTGCATGTGGTGGACACTGTAGCTTCAGTGTTTAGCCAGCTCTGCATGGGTCTGTAAAGCTTTCTGCGTTCTAACCTCTCTCCATGTTTCATCTCCAACATTGATCCTAGTTTGAGCAGCTTTCTGCTGCTGGAGCTTATTAGAAACATGCAGTAAATGGGGGGCATGAAAACTAACCACGAGGCCAACGGGGTCCCCTCAGCCTACACCTCGTCAGATTTGTGGTTTACGCATCCATACTATGTTTGTTGAAGCACAGCTCAGAACTGTTGTTGCAGCGGTGATG
Source organism: Symphodus melops (assembly GCF_947650265.1). Lineage (NCBI taxonomy): Eukaryota > Metazoa > Chordata > Actinopteri > Labriformes > Labridae > Symphodus > Symphodus melops. Next base: position 346,284 of record NC_136707.1, read on the forward strand.
AGCAGACTGCTTTAGATTGTGCTGTTGTGCTTTTTCTTGTTTTAATAATCAGTGTTGGTCTGTCACTCACTCAGCTGCTCCTGTGTGTCTGAAGCTCGGAGCTGAATGAGAAGCTTTTAGTCCCAGCTCACATGGTGAGGAGATGATTGCAGGGCGGGCAAACAGGAGGCCATTTTTATATTCATTCATAAAAATCACGAGGCAGAGACGAATATGGAAAAGCTTTTTGTAAAGGTTTAAAACACGGCACTCAGAATTATTATTATAATAACAATCCAGCCAAAACAAAAAGAAGCCACCAATTAGCGTCTGCATCGATCAGAGGAATGCGTTTCCACTTCCTGTATGTGACGTGTTCTGCTTTTTATCAGGAGTGTAATCATCACACGTGGGCTCGAGTCTCTGCAGCGCCGATGAAACAAATCACACGTTCAAAGAAGAAACAGAAATATGAGGCTGCCGAGATACATCGCAAGTTAGTTCAGTGTTGGAGTATTTGAGATCGGTCTTTGTCTCAAGACCGGTTTTCAGTCTCATCAAACCACTGATGGATGCTCACAAAGTGGTGGACACTGAAGCTTCAGCGTTTAGCCCGCTCTGCATTGGTCTGTTTATCTGTTTAAGTGTTGCAACATCTCAAAGTGACATCTTAAATGTTAACGTAAGGTTTTTTGAGGATCCGCATGTTAAATAAAGATCTTTATAAAACCTTCTATTTTATGTTGTAATGATACAACAGTCAGGTGAAGAGGCTTTACTTCCTCTAAACGCAGAGCAGGGTCACGTCAGCCTCCAGACCGGATCATGGTCAGTAATCCCACAAAGTCCTTCCAGTCAGCGTGTAATCTGGCAGACAGACATCCCAGTAGAGAGGCCTCAGAGTCCCACATTATGACCTCCTCTGTGGGGGGTCAGATCTCAGACATTTACCAAACAATATAAATTCTTTCTACGGCGTTAAAGTGTGACTAAAGGGTTCAATTCTAGAGCCTGTTTTCTTGCCCAGATTGTTTTATTTTCAGACACGTGCGTCCCTCCAAAGTCGACCCCTGAGTTTGACCTTGTTAACCACTCCAAACCTGCGGTGAGCCATTTTTAATCTGCATCCATAATCCCTCAACTCCAAACATATGACTCATCAGGGTTTAGCAGCAATGCATGCTAAGTATAGCGATGTTGTCGTGAAGTGATGATGATCCATTGTGTTGTGCCACTTTGTAATCCGTCTTTACATTAACAGCGAGACTAAACAACCATGCTAGCAGCTCTGTGTGGCTTTACCTGAGCTACATGCTAACACCAGACAGCTAAACTAGCATCTTGTCCAGAGGTCCAGTCAGTGAGATGTTTAGAGAGTGAGATTGTAAAGTGAACTTTCTCTAAGTCTGGGGCGGAGGGAGACAGCTCTCTACAATGTTTTGAATTTAGACTGCAGTACCCATTTTAAACACTAGGTGTCAGAGCTATATATTGCACCTTAATGTGATCCAAACAATGCCTTATATTGTCACGTCTCTTGGACTCAAACCTAGATTTGTTTACAAATCAAACAAACAGAAAACGGGACAGAAATGTTCATATCAAGCTTGTACTTTAATAAGCGTGTGTGAAGGAGCTGACACAAAAGTAAACCATAAAAAAAAATAAAAAAAACATGACCCTCATTTTTTACAGAAGACCCACAAAGTAAAAAGCTTCACATGTTCGGTTTCACCAAAAAAAGAAGAAGTTTGAAACATGAATCTAGAATCTACATCTCAACATGTTTCTGTTAGCGTTATTATAAAATCCCCAAATTAATGGTTGTCATTTTTATCTACATTCTGTAGGGCGAATTGAACCGGTAGTTTGAGTATGACGGGGTGTTTAGAGACTCAGTGGATGTGGCAGGAAGCAGCAGGAGCCCCGTGCTGGCGTCTGTCTTACACCGATCCATCGCCTGCTTGTACGAGATCTTCTCCTTACTGATCGGGTCCACCAGCTCTTTCAAGTAGGAACCCTCGTCCTGCAGCGCTTTGCTAGTTTTGCTGTCGATCAGATCGGCATTGAGAGCTTCTTGCACGGTGAGGCGGCCCGCTCTAGAGGGATCCACCAGCCCACCGGTCAGGTACTGAGCCTCCATGTACCTTCTTGCATTCTCCGCGGGGATATAACCTTTCTGGGCTGCAGGTCCCACCGCGAGACGAGCTTTGGTTGTGGGATCTTCAACTCCGGTGAAAGCTTTCTGAGCGTTCAGGAGCTTGTACATTTGACCTTGGTCAATGAGGCCTTGTTGAGCCGCCTTGTGGACGGAGATTTTGTCCTTTCTGTTGAGATCAACGATTCCACCGGAGGCTGCCTGTGCCTCCAGCAGCTTCAGAGCCGTGTCGGGATCAATGAGCTGGCGGGTCAGGGCACTTCTTACGGACATGCGGCTGTCAGTGGTGGTGTCATAAATACCAGAGATGGGAAAGCTCTCATCTACTCCTACAGTGGTCAGGTCTTTGGCGCTGCTGCTGTGGTGCGAGTTCAGGGTCGAGGTGAAGTTGGAGTTGAGGCTGGGGAGCGAGGAGCGCAGGGAGGCTGACATGGAGTTCAGAGAAGAGGAGGGGGCAGGTCTGGTGGGTGATCTCGGCGGTACTATTTCTGGAACAAACGGCTTTTTGGATTCTCCGACAACAAGCAGGGCAAACTCAGAAATGGGCATTTTCCCTTCCTTGTAGCGCATCAGATCATACTGAGTCAGCCGACCGGCCCTCAGAGCATCCTTCACAGGGTACTGCCTCCCACTCTTACGATCCTGCAGAACTGTTGTGTCCCCATCCTTACCCGTTGAAGTGATCTCCTCCCAGTCACACTCCAGCTCTGACAAGTGGATGTACTGGTCGCGATCAATCAGCCCCGCCATGTAGGCGTCATAGGGACACATGTCTTTACCGGTTTCCGGGTCCAGGATGGTGATCTTGGTGGACAGGTTGGTCTCTCTGGTGTGAGTTTCAGTGTGCTCTTCCGTCTTGATGGTGTTCATAAGCTCGAACAAGACGGCCTCTTTCTCGTTGATTCTGTCTTTCTCTTCAAGGATTTGTTTCTCCAGAAGCTGAACCTCCGAGGAGGATTTAAGATTCCTATGCCGTGCCATCTGGTTCCTCTCGCTCATCAGCTTGGACTGTTGCTGGAAGGTGATGCTGATGGTATGTCGTTCAGACTCCAGTATTTTGAGCTGCTTGAGGAGATCGTCCTTCTCCCTCTTCAGACTGTCTCTGTTGCTGGCGAGAGCTCCCTCCTCCTGAGAGGTCATGGACTTAGACGACTGCAGATGGGTGAATTTGATGTTGAAGTTCTGCACGTTATCCTCCAGATTCCGTCTGAGATTTCTCTCCTGCGTTACCAGCTCTCTCAGATGTTCCCTCTCGGCCTCGACTCCCGGGTCCTTCTCTACACGGACGACTTCCCTGTAAACAACTTTCTCCATCGACTTCTCCTTCTGCAGGATGACCAACTTGTGCTTCAGGTTTCGGATCTCTCTCTCCAGTCGACTGATATTTGTGCTTTCCGTCTCCATTTTGACACGTAGATCATCATCGACTTTTTCCAGCTCAGGATCTCTCTCCACTTTGAGGACCTCCTCGATGACGATCTTTTCCTCCACAGGTGCTGGGAAGTTTTCTAACTCGAGGATGCGAGCTTTGATCTGCCTGAGCTCTGACTCGACCTGAATCTTCTTCTGTCGATCATCCATCTGAGCCAGCGTGCTCTGTTTGTCTTGGACCAGGGATCTGAGCTGTCTGACCTCTAACTCCAGCTTTCTGCGAGTTTTCATTTCCTCATCGAGGGACTTGTTCAACTTTTCATGTTCCAGGATCTGCTTCGGGTCCTTCTGAAGACGCAACATCTCCTTCATTACGATCTTCTCCTCTGGTTTCTGCCTCTCCAGCAGGATGTACTGGTTCTGAAGGTCAAAGAGGATCTCCTCCACACTGCGGCGCTGCTGAATCTCCTCTCTAAGGTTCCTCCGCTGTCTGTCCGCCTCTTTCTCAAGAAGAGGATCATTCTCATATTTGATGAGCTCTTTGTTGACGAGCTTCGTCTCCACCTTTGACTTCTCGGCCTTCAAGTCGTCCCGCTCTTTACGCAGGTGGGTCAGCAGCTCCAGGGCGGTGTCGTAGTTGAGCTGCAGACGGGACACCTGGTTGCTCAGCCGTTGCAACTCCCTGATGACCTCGGGGCTTTTCTCCTCTATGACCACCTCCTGGGTCACCTCCTTGAACTCCACTTTGGGTTTCTGGCCGCGCAGGGTGGTCAGAGTCGACATCACAGAGGTTATTTCCTTCTCCAGGTCAGTGCGGTTGCGATTCGTGTCCTGCAGCTCTTTCTTCAGACGCACCAGCTGGACCTCCGTGTCAGGATCGACTCTGAAGATCTCATGGATCACCTCCTTCACCTCCACTTTAGACCGGAGCTTATCCACTTCACTGTAACGCAGCTGAAACGTGGTCAGATCCTTCAGCAAGACGTCGTTCTCCTCTCTCTCCTCTTTCAGGGCGAGGCGTAGCTTCTTGGACTCTTCCAGGGTTTCTGGATCTTGTTGGACCTGCTTCACCACCTTGCTGACCACCTTGGGTTGGATGGTGGGAATAATCCTCTCCAGCGTGTTTATTTGGCTCCTTATTCTAAAAATGCTATCATTAAGCTCCTTCACTTGAGATTCAGACTCTGAGATTTCGCTCTTGAAGGTGAGAACGGCTTTCAGCATGTGTGGATCCTTTTCCAGCCTCACCACTTCTTTCTTCACCACCTTCTCCCTGATCTTCGGTTTCTGCTGGGACAGAACGGTGAGCTGAGTTTTCACGTTAACTGTCTCCGTGTTCCTCGTTTGGAGCTCCAGTCGTAACCTCCGCATCTCCTCTCTGATCTTTTCGGCTTCTTTGTCCAGCTGCGGGTCTCGCTCGTATTCAGTCACCACCCTGTTCACTAGTTTGGGTATGACGGTGGTCAGCTGGAGCTCGAGCTTGACGATCCTCTCGTTTAGGATTTCTATCTCTGAGTGGGTTCGAGATCTCTTAAATGATTCCTCCTGGATTCTTTTCCTCAGAGACTCCAGTTCCACCTCCAGTCTGGGGTCTCTGTAGTACTCCACCACCTCCTTCTCCTGAAACCTCTCCACCCCTCTCCTGCTCTTCAAAGACACAAACCTGGTACGGTACATTTCCAGGTTTTTCTCTGCGAGTAAGCGTCTGGAAATCTCTTCAGCGAGTTCATTTTTCAAGCTGTCGCTCTCCTCCAGGTCCCTCTTCTGGCTCTGCATCTGCAGCTGCTGGCTGACCACCACCTCGTTCACTCTGTCTTCATTCTGCCGGTCAAAGGAGAGAGATGTCAGAATAAAGCGGTGGTGATGATGAAGGTTGTTGCTCTCGTGTGTGTGATGTCATACCCGGGCCTTGATGTTCTTTGCCGTCTCCAGCTGGTTGAGATTCTGGCTGTTTTCTGCAGAGACCTCAGCGAACAGGTTCAGCAGATCTTTCTCCTGAGGAGGCAGAAGGTCGAATTACAGAAGACTCAAAACGTGAGTGAAGAGTCCGACGTGCAGCTACTGTGGGAAATCACCATGGCAACAACAATCTGTACGCTTGATGTGGTTTTCCCTCCCATCACCAAAAGATATTCACTAGAGTGTGTGTGTGTGTGTGTGTGTGTATGTGTGTGTGTGTGTGTGTATGTGTGTGTGTGTGTATGTGTGTGTTTGTGTGTGTGAGTGTGTGTTTGTGCATATGTGTGAGAGTGTGTGTTTGTGCATGTGTGTTTTTGTGTGTGTGTGTGTTTGTGCATGTTAGTGTGTGTGTGTGTTTGTGCATGTTAGTGTGTGTGTGTTTTTGTGTGTGTGTTTGTGCATGTTAGTGTGTGTGTGTTTTTGTGTGTGTGTTTGTGCATGTTAGTGTGTGTGTGTTTTTGTGTGTGTGTTTGCGCATGTGTGTGTGAGTGTGTGTGTTTGTTAGTGTGTGTACGAGTGAGAGTTTTGTTCCGTGTATTTTCGTACTCTCTGTTGTTATTTCGATGGAACAGGAGACGCGGTTAAAACATCCTGAGACAGGAAGTTAAACACCGGAAAGGAAGTGCAGGTCGGACTTGAACCTTCTTCAGCTTCTGAACACAGAGTACAACCAAACCGCTGGGCCATCAGCGTCCCGTCGAGGAAGTTTGACAGTGTGAGAGTTCTCAAAGGAAACTTTACAAACATCAACGCTCCCTCCTGATTGGTCACGTACAGAGCGAGCGCGTGTCCGACCATCTGACCGCACGGCGGGCGAGCTTTATCTCATGTACCTTTCTTCGCACAGCCTCAGCCATCGTCAACGTTTGGCGTTTCTTTGCGGCTGGCTCGTCGTCGTCATCATCATCATCGTCTTCGTCATCGTCGTCGTTCAAAGCGCCGCGGTAAGTGTTGGACTTCATGTCATACTCCTGCAGAGAGAAAGAACAAACACTGAAGTGATGAACGTCTGATGTTGATGAACGACAAGAATCAAAACTCTGTGAACTCACGTTCAGGACGATCTGCAGATCCCGGGACAGAACCTTGACTTTGTTTAAGTCCTCCGACTTCCTCTTGATGTCCTCCATCACTCTCTAAAGAAGACGGCGACAAATCACAGCGGATCATTTTACAACCCGTCTCGCATCAGTCGCCATATTTCATCCCCTGTGGTTAACACGATAAGCCCCGCCCACACATGGATGGACAGGAAGTGAGGTCGTAGTCTAAAAAGAACATTTCCCACGCACCTTCTGAGCGTTCTGCTTGGCCGTGATCCGCGCCACGTCATCACTCGGTTTGATTTTATTGTCGGGCAGGTTAACTAGAAAGAAATCCAGCGAATGAACGGCGCTCTGGAAGTCTTGGTTTCTATTGGTCCCGTCCTTCAGGAGAGCGGATCTGAAGCCAGAATGAAACAAGGACAGGAATCAAAGTCAGTTCAGCAGGATGTGTGAGGAGCCGTGAAGGAGCTGGCTCACCTGTCCTGCAGCTGACTGTTCACCATCACGTAGCGGTTCTTCAGCAGCTTCACCTCCTTCTCCTGACGCTGGACGTCAGGACAGTACTCCTTGAAGCTCTGCTGCAGGGAGCTGCACGCCTGCTGCGTCAGGTCCAGGTCTTTACCCAGTTTATTCAGCTCATCCTTCTTCGCAGCCACATCCTTCCGCACAGCCTGTTTGACCAGAACATAACTTTGTTACTTCCTGCGCTCTTACACATGCATCCCTTCATCATCGGCGGTCGGGTCGTGGACGCAGCAGGAAGCAGTCCTCCCCTTCCAGCTCCTCCAGGGGATTCAAGGTGTTTCCAGGCCAGACGGGATGTTTAACCCCTTCAGTGAACTCGACCCGGGTCATTCCTCGCAAACCTCCAAACGTTCAGGAGGCAACCGGACACCATCCATCGGTCACAGGCGACCTTTCTAAGACTTCGTGAGGTGCATGGTTAAGACGGTCACCTGCAGCTGCTGGTTGCGACTTTGAAGGGCGTTGGGTTGATTGAGAATGGTGCCGTCTTTAGCGAGCTGCTCCTCGTAACCGGAGACGATGCCATCCACCTTCTTGATCTGCTTCTCGAGGTACATGGAGGCCGCAGCTCTGGGGAGGAGTCGAGACACGCAGGAGTTTAATCAAGTCCAAAGAATCTGCACTCTGCTCAAGTGTCCTTCATGTCTTCTTACTTTTTGTTGTAGAGGTCGAGGAGCGCGTAGATGTCGTCCAGCTTGTTGTTGGTGGCGCTGAGTTTGACGGGCAGCGTGGAGGCGGTCGGCCCGACGGGTTTCTTTGCCAGGATTGGCTCCATCTCTCTCTGGACCGCAGACTTCTCCGCCTCCAGCTTCCTCACAGTCAGAGCAGATTTCTGTAGGGGGGGGGGGGGGGGGGGCAGATGTCAACACTTGGAGAAGAGATGAAGGAATAGAAGTCGTCTTTAAAAAAAAAAGGAAGACGTCTTCACCTCGTGCTCTTGCAGGCGGTTAGCGAGGTCCTGCGTGGGCTCACGGTTGTCCAGCGGAGCTCGGAGTCGATTCAGGATTTCTTTTTCGGCTCGTTCCAGCGCTTTGTTGATCCTGTCGAGTTCACTCGCCAGCTCTGCAGCTCGCGGATCCTCTGGAGCGCTCGCTACGGCGGCTGAGAAGGAGCAAAGAGCAAAAAACAAACAAAGCTGGATGAATCCATCAAACCCGTCTTCTTGATTTGTTCTCTAATGACGGATTGTTGCTTAAACCGAATCACACCTGTGCTGTTCTCACCTGCCTTCTGAGGCCGCACCGCCTCCACGCTGGGGTTCTTCAGGGAGGTCAAGAGGGCGGATCTACGACTCTTCAGGCCCGTCAGAGCTCTGTCGAGGCTGAACACACACACACACACACACACACACATTACACAAAGATCCTCGGGAGCTGTTGTAGATCAGATTAGATGAACTCAGATCAGGTAAGAGGGGTTCTCTGTCCTCCACATCCAGGGGTCACGTTGGACACTGTGGAGGACTATGAGTGGATCATAGACTGCTCAGGTCCCAGACCCGAGAGGACGTGGACCAGGAGGTCCTGAGGAGGCTGCAGATGTTGTTTTCCTGTCAGAGTCGTTTTAAATCACTCGTGCTCTGTGGCGTCCTCGTGTCCCTTCATGGTTATTTGAGGTCTCTCTGTTGTGTCATCATCATGGTGTCTTTCTGGCTGTTTTATGTTCCTCTACCTGCTGTCATTAAATAAAGTGGAATGATTGGTTGCACTTTGTACCTGTTTAATGTCTCCATGGCCTCCTCATCAGGCGGTGGGACCATGAAACACGCCCCAGGGAGGGTTTTTGTCTTCCCACTGTCGGTCTGAAGGACCCAGTTCTTATTATCGGAGTTGGACTTTAGTTTGAGCATATCACCGCGCCTCACGATGTCCTGAAACACACAGACAGAGGAGTGACGTTACGAGCAGCCATGTTTCATGTGTAATAAAGCCTGCGAGTCGCTGCGGCGTCCTACCTCCTCGTCCTCCCAGTCGCACAGGGACACGGCGTCTGTGGGTTTGTTCGGCTGGACTCGGCGTGACTTGAGAGGAGCGATGGTGCCGCTGAGCTCTCTGAGGGAGCGCAGGCGCTCCTCGTTCCTCCTCACTGCAGGTTCATCGCCCTGAAGGAGAAGACAAAGCTTTCAGACCGCAGGACACACCGACACATTCACACACTGATGGTAGAGGCTGCTGCAGAGTAAAGAGTCCATCAGTATGAACTCATCCATTCACTCACTGATGGTAGAGGCTGCTGCAGAGTAAAGAGTCCATCAGTATGAACTCATCCATTCATACACATTCACACACTGATGGTAGAGGCTGCAGCAGAGTCCATCAGTATTAACTCATCCATTCATACACATTCACACACTGATGGTAGAGGCTGCTGCAGAGTCCATCAGTATTAACTCATCCATTCACACACTGATGGTAGAGGCTGCTGCAGAGTCCATCAGTATTAACTCATCCATTCATACACATTCACACACTGATGGTAGAGGCTGCAGCAGAGTAAGCACATTCACACACTGAGGAGGAACGGGGAGAGTCTTTGAATCGTGAGCGTCTGTTCATTTCACAGCTCAGCGACCTTTGACCTTTGTTTATTTTAGAGGAAGGGGAGAGATGTCTAGACTAATATTTAAACACAGACGTACCTCTATCACCAGCAGGGCCTCGGCATTGCTCTTGTTCGTCAGAGACTTCGGGTCCAGAGAGGCGTTGAGTCTCTGCAGCGAGTCGGACAACGTCTCCGCCTCCAGCTGGAACTGCACCAAAACAAAGCAACATGCTTTAACACTGAGCAGGAAGGCGTCCAATCACAGGCCGTCACCGTGTGCTCAGGGCGGATCATTACCTTCTTGTAGTTGTCGATGTTGTCCAGGTGAGTCTCCTGAGCCAGACACAGGTTGAGGAAACCTTGCCAAAAATTCTGCACAGTTTCCATGTGAGCCTGCAAACGACACACTGATTCAAATCCTGCGTCTCTGTGAGGCGAATTCATGACAGTCATGTGAGTCTGTGTTTTCTTTAAATCTGAGAGCTACAGAGGACTCCTCAGCAGGTGGACCCTGGAGGACCTGCAGTGTGAACATTATGGTTCTAGTGTCTGTACCTTTATTGTGGCGCTGCCCGGATGTTTTTTCCCAATTAAAGTTTCTCCCTCCTTCTGCAGCTTGTTGACCTCGGTCTCATGAGCGATCAGGCCGTTTGTTTTGAACGTCTGTGAGCGATGAAGGAACAGAGAGAAACATGACATGTTGTTTCAGGCAGAAACTACAAAGATTCCTTTCTAAACAAGTCAACGCAAACAGCTCGTTCATAGAGCAGCTCGAGGGAACGCGGACTCAACCAAACAGGATCTGTGCTGACGTCACCTCGTACTCCATGCGGACGCCCCGGGGGTCCACCATGCGATCGCTCCAGTCCCTCTGCAGGATCCTCTCCTGCTGGCCCGACAGGTAGCCCAGCTCCTTGTTGCAGCTCTGCATGTACTCGTACAGAGAGGTCAGGTGGTTTTTCCTCTTCTGGGAGCTCTCCTGTAGAAAGATACACGACATGCACGCAAAATAAACACAAACACAACCCGAGTGAACTCATTCAAACAACTCCAGTGACACGTGAAGACTCACGTAAAGGTTGGCGTATTTCTCCTTGAGAGCTGGGTACTGCTCCTTTAAAAGAAGAAGAAGAAGAAGCAGGTCAGTGTCTGTCCAGGAGAGCCTCTCTGTGTTTCAACACTTGATCTACATTCATACAGCTGCTGAAGGACTGAGAGGAGTCAAAACAGCATGTGATGCAGGAAGGATTATCGATATCGTCCGAGTGTTTTTCATCAGTGTTTATGATTCCGTTACCGTGGTAACCGTAGTTACCTTGGAGGTGGTGCTGGGCGTCAGCTGGGAGCTGTAGTCCTCGATCGACCGGTGCAGGATGTTGTGCGCCGCGATCTGCTTCTCCACGTCAGACAGTTTGGGGCCATACGGCTCAGCGTTCAGCTGTTTCTGCAGAACATCAGAGAGAGGGAGAGGGAGAGAGAGAGAGAGAGAGAGAGAGAGAGAGAGAGAGAGAGATGCTACAGCTGATGGTCAACAAGGAAGTCTGTGCACTGAAAGTCAACAAAACCTCACACCCACCTGTTTGTCGTCCAGCAGAGGACCCCAGCCGATCTTCTGTGTGGGCTCAAAAGTCTGCATGCGGTCGTAGAGTTTCCTGTAGGTGGCGCAGTCGTTCACCCAGCGCTGGTGCAGATTATTCACACTGAAACAAAAAGTGTTTTTACTGGTAACTCAAAGACGACAGATGAACTACCTGAAGCAGGATGTGCCATCTCTTTTGAACGTTCCACTTCCTGTTGTAAGCTGCATGTGTGTATGTAAGGTGTTGTATAAATAAAGTTTGAGCAGGCGGGCGGGGACGATCACAGGCGACTGTCTGTGGCGGAACATCTCGCCAGGTATGCGACGCGTCGAGTTTTTGGGGTGTGTCTGTTTGTGTTTGACGATTCGTCAGATTAAACTCACTCCTTCTCGATCTCCTCCGCCTGCGGGTGGTGCAGTCTCTTGGACTTGTCCACGTCCATGAAGAGATCCTTCAGCAGCTCCTCGGCCTGTGCCAGGCTGTCCGAGTTGGCCTTCTGGTGGATCAGGGTCTGGTTCTTTGCATCCCGCTCTGTGTCCTGCAGGAGCAGAAAGAATCAAAACTGATGAGTCATCAAAACTGCTCATGCAGTGAAGACACAGTGAAGACACGGTGAAGACACGGTGAAGACACAGTGAAGACACGGTGAAGACACAGTGAAGACACAGTGAAGACACAGTGGACGTGATGTCTTACCTGAGCCAGCAGCTCCTCTGACCTCAGGATGTCTTTCTCCACCTGGTCTGCATTTTTCTGCATGCGAGCGATCACCACGGCGAGCTCGTTGGCCTGACTCCTGAAACACACAGGGACAGCAGAGGCTCAGAGTCATCCACGCCGACCATGTCTGCAGCTTTTATTTAACCCTCGACACCTCAAACCTATCTCCACTCGCGTTTTCACGAAGGGGAGGGGCTTTTATCCAACACGAGACGTGGATAAAATTGTTCTTTTGCTGGATCTGCAATCACCCGTGTCCTATATTGTTGCGTTAGCGCTCTTTCGTTAGCTCGTAGCTTCACAGTGCATGTACATGTAAGCAGCGTTCAGCATGGCGCCAAGAGGGAGTCAGACGGGGTCCTCTGAGGGAGGGTTCTTATCATCATTGAAGAATTTGTCGGCCCTTGCTTTGGGGCCCCTGACTGGTCTGGGGCCTGAAGCGGCTGCCTGCCAGTCCTTCACTCAAACAGCTTTTATCCAGAAGGGGAGGAGCCATGTACACAGCTCTGACAACAACACAGCCAGCAGGACTCTCAGGCCTTCTGTCTTCATCTCATCAGGCGTCTCAGGTCGATGCTGCTAAGAAAGAATGTCATGAAATATATTTGACACAACTTTCTGCAGTTAGTTTGATAAATGAAACACTTCCTGGTCGAGCTGTCACTCACAGACTCCTCCTGCAGACCTGTTTGTGCTCTCGGAGTGTTTGCTCCGTCATTCCTCCTCCAAAGGAAAGTATTCATCCAGACACACCTGGGTTACGACCCCGGGGACACGGGGGGGGGGGGCATTCCTTCGACATTCCTGAACATTCAGCTCTTATCAAACAGCCGGCGTCGTTAAGTTTCAGAGGCGGCTGTAGTCAGACATTATGACTCGTAGTGGGCGGAGCCAAAGACAGCGATGAATGGATCACAAAACATCACACTCTTGAACTTGAGCCTTTTCTTTAAAACTTCAGATTTTTTTTATAAACGAAGAATTTTTTCTGTCAAATTATTATGAAATGTTGTTCAGTTTGTTTCCTCCGTCTAACTTTAGACTCTGATCCTGATTGGTCCGGATTCGTTTGGAGCAGGGGAAGGTGAGGAGGTTGCTGGTTTGAATCTCTCTCTGTGTGGAGTCTGCATGTTCTCCCCGGCTTCCTCCCACAGTCCAATCACATGCTGGTTACCTGCTGACTCTGTGATTGGCTGGTTGTCTGTCTCTATATGTCAGCTCTGTGATTGGCTGGTTGTCTGTCTCTATATGTCAGCTCTGTGATTGGCTGGTTGTCTGTCTCTATATGTCAGCTCTGTGATTGGCTGGTTGTCTGTCTCTATATGTCAGCTCTGTGATTGGCTGGTTGTCTGTCTCTATATGTCAGCTCTGTGATTGGCTGGTTGTCTGTCTCTATATGTCAGCTCTGTGATTGGCTGGTTGTCTGTCTCTACATGTCAGCTCTGTGATTGGCTGGTTGTCTGTCTCTATATGTCAGCTCTGTGATTGGCTGGTTGTCTGTCTCTATATGTCAGCTCTGTGATTGGCTTTATTTCAGAGGACAGTGGACAGATGAGTGAACTGGGGAGTGACACCACAGGTCGGACTTGAACCCGGGCCGCCTGCTTGGAGGACTATAGCCTCTGTGCACGGGGCCCAACCTCACCGCCACCAAGACTAACAGCTGACATCCAGGTTTACAAGCCTCCACGTGAGCCAGGGAAACTTCTTACACTGACTCTCTTCTCCCTGCCTCAACTGGCAGCCCTGCAGTGTTCTGCCTCTCTGAAGGGCCTCCAGAGAGCTGACCAATCAGAAGACAGAGGGCACATAGGGAGGGGGGCCTTAAAGAGACAGCAGCGTTTCAGGCTGAAATGATCATTAAAGCTGAAGGATTCACAGACTGACAACATGAGCGGTGGACACGAGGAGAAGACGGGGTCTTTAAGAAGTCCCCCGTGCTTTCACACTCTGTACCAGCGATCAGCGGATGCTTCCCGTCCAATCAGATTAACTGTGTCCTACCTAACTGTTGCATAATCATGAAAACAGAAACCTGTACAGAAAACATGACAAACACCCACAAACTGACTCATTTACTTCCATTCAAACATGTGTGACTGTTCAGATAAACACACACACACACACACACACACACACACACACACACACACCTGCCCTGCCGCTCCCTCCGCCTTTCCTGCCTGCTATCATGGAGCCCGTGGTGGCAGGACACGCCCCGCTGTGAAGGAGCGCCTCGTCCACCTCAGGGTGACACGCTGCACCGAGGGGAGATAAACACCTGCTTTATCTCCCTCACATGGGGGGGGTTGCACAATTACACACACACACACACACACACACACACACACACATTTATGACTGTGTGCACCTTCAGTCCCTCCTCTAATCAAACAAGCACTCGTTCCACTGCACAGCAATGACAACAAGCTGCCCTCCATTATAAACTGCCCCGGCTGGATTAGAGCTCTGAAGGCAGCCTGTTGACCGAGACGCTTAATGAGTCACGACACCGGCCTGATGAATGGCACACACACACACACACACACACACACACACACACTTTGATGATACACACACACCTTGAGCAAAGACACATAAAATAAAAGCCAGAAAAGAAAAGAGTCACTGTGGTGTCATTATTATAAACTGCACAGGAGGGAAGATGTCAGAGGATTGAATGAGACGCATGACTGTGTGTGTGTGTGTGTGTGTGTGTGTGTGTGTGTGTGTGTGTTTAAAGGGATACCATGAGGGTGTTTTTATCGTCCAGGATGAAACAGCTCTCTCCCTTTGCAAACACAAACAGGACGGAGACAGAAAAGTGCTGAAACGCTGCACGAAGTCGAGGGGGGAAAAATAAAAGCAGAGAGTTGTGTAAACAAAAGAAGGGACAGTAACATGAGACTGGATCACACACACACACACACACACACACACACACACACACACACACACACACGCGCACACACACGCAGAGGTATTTACGGGCACTCACTTGCTGAGTTTCACAGGACTGTATTCCTTTTTGTTCGACATCTTCGGCGGACCGTCCACAGGCCTGTTTGTGTGTAATCTGAGTCCGACTGTTCCTCTCTGCTCTCTCTCTCCTCTCGCTCCTTCGTCTGGCGTCCCCCTCCTCCTCCTCCTTTAACACAGTTTAAGGAGCGTCCACCTGTCTCAGCTCCTCCCAGGGCCAACAGGTGTGTCGTCAGTCAGAAGTGGCAGACCAGGCGGACCTGTTTGACGCTCCACAGCCTCGGCTGACTTTTTATCCTTCCTCTTCAGCATCCACTCTGCTCGTTACAGGTTTCCTCTTCTCTCCTGAGCAAACACCTCAAACACCCTTCTTCTTCTTTCCCCACCTGCACACACACACACCTGTCTGCAGCCTCTGATTGGTGTCTGCAGCTCTGTTTTCACAGGCAGCATTATAAAGCTCTCTCTGTCTCCACTGTGGAGAGCGAGCAGGAATGCAACCCAACAGGTTCGAAAATCATAATAAGCTGATTGTCCGTTTTTAACCAACGGATGTGTCACTACCGTTTTAATGTGACGAAGGACATTTCACATGAGCTGTGAGGAGGCGACAACAAACCAGCAGAGGACGAACACAGACAGCAGTCGGAGTAAACTGGAGGCAAAGGGGGGGGGGGGGGGGGGGGGGTTACTGCGATATACTCCTGATATATTGGACAGTGTACGGGGCAGGACTAGAACCAGGGATCCTCCAGCACCGTGTCCGTAACGCCAAATAAGTGCACTACATAGTCCACTTCAGAGGACTCTGTTTGGAGCGATGAGCAGGGAGGGGGGGGACATCGTGCAGGTTCAGGACCCAACGAGCCGGTCACACTTTTGTCTCGACTTAATGTTCATGTCTTTGCAAATATAAGACAGCAGAGATTAGACCTGCTCTTCTCCTCGTCGTCCTCCTTCCACAGTCTGACGTGCCGTGGAAGCGTTTCGCAGCTTCATCACCGACAGGTCGTTAAACTCAGATCACAGCTGGAGTCAGCGGTCGAGTCATACTGAAACCAACAAGGCAGAGGGAGCGGATTGATCTCAGAGGTTATCAGAGGCACACGCCCTGCAGAGTTATCTCTCTGTGACACACACGCAGTCAAAGTCTATGTGCAAAGATTTAAACTCCACCTGCTGCAAAGAATCAAAAAAACGCTGATAACGACGAGGTATGCAGGGAGACGTCTAATGAGCGTGTGTGTGTTGGCACGAACACAAGTATGCACCCTAAGCACAGTGGAGGGTGGGTAGGGGGGAGGGAGGGGGGGGGGGGGGCGGTGGGCAGAGGGGGGGGTGGGGGGGTGTGCTGGAGCGTAAAGGCACCTTCACTGGTAGAACAATGTCTTCACGCCTCGGCGGTGAGAAGGCTGCTCAGCATGCTGCTCCGTCTCATGCCTGCAGTGGGTGTGTCTGACGCACACACCCTGAGCAGTTACTCCGAAAACCAACACCCTCATACCTGCAGGGCCAGAAGAGGGGGGGGGGGGGGGGGGGGGGGGCCGAGGAACAGCAAGAGATCACACAGAGAGGAGTGAGTGACAGCACGGTGAAGAGATAACAGGTTAACATGACCCTGACTCTCAGCGCCGCTTAAACAGGCGTCAATAACAATTAATTAAAGCAACAAAGGGGAAGTGACCTGCCGCCCCCCCCCCACACACACACCCTCCCCCTTGTGTTAATGTGTGTGTGTGTGGCGACCCCAGCAGGTTAACAGAAACTCAAAAATAAGCCACATTCACACTGATGAAACTAAAGAGGGGATCACATGTTGTGCAACAGGACTGAGATCAGATCACATTTATAAACTCAGCTCACTTTGTCTCCTCCCTGAAAGTTCTCCGACATCGCTGACATAGTTTTCACAATCAAACAAAAGTTCGTCCAACATGTTTCTATTCATGTCGATGTCTCATTCAACACTCAGGTGTGTCTGTCACTTATCACGATGGATAAGAAAAAGCAGTTTCCTTTGACTCATATTCACAGAGCGAGCGTTCCTAACATACTACAAATCAGCCGCGCCCACACACACACACACACACACACACACACACACTTTTAATCTATTATCCTTGACAGCTGACCTGTGCCTGGGTTCCCTCTGTGATGACCTTCAGTATTATCTGTGAGGTGGAGCTGCAGGTCTGACGTGGACGTGGACTCTGATCTCCTGAAGCTTCAGTCAGAGGAAATGTAAAAACACGTTTTATCAATGAAAAACAAACATAAGGCTTCTTCAGCTGGCTCGTCTTCACCTTCAGCTCGCTGTAGGAATGTCCTCATGACGTGTTTTACGTTGTGAGCCTGATAAGAGGCCTTAAATATTAAATCACTGCCAATATAACAAACTGTATGAGGAAAGCTCTGTCGGTTCCTGTTTCTATGTGAGGAGAATATCCCAGGCAAGGCTGAGCTTCCTCATCCGGGTCCAGCTGGGCCCGGGGTTCAGATGCTAGCATGACAGGGGGTCCTGCCCAAACCAGCTGGAGACCCTGCAGGGCCGACCCGGGACTGTGGTCTTGACTACGACACCGGTGAGTGTAGACCAGTATCCCCCCCCTCAGGGATTAATGAAGTGTAAAATGTTAAATCCAATGCTTCCTCTTCTCTTCATGTTCCAGATTATAAAGTGCCCTGCGTTACTCTGCGTCTCCAGCAGGTGGAGACATTTCTGAATTATTCTTTTTAACCTGCTTTATTAAAACATTAAGTTCATTTTTATGATCTTGTCCGGGACCAAGAGAAGCTGCTGCGTCACTGTGACGTTATCATGACGTGTCAAGAGAAAACCTCAACAAGCTGACTTTAGATAAGAGCTTCTTTAAAGTTATTAAATCTTTATAAATCTTCACCACTAAAAAGTGCAAGTTGGCCAAAAACACTCTGGATGGTTTTGTTTGAGTATTCAGCACATCACAGCTCCTGATGGAGACTCATTGTGAATTTACAAACCCGCTGGTCCACAGGAAGTCACAACATGAGATTTATTTATGTTTTAGAAACATGAAGGACTCATTTAAGCTGCAGCTGAAATCTGAATCATCATGTAACCAACTCGTGCAGGCTTTCATACAACGAGCTGCTTACACACAATAGATGCCTGACACCTGCTGGACACTCGGGGGTAGTACAGCAGCTCCTACAAAGTAAAAATAAAAAACATACCAGCTCATATTTTCAACTTTTTATTTTGAAAGATCATGCAGTGCACTTCCAGGTAGGAGCATAACATCACTTTCAAGGATACACATGAAAAACGATACATTTGTAATTACCTAGTACAAAACGTAACTAAAGCATTAATGAGGAATGTAACAAATTAAATAGTAAAGGGGGAAAAACAAGTGCGCAACACGGCTAATGCTGCACTGCAGATCTTAAAAGGCTTGATACGAGGTTCAAGTTGTCTGTAACCCTGTCGTGTAAATACAAAAAAAAAAAAAAAAAAAATACTCAGGATTAAAGTGTTGAACTTAAAACGAGACAAAAAGCAATAAATTACTTCTTTCAAGTGTACGGTGTGTTTACTGAGAGAACTGGGGGGGCATGGGGTACGGCACCAGCGGAGGGGGGTGCTGCTGGGGAGCCTGCGCCTGGGGGAAGGGGAACTGAGGGTGAGCTGCGGGCGCCTGTGGTCCTGCCTTCGGAGCGAACTGAGCGGCCTGGAAGTTGTTCTGGCCTCCGAACGCTCCCGCCTGGTTGTTGAAGTTGGACTGTCCGTTGCCGTTGAAGCTGCCTCCGCTGAAGCCGTTGCCGTTACCGGCCCCGTAGCCTCCGTTTTGGGAGTTTGAGCCAAAAGCTTTGCTCTGTCCGTTGTCATACCCTCTGCCGTTATCCCTGTCCCTATAACCGCCAAAATCACGCCTGCCAGAATACCTATCCCGACGGTCGTCTCTGAAGTCACCACCTCGGCCGCCCCTTGAACGACCTGGAAAGGAAAACAGACTTTAGAAGAGCGGCGAGGAAACGGCCACAGTTTAAACTGAAGTGTGTGAAATGTTCCGACACCACGTCTGCTCACGATTACAGTTCTGACAACGAGGCGTCGTCTGATACCAGCGGGGACAAACGTCATGTGACCAGGACTTTAAACAGCTGGACACTACTAACCGACAGCATGCGTTCAAACATCTCTTCTTTAAAGAGCGCTTTAAGGAGGGAAAAAGAAAGAGCGCCATCTTAACGGGACATCAAAACGTTGCTCATGCATTTCTATGATTGGACCGTTTGCCTGCATGTGAGAATAGCTGTGTGTGCATCATGTCTGAGTGAGTGTGTGGAGATATCACACCTTCATAGACTCAACATGAAAGTAGATAAAGTGCTCTTTTTTTAAAGCTCAGTTACTTTTCCAAAATGGCCGCTCACCAGTTGTGTCGTCATGAGAAGTTTTGACATGTTAGTAGCAGCTGTTAATCTGTGGAGACGGTTCCTGGACTGGTATCAGAAGGACGCCTCTAAAAGCCGGCGTGGACGTTAACATAGTCAACCAAGTCGCAGAGGAAACGAAGGAGAGCAGCAGAAGAAGAGTGGCTGCAGAACACAGCACAGTTTCTGTATCTCACCAATTAGATTTACCTCCTCTGTCTTCCGCCATCTGGAGGAGCTTGGGGTTGATGGCCTGGTTGGCCTCGCGGAGCACAGAGATGAGGTCGCTGGCCTGCCTCATGTTGTTGGGAGTGAAGAAGGTGTAAGCCGTGCCTGTCTTTTGGCTACGAGCCGTTCTGCCGATTCGGTGGATATAGTCCTCAGAGTTGTTGGGGTAGTCAAAGTTGATGACAAATTTCACGTCTTCAACATCTGTAAGATTGTGTTGCAGTGTGGCATACAGGAGGAGGGCGGGACACAAAGATGTGCACCAATGCCACCACAACAACCAGATCAAAAACAAAAGAGCCCAAGTTAGTTTTGTCATGACGACGGCAGGGCTGGTTAATCCACAAGGCTGCAAAAAGATTAGCATTAGAGAAGCTACGCTAACATTTCCTCGTTGGGGAGACTACGGTGGGAAAAGATAAAGGATGCACACTCCATCTGCTTCCAATCCAGTGGGAGAAAAGAAAAGCCCTCCCCCTCTACCACCACCCTCAAAAAGAACGGATCAGAAGTCTTACCATTTTGTGGAGTATGCATTCACTAGTCCATTCCCATTGCAGCGCACGCCCCACACATTACCAACTGACCCACAGGCGTCCTGCTCCTAGTGTGCTCAAACTAGCTCTTTAAAAAAAGGCTCCCTTTGGCGTGTGCTGTTAGCCATAAAGCTCACACTGCAGTGTCTCTTGCTCAAAAAAAAGAAGAAGAAAAAAAAAAAGAAACTGTAGATTTGAACCAATCTGCAGGATGTCTACAAACATCCCGCCTCTCTGCATGGCAAGATTCTCCCAGAGCCAGTGTTCACTTGATAAAACGTCTCTTGTTGGCAGGTCTCGACATGACTTTGAAACGCAGGCGAGGGAGGAGTGTGAGCTTGGATTTTGTCCAAGTTGTGTCCAACTAGCATGTCCCACTGTCACCAAAAGCGCCAGTAGCCATGTCACTACAGAGGTGAAGGTTTGATCGATCTGACAGACTGCTCTTCCAACACGAGTCGACTGCAAAGTTAAACACCACCCATGCTTTACAACACGTCTACACAACCAAAGCACCTCCCAAAATGACTCAACGCTTGCAATGCGGCGCCCAAACAGGCATGCAAGACAGAAGGAGACGGTGGAGCCGGGCTTTGAGCTGGGACCGTTACAGAGCCTGGGTGTGTGAAGCAGTCCAAACCATTGCCAGAGAACAGACGACGCATGTTTGGGGGAGGAACTGTGGCCAGCCCTTCAACTCGCCCCCCGTTTTTAGGCAGGCCAGCGCGTTATGCCGCACCCGCACCTGGTCACCTCTGTTTATCTGCACGACTGGGAGACGCGTGCCTCGCCAGTCAGGACACCTCCAAGAATCCTCCTTCCCCCTCTGGAGACCTGGGCTTGTCATGCCAAGGCCCTGCCACACAGACTGCTCCTTCAGGTCAGGGGAGAAACTCAGAAAGAAGCAGAAGAGTTAAAGAAAGCAAAAACACTTTCTTTTCTTTTTTTTTTTTGGAAATACGTCAGAGTGGCGAAGTGTTCAGGGAGGATACTGACCTAGACCTCTGGAGGCTACGTCTGTAGCAATGAGAATTGGAGCCTTTCCATATTTGAACTCTAGAAAACAAAACAGACGTG
Source organism: Symphodus melops (assembly GCF_947650265.1). NCBI lineage: Eukaryota > Metazoa > Chordata > Actinopteri > Labriformes > Labridae > Symphodus > Symphodus melops. The sequence continues at coordinate 367,399 of NC_136707.1, forward strand.
AAGTTGGTTGGTGCTCATTGTTAAACTGTGATACGTTGAGTTTGTCGAGAACGACGCTCACCATTAAGAACCCAGTCTCTCTCCTGTTGGCTTTTATCTCCATGGATTCCCATGGCGGGCCACCTGAGGGGAGAGAAGCGTTCAATGAACAAGTCACGTATAGCTTTGCTTCCATGACGACGAGCAGAATCCATCTCAGGAGCACAGAAGCTACTCGACCCACTCACTGATCTCTGACATGTGATGACATCGGGCTGCTTGAAACTCAAGTTGGAGGCGTGGCCTGTAATGGTCCATTTATGGGCAAAGTCATCGAATATTTCTGTCTTAGGGAGTCACTTCAAATAAACTCAGAAGACTGACGTCACTTCCTGTTTCATGAGATAAAAGTCTGTCCCGTCGATCTGTGGTCGTACTCTTGGTTTTAACTTTTCTGTCCGAGAGTGCTTCTGTCCGTCTCGTGGATCTTTGAGTTCCCGCTCTCATTACACTTTGTGCTGAAACAGTGCCGTTATTTAACTTACCCATCCCTCCTCATCCTCCGGGTGAGGTCATCACATCGCCTCTTCGTCTCCACAAAGATGATCGTCTTGTTTTCCTTCTCGCTCATGATTTCCTCGAGCAGGCGGATCAGTCTAAAGAACGGAGACCAAACATCAGTCTGTGCATCAGGTTGAACCTGAAAGCGTCACGCCGAGGGCGGGGCTTTCACTCACTTGTTCTCCTTCTCTCCGTCGTTGCAGACGTCCACGATCTGCAGGATGTTGTGGTTGGCACTGAGCTGAAGAGCCCCGATGTTAATCTGGACGTATTCCTTCAAGAAGTCCTCAGCCAGCTGGCGGACCTCTTTGGGCCAGGTAGCGCTCCACATCAGAGTCTGACGGTCAGGCTGCAAAAGAAAACCGCTCATTAGCAACAAAGACTTGAAGTCCGGCCTCCTCGGATGGTTTAAGAGCTCGGGCGCTGTGCGTACTCTGATCTGGTCGACAATCTTTCGGATCTGCGGCTCGAAGCCCATGTCCAGCATTCTGTCAGCTTCATCCAGCACGAGGTAGGTGCAGCGGCGGAGGTTCGTTTTTCCCGCCTCGAGGAAGTCGATGAGCCTTCCTGGAGTGGCGATGCAGATCTCCACACCTGTGAGCAAAGAGTCACGGTAAGAGAATCGCCTCAAGTGACATTTTAAGACTTCTACAAACCAAAGAATCCACCGATAGTACGATACCTCTTTCCAGGTCACGGATCTGAGGTCCTTTGGGCGCTCCTCCATAGATGCAGGTAGACTTCAGGCGAGAAGCTCTGCCGTATTCAGCAGCCACCTGCTGTACCTGCTGAGCCAGCTCACGAGTCGGGGCGAGGACCAAACACTGCGGAAGAGGACAACACGAGGAATCAGAACAAGTCAGCCTCAGAGCTGAGAACAGAGTGGATAAAGAGCCGGTCAGACTGCACTCACAATGGGACCGTCTCCACGCTCCAGGAACGGCTGGTGGTTGATGTGAACAATCGCAGGTAACAGATACTGCAAAGAGAGCACAACAGTCACTAACGGGATCTCAACAGGCGCAACAATCAAACCACAGCCTGGGAAAGTTAAACTACAACGTCAAGACATTTAAAACAGCAGATTTTACTTTTGCATGCTCCGATTTGTTTTTCAGCTCTTCACTCCAAGTTATTATCACCAGATCACACGCCTGTCGTTAACTTTAACGCATGTTTGACCTTGTACCTCATCTATTCTGTGGACGAACGTCATGCTGTGGTACTTTGGTTATACGAGCTCTCAGCTAACTGTGCTACAGCTAACGGGCAGTACTCAAATAAACTACTAATGCAACATGTAACTTACAGAAAGTGTTTTGCCAGAACCAGTCTGGGCAATGCCGACCATATCCTTCCCACTGAGAGCCAGAGGCCAGCCTTGAGCCTGGATGGGTGTGGGCTCGGTCCAGTTTTGTTTGTTGATGACGTCCATCACGTAAGCTGCAGAAGAAAAGACAAGCATTCATTATTTATTCTTACACACTTTAATTACACCAAGGGGAAGTCTTTGTTTCCACTCATAAGCAAACTAGTGCCGCACACAATGCACCAAACGTAACCTTAGTGAGCACACTCACATGGGAAGCTGGCCTCGTGGAACTTCATGATGGGATTCGGGCAGTCTCTTCCTTTAAACGTGATGGTTTTGGCCCTTCTGTACTGCTCGGCTTCTTGCTGCAAGTTTTTTTAAAAAAAGCACAAAGTTCAGCTGTGGTAACTTGTTGCGTAACTTGCAGCACGTGCAGAGGAGAACACGTTTCCGGCACTGTTGCATAACACGGAGCCACGCTGCCGACATACCAGAGACCTCCGGGCCACGTCTGGATGCTGCTGGTAAAAGTTCTTCTCAAACTTCGGCAGCTCGTCCAGGTTCCACTGTTTCTTCCTCAGACGTTCTCCCGGGTTCCCAAACTTCCCCCCTCCTCCTCCTCCTCCCCGGTTCCCCCCGAAACGAGGCGGGCCGCCACCGTACCTGCAAATAAAACCAGCCGTCGACTTTTAGTTCAGCAACCAGAGGGACACAAAACCAACAGAGCAATATTTTCTGCGTCATATCAAGGAGATCTAGCTGCTATATACTTTCCAGCCAGCAGAGGAACAATGGGGGAAACAGCCGGCATTTTGTATCCGCATTCTCCTGCCACATGGCGACACGCCGACTAGCTTAGCTTAGCTGCATTTACGGCGTAAACGTTACAGTTTTAAAAACACAAATCCATCTTTAACTGTTTCATAAAGTCTTTAAATGAAGCCAACTTCAATTAGAACATTTTATTTATTTATTGGATGGTGAATACAACGCTCGCCGTTTTAACGCGTGTCAAGCTAACGCAGCCTGAAGCTAACCACGCAGGTGTTACGTCGAGATATGCTTCCTCACCGAAAACTGCAACAGGAGAGCAAAACGATCACAAGCGCATTTAAATCTTTCTCCCGCCATCAAATGACGTTTAGTTACATTTCTTAATAATCGTATTTGTATTGTCAGAGAGGAGGAGCAAGTTTTGGTGTCGAGTTGTTTAAGATTTCAGGGCTAGCGTGTTTTGATACAATAATATTAATAATAATGCTCTCAGTATATAAATCCCGTCAATTACTGTTATGGAAACACAAGGTATGTTCAGGCTTTAATCAAGATGAAGTGTCAACAGATGTAAAGCCTCTATCAAAGAAAGCGTCCTGAAGTGCACAAAACCGCATGGTAGCAGATCTCACCGTAACACCGGGACGCAAGGCCAGAAAGTAGGCCTCGAGCCAAAGACAACGAGACGCGGCTCCGGTTACCGGCTTCGGATGAGAAATAAAGCGGAGAAACTGCTCGTTTTAGGGGTATTAAATCCCAAAACAATCAACAACAACATGTACGTCGAGTTTGTTAGAGAGATGTGGCTCTGTTTGAGAATATTAACGCGTCTTTCTCCGTGTAGGGAGTCGGCAGCCATTTCCAACGATCACCCGTTAACACAAAAACCCGCGGAAATAAAAGATGCTTACCCTCTATCTCTGTCGCGATCCCTGCCGCGATCTCTGTCTGCGTATCCAGGCATGTTGAATGTTATAAGTATAAATAAAAAATATAAATACGCTGAGGTTTGACGGTCGTCTAAAAATCCCGACCGGCAGTGATGCTGAAATGCCGGTAAGGAAAAAATGAGGCCCGGTTTATATGGTGAGAGGAAGTCTGTCTTCCGACGTATTCATCCGCGTCACGGTTTAAACCTATGGTGCGTTTATGTAGTGTTGGGTTGAACTCATTGAAAAAAACGAGTTTTAAAACCCACTTTAACTGCCTGCTCAAGTCGGAACAACAACTCGGATATTGGGAAACAATTAGGAGAACAACTTCCCTACTTGTCAGAATCGTCATTATATGAGGGGTAAAATATGTTAGTTAGTGTTGACATATTTTTAGTTAATTGATATATTGCACATCATATTTTTTCTCAATTTTAACTTTTCAAAGTTACATCTCACAGATCTTCTTCTTCCTAGCATTCACGCTGTTTTTAGCTTTTGATTGATCATTCCTACTCTCCGAAATGTAATCACGTGACCACAATGATATCGAAGAACGACTCCCCAACTCGGAAAATTGGAACACCCGAGTAGTACTTGAACGCAGCATTAGACTGTGAATTTTAAGGGCCCCAAAAAACTGATGTAACTGTATTTTAAATAAAAATAAACCCCTCATTTACAACAGCGTATGACTCGCTAAACCTCCCATTAAATAGTATGAGAAAGAAACCCTAACCCTAAACATAAGAACTCATACATATATTTTTCAACGTAGATCCTAAAATAGCTGGAGTCTTTTGTTTTGAATATCCTTTCATCGTTAACTTATTTTTTTTTTAAAACAAAAAAAACCAAACAAACCACTGGTCAAATTATTAAAACTTCCGCGAAGGACCTTTATAAAAAAAACTATTATATACTGTATATATACATATTACAGTCGGCGGATGTATATGTACAAAACAGAGCTGGAGTGATTCGGCTCCGACTGTGCTTCCGATGCGTGCCGGTAAGTGACGTCATCCGGACCAACCCAAACATTAAAGAGACTTTTCCATGACGCTCAGTGAATTATATTTTGATATGTAAATTATTACACATGTTTTTTGAGATTGTTGTTTTTGTCCGTTTGCATGTTTTATGTTTTTATTTTATATTCAATGACATCGTTCATCAGAAACACTTTATTCATCTCAGGGGGAAATTCAATCATGACAGTTTCTGTTAAACACAACGCAGCAGTAGGAAATATAGAAATATAAAGAACAGGATAACAAATAATTCCCAAGTGGGAGTATTTGAAGAATAATAAGCTTTGGAGGAGCTCAGTCTGCAGGGACTAGAGTTGGGAACTTGAGTTGCTGGTTCAAGTCCGTGTCCTGAACATTCCCCGTACAGTGTGTGTGGATGGAGACATGAGCTAATCACAGCTGTTTGGTTTTTTGAAGCAGGCTGTAAACATGTTCATGTCTGCTGTAAAAACAGGCTTTTTGAATGGGTGTATATGTGCCTTCCTGTGCTGCTGCAGCCAGCCTCTAGTGGACACTCCAGGTACTGCAGCCAGCCTCTAGTGGACACTCCAGGTACTGCAGCCAGCCTCTAGTGGACACTCCAGGAACTGCAGGATGTTACACTTAAGCATCAGCTTCATGCTTCAACACCGTCTCAGTCTGGACGCCCACATTGAGAAACACTGGTGTAAACGACATAAAGGAGAAACTGAGCAGAAAAAGTCTCTGTATGACTGTTTTTTTTTTGGTTTTAAAATAAGTTAGTGTAAATTTGATAAAAGATCATAAATATGTGAAATCAAACAGCTTAATCTCTCTGAAAGTGTTCATAGTATAAAGATCAACTTTAGCTCGTTTCCTAACTTTGTGTTTAAATAGATATTTGCAAGCCTCCTTGTGACATGATGAAGGGGCATTTACACACACTGACCCCCCCCCCCCCGCCCCCCTCCTGAGCCATCTGCCAGACGCTTTAATCCACAGTGGTACCAACTCCACAGCGGGCGGTCGTGTGCCACTCACATGTAAAGACAAGATAATCCTTCATGAATGCCAACACAGGAAACTCCAGTGAAAAGATGAGAAGCAGAAGAAGAGCGCCATGAAACTCTGCAGGACCTTCACACGTGACACAGTGAGAGTTAAGTCAAAGTGACCGGTTATGAGTCATCACAGGTATGACACGTGCTGACCACAGTGAACGCTCCTGAGCTGGTGGAGGGAGATGGAGGGTTTGACATCTTGCTCAAAAGCACCTCGGCAGTGCTCAGAAAGTGAGCTCCAGCTACCAGGCTTGATCCACACCAACACTTAAAACTTGTTCGACCTCCCGCTCCCAACAGACTCCTGCCGTGCCGCTCGTTAACTGAACTGGTTCTTAACCGGTTTGAATGGTCTGGCGTCTCGTCTGTCCCCGTCATGGATCTCGTTTCTTGTCTCCGTGCAGCTTACAGGACGGGTCTGTGTGTCTGAAGTCTGCCTGACATGAGGAGGACGGCGTGCTCAGAGGAAATCATGGAGGAGCGCTCTTGTTGAAGTGTCTCTCTACTTAGGATGTGCTCACACTGGGTCCTGTTGTCCCCCCCCCCTCCATTAGACCTGCACTCACTCTGCTCCAGGACTAACTGGGTCTGAGCACGGTGACCTCGTCACAGCGTGCCCGGGCCGAGGCCCGAACACGAGCAGAGATCCAATCAGAGACAGGAACAAAAAACAAACCGCACAGATTTTTGTACAAGGCCTTTACAATGTTAGACAAAAGGCAAGTTTAATTAGAACTAATTACACACAAAAATAAAATACTCTTACAAAATGATAGTGTTAACATACATCAAATTGCATCAGTCTGCTGTGAGAGATAATAGTCCTGCTAGCGGATCATGCGATGGGAAACAAACAAGCCGAGCGGCGTCTCTCAGCTGGGGATAAAAACAAGGCGGCTTCTTCAAAGAGAGCGGTGACGTGAAGGATGGGAGAGCTGTGCACGTGACTTTAAAAAAAAAGAAGAAAAGGCCTATCAATAGAGAAGTGTCCGTGAACGCCACACGGTCACCTCCCTGTGTGCAATTCCTCTTTTCATTTCAAGAAACTTGGACTTAAGTTAAAGATAAATTACAGGCGGTTTGATCCACATATATGAACAATGTTTGTCTTACTGTACAAAGCACCATCTGAGGACACGCTTCACTTTGCATACACGGTCGCTTTGTTTCTGTAGGTGATGCAAACACGAAGAACAGTCCGCGGTCAGAGATCGCTCGACAGGCAGCGTCTTTTTAAACACATTCAACAGTTTCAGTTTTGTTTTTAAATCATAGAAAACGATTCCTGCTTCACCCCACGTCGCAGGCGTTCACAGGAGTTTGTCTCATTCGGTTCCCTTTCAAAATAAAAGCACGTTTGGACACATTAAACGATTTCTTTTCTCTTACATCGGGGCAAACGGTGAAAAGTTTCAACCCCACGACATTCAGGAAACAAACGGACTGAATGAGTTTGTCATCAGGCCGACGGCACAAACTACAAACGGAGTCTCCTGAGGAAGTGGAGCGGCGGCGCGCGCTCTCTGTGGTACGAGCACGAGTCGTGTGTTGTGCACTTTAAGCAGTAGTGTGTCAAAACAAAGGGTCATGCTTTTAGCACCATGGATGGATTAAAGGTAGCAGGCGTTTCTCATACTTTAATACTTTGACATCACGTGTTTTTAAAACAACAAAAACTCGGATATTTTAATGATCAATGGTGAGGAAAGTAACGAGTTAAAGGTCACGTGATCTCCTCCTCTTCTTCTGGTGAAATCAGTGTCCTCGCTCCTCTTCATCATGTGTGTGAAGTGTGTTGTTGTAAATCCACTCTGATCCTGTATTTGATCATGTCTATAAACCCCTCTATTTCAGCCCTGCTCAGAACAGGCTGTTTCTGTGTCTGTAGCTTTAAATATGTAAATGAGCTGTGTCTGACCACGCCCCCTCTCTGGAAGGGCTCGGGTGTACTCGCTGCTTTCTGGCTCCATGTCCTATTGTTTACGGTGAGAAGGCAGACTCAGAGGGCAGAACAAACACCTAGCTGTGGGAGTGTCACCCACCTGGGGGAGGGGCTACTGCCCTTTGTGATGTCATAAAGGGAACATCTCCAAACGGCCATTTTCTGAGACGTGGAGCAGGCAGAAGACGGAGAGGAGTTTGCATCATGTGACCTTTAACGGCTGCAGAGTTGACCTTTGCAGGTATTGGTCAGTTTTAAGGTTGACGAAATTACAAACCTTTGATTCTCTTTGACACATAATTTTTCAACTGATTAGATTTTTTTCCTGTTATTTTTAATGATCCATCGTATCAAAAAGCACCAAAGCTTTAAAAAAATACATTAAAAAAAGACCATCAGTCGTATTTTTAAGCACAAACTGTCCAAGTCGAAGAGAGCAACACACACACACACACACACACACACACACACACACACACACACACACACACACACACACACACACACACACACACACACACACACACACACACACACACACACACACACACACACACACACACACACACACACACACACACACACACACACACACACACACACACACACGAGAATCTCTCTCTTTTTTAGTTTTTTTTTTTTAAGATAATGATTTTGTGGACGAGCGCTTCCTCTTTAACCCCGCGGCGAGCACAGCGACCCGTCCCTGAAGGTTCTCCTCTGAGAGCGTCTGAAGGGAAAGAGAGGCTCTGATTGTGTGAGACTTTCACATGACTTAGTGATGGCGAGCAGGAAACAAGAGCACGATTTGTTTCTTTTTTACGTGATAGTCCAAAGTCCAAAACGCCGTCTGGATGTGCGACTTAACGCCTCCTTTAAAAAAAGTGAAGGCAGGAAACAGCTTCTCCTCTGAGTGGAGAAAATCACGGTGGTGACGTTGAAACGGCGTCGCTACAAATGACGGCCTGTCGGGAAAACATCAGGACACTTTGTGTAGCTCCAGGATGAAATCAGTGGGATTTAAAGGGTCGCTCAGACAGGACGCCGCGCCTCCCGCTGCAGCGCCACAGCACTCCTTCAGTCACGCTGACATCACAGGTCGTCTTTTTAAACTTTATAAAAGGTGTGTCGTTGGAAGAGGGGTTTCTATAACGGCAATAAATTAGATATATTATATAGAATTGTTTTCTTGACCCCGTTATATAAAAATAACACACTTTAAGCTACGCATTCACTTTTTCATCTTCGCACCAAACCGGCTGTCGGACGCGTGGCGGGATCGTGGCAATGCAGCGTTAATCGTTGGGCGGCCAATCAGGAGCAGACGAGCCGGCTGCCGTCTTTGGAGAGGGTTGTAAACATTCGGGATTTCATCATCAGCGTCTGAAGCAGCGATCAGCCTGCACGCTTCAGAGCGGGCCGACCTCGTGGGAAGATGGAGCGTTGCTACATGGAGTACACAGTTTGTGTTTAAATGCTAAAAAATGAACTTAGAAAAAAAAAGAAAAGAAAAAGAGGGCAACGTGTTGCAGGTTCCACGAGTTAGTAGAGTCTGAGTTATTAGCAGCTGAAGAGGGAGACCAAAAAAAAAAAAAAAAAGTGGGATGACATTTTCTCCCTCCCTCCGCTCGCCCACGTGTCCCCAGGAAGTGTGTGCGGCGTCCCCCCGTGTGTGTGACCCCCCCCCCCCGTCCGAGCGGCAGGTTTGTCAGGAGGAGGCTCATCGGGACCAAAGCGCGTTGCTTCTGGATGTTTCCGAGCGCGGCGGGCGTCAGGGGGTCACTCCACAGCGAAGCCGCACGTCTCCTCGATGGCAGTGAGCAGCTTGTCGTACAGTTTGTCGTAGTGCTCGTACGGAGGAATGTCGATCCGGTTGAAGCTGAGAAAACAGACGAAGCAGAATCATTAAAACGTGTGCAGGACTTCACTGAAGGGTTCCTTCTTATTCATGAAGCTGGGACTCCTCACCAGGTGTGGGCTTTGGGCAGGTTGTTGGTGCTGGCATCAATCTGGTGGATGGTGAAGAGCCGCGGGCCAGCAGCACCTGGGAACACAAAGAGCTCAGTCAGAACCTTCAAGGCCACCGTAGAGAGGCTCGAACAGGGCTCTTATTTAGACCAGAGGACGAAGGGTTAACGAGGAAAGACAAGGAAGACATGAAGATGGGAGAAAAAGAGCTTTCTGTCTTCACAGGCTTCTCTGATGGAGTTCAGGAGCACTAAAGAGATCTACATAGATCCCGGGTGGAGAGCTGCAGACACGCTCTTCACACGTGCAGATGTGAGAGAACAATGTGTGTGTGACGACGCCTCCTCCGTCTGGATCAATCAAACCAATCAGCATCCTGCTTTTTAGCAGCCTTTGGAAATGCAAAAGCCCTCCACACAAAGAGTGCACACTGAAGCTCTCCAGCCGCCGTTTCACACAAAGAGCAGCGTTAGCATCACAGGCCGCACTCACAGTCTGTACCTTGCAGCGCCTTGAATCCTTGCAGGGGAACTCTGGAGGAGCCGGTGACGAACTGCAGCAGCCTCGCTCGGCGCTCCTCGTCGAACGACTCCACGGCCTTCCAGAACCACTTCACGCTGTTGCTGTCCGGAGTGCAGTGTTTGAGCCGCGTGTTGGACTTCCAGTCGTTGATGTCGATCTTACCCAGGCCGCACACGATCAGCTGCGGAGCGACAACAAGACAAGAAGAAGAAGTCTTTTTTACTTTCCTCTGAACTGCGTCCGCCCGGGTCGAGGGGGTTCGTTACGACACGTTTGAAACGCACCTCGAGCTCCTTCTCGTCGAACGCCTTCAGCAGGTGTTGAGGGATGACCTCGTTGAAACCTTTCTGCAGAGCGAGGAACTGAGCCTCGATGCCTCGCAGGAAACGCCAGTTGACGTAGAGCCGGACGTACTCTTTCTTGGTGTCCTGCGTCACCTGAATGCTCTTCCCGTTGGGCTTCAGCTCGTGCTGGATGATCTCGCCGTACGCGTTGTGTTCGACACAGAAGGTGTGGTCCAGCACACCTGTGATGTCATTGTCCCTGAGGAGAGAAACGACACCAGTTAGAGATCAAGACGCTGACATCAGAGAGGGAGGGGGGTCCAAACGTCCCCTCCGATCAGCAAACAGAGATGTAAGACATCATCATTAACAACAGGGGGCGCTGTGGTCAAAGTGAGGGACAGGCGTTTGGATCGTGTGGTGCGGTACGTACAGGATCCAGACCAGGCTGTTGTGCAGGTCGGGGTCCACAGACTCCATGTCGTCCAGGGTGATGGGTTTACCCAGCAGCTGTTTGTAGAAAGGCAGCGTGAACCCTCCGTCGATGTAGTGTCCGTGAAACACCGCCATCCCCATGATGCGACCCACGAAGTGAAAGTAGGACAAGTGCTCCTGAGAGAGGAGAAGAACACAGGAGTCAAACACGGACCTCACGCTCCTGGTTCAGACGAGATCCTGCGGTCAGCGTCTGAACTGACGTCACTGCAGCAGCCTGTTGTGTCCTTCAGCTGTGATGTAATAACAGAGCAGACCAATAAGAGCGGGGTCAGAGCGGCGGGGACTCACAGGGTTCACGGCAGAGTCGGGGTTTATCTGCAGGGTGTAGATGTCATCGCGGGAGTACTGGAACAGGCCGTAGTACGGGTTCAACATCTCGTGGGACAGCAGGTAGAGCCACTCCCTACACACACACACACACACACACACACACACACACACACACACACACACACACACACACACACACACACACACACACACACACACACACACACACACACACACACACACACACACACACACACACACACACACACACACACACACACACACACACACACACACACACACACACACACACATTAGTAAATGTTCCATAAATGTCTTTATAAAACTAAAGAGGGGCGGGGCTCACACGCCGTCCTCCATGCTGTGGATCGTTACCTGGCCACGCCTCCATAATCCAGCCCCTCCTCTCCTCTGAACTTCACCATGAGCCTTTTCCACAAGTCCTTCGGCCTCATCTTCATCACCTGTCGGTACGACTCCTGCAGCACGGGCACAAAACACGACAGAGTTTATTTCACAGCAGCTGCAGTACACGTTTTTAAACACCAGGTGTCAGAGTCACATAGTGCTCCTTTAAGTTTCTGTTTTTTTAATGCTGATGTGTTTGATGAAAAAAAAAAAAAGGTCTGCACCAATCAGTGATCAGCGAGCTTGATGATGGCTCGGAGGGAGGGGTCAGTTTTAATAAACACACACACACACACACACACACACACTTGATAGTCGACCTGCTCGCACTCTGCATGTTCTGTGTGTGTAACGTAACACCTCAGCTCGTCTGGAGACGCTTCACCCCCCCTCCCTCTCTCGCCCCCCCTCCCTCCCTCCCTCTCTCTCCCCTTCACGCTGAGATCAGCCAACAAAAATGTCTTGGTTCAGATGAGCAGACGCCGTCGATCCAGCACATTCCAGTGCATGTTTTACGAGGGTCACGCAGTCTGCTGCAGGTGTTGTTGCTCTGATGAAGGCCCTGCACCTCCTCGCAGCACAAGAAGAAGAAGAAGAAGAAGAAAACCTCCCCCGGCGGCGGGGAAAATGTTCTGCAGAATGTCTCCATCTCAAGCGAGAGGTCTGCTTTGGATCGTTAACGGCCAGGATTCACACGTCGTAGACAACGGCGTGTGTGAGAGGACACGTCTCCGGGCTGCGACCTTTACGAAGGCAGACGAGCGAGCGATATTCAACACAACTCTGGAGTTTCTATAAATAACTTTTAATCACCAGCAGGTCGAGAAGAACGGGATCGTGTGCTGCTTGAATGACTGAAGGGCATCAAGTTCACCGCTGGGTTTTGTACGTTACACAATCACTTTTATTTTTTTATTAAAAGAATGGATTCCTGAAGAAATCTGTCGTCTTTTTTTTCTGCTGAGTATTTTTAAGGAGCTTCAGACGAGTCGAGAGCCGGACCGACCGGGTTCCTCACCTCAAAGATCTCCTCTCGAGACACCTCGATGCGACAGTGTCCGGCCTGAGGCTGCTGCTGGGACAGCTCCTGACGCAGGATCTTCAGCTTCTGGACCAGGTCCCGCTTGTACTTGGGCACCGTGAGGCACTCGGCCTCCTCGGGGAGCTGAGCGGGGGACACCAGAGCCTGCTGGACCTGATCCTTCAACTGGTTCTGACGACTGAAATACACAGAGAGAGAGAGAGAGAGAGAGAAGAGAAACTCAGGGATGTTCTGATAACAAAACATAAACAAGCTGACAAGTGAGGAGAAAAGAAAATCAAGATCTCTGACAAAAACAACAAGAGGAGAGCCAAGATGAAAATATGTTTCAGAGAAGTCGAGTTCTTTCAGCTGACGGCCGGGTACGACGAGTAAACACACTCATCTGGACGGCACATCCAGCCAAACAGCTGCTGGTCCCCACACACACACACCTTCCTTTCACCTCCTCTCCACCTGATAGAGGTCTGATGATGTCGCACAGAGAGGTGGTCAGAGAGCGGGGGGGGGGGGGCACACACACCCTTACCGTGGCCAATTTGACCCCCAAAGTCCAGTTTGTACGACGAGTGCGAGATGTGTTGCATTCAGGCCTCGTGCACGGCCTTGACCCTGGAGTGGTTAAAGAGGACGGTACAGTCCATGCACGAGCACAGGTACACAGACCCGACTAGTCCTGGAGCCGCATGCATGCGTGTGTGTGTGTGTGTGTGTGTGTGTGTGCGTGTGTGTGTGGGGGTGGGGGGGGGGGGGGGGAGAGACTATGACAGTACATGTTGACAGTTTGACAGACCGACCTTCAGAACTGAATCCTGGAGGAACTCTAGCTTTTGATAAAACGTCAGTTAAAGGCTGAAATGGCCAGAAAATGATGATGAAGGCAGAACAACTTTTAAATGTATTTGGAGGACGGCCTCAGATGTACACACACACACACACACACACACACACACACACACACACACACACACACACACACACACACACACACACACACACACACACACACACACACACACACACACACACACACACACACACACACACACACACACACACACACACACACACACACACACACACACACACACACACACACACACACACACACACACACACACACACACACACGAATCAAAGAGTCTTTATGGAGCCGGCACTGAAGGATCGTTTGCACAATGGCCTTTTGCACTCCGGTTGGGGGGGGGACAGCAGGCGGGCACGGCCCACAGTGAGGCTCATAAACACCACACACACACACACACACACACACACACACACACGGGTTAAAATAAGCATTTCCACACTGACTTCTCTGACGTGATGTGATCAAAGGTAATAATTACTGGTGTACACTGATAGCACTCAGACGGCAGCTGTGGCCTAACGGAGCGACACGACGATCGTCCTTCAAATACCATGAAGAAGTACAAGACGAACATACAAGAGCAAAATATACACAGAAAATATTCAACCGCATTAAAAGACATGAGCTCATCACAGCTGTTTGGTTTTTTGAAGCAGGCTGTAAACATGTTCATGTCTGCTGTAAAAACAGGCTGTTTGAATGGGTGTGTATGTGACTTCCTGTGCTGCTGCAGCCAGCCTCTAGTGGACACTCCAGGTACTGCAGCATCAGCTTCTCTCATACACGTCTCTGAATGTTTCACGTGATGCAGTTTCCTCTCACATACAGACATCATGGTGTCCGACCTGGTTTACATTCTCCTCCGCCACAATGACAACGTCTCCCAGTTTGTTTTCTGCCGTCTGCGCAGCTGAATCCTGTTTGGCTTTTCAATCACTTCCTGCTCTCCCAGAAAGCCACAGGGCCCCAAAGGATGCTGAGGACCTCCTCCTGAATCCTTTTATTTCCTGCAGACTAGACTCACAGGGGGGGGGGGAGGGCATGCAGCATCTTTGACCCATAAATCAAACATTCCTGCTCTGTGTTGTTGCAGACAAACATGACCCATACTCCTCTCCTCGCCCTGCAGCTCTGCGCTCGTGCAGGTCGCCTCGCCGCGCTCAGGAGGTGACAGACAGGAGAAAATCAAACTGGGGAATTCCGTTTCCTTCGGACTTGAAATGGAGAGGAAAGCTGCCACATCACGGAGGGAAGTGAACCAGAACAGGGTCTGGAGAGCCAGCCGGTCACCACTAAAAGAAGCAATAAACTGTCACTTTGACGGACGTATATTTATCGGACATTTTTGCGGGATGACGGAACATCAGGGGCGAAAATGTCTAAACCTCCTGACTTGATAAAAGGCAGATGTTAGATATCTTTTCCAGAGTGTGGTCCCGAGACACAGAGTGGCTCTGGAGTCCTTTCTTTTTGCAGACAGAGAAACGAAGCACAGATCATCAACTTCAGCTTCACTGTGATAAGACAGAGCGGAAGGAAAATAAGTCACAAAGCACCGAAGCTTTATAAAGAACCGCACGGCGAGGAATTCATTCATGTGAAAGTGCGAGTAAACGCCCACACTGACGACGTCCTGACAGCGAGCGAGGAGCATAAAGCAGATTCGGTCGCTCGCGCACCGTGGACGAGGAACTTGCTCTTCTCACTCAACAGAGGGACGCTGGCGTGTCTGATTTTCTCCTCTCTCCTCTTTTGCTTCACAACAAACGTTATTCATGGCTGCGAAACAAAACTGTGTGGAGCTCGTTTGGATATTTTCCACACGCACAGGTAAACACAGATAAGCTTTGCATGTTGGATGCACAACAAAAAGCTCTAAACCAATTAAAGAGGCATCGAGGTCGGCGTCCTGAGCAGCGTGAGGCGAGGAGATCAGCCTCCCCTGCAGCCAGCCCACAAGAAATCTAAAGTCCTTGCACTCACAGTTTAGCTCGGTGGATGCTAACAAGCTAACAAGCTAACGAGCTAACGAGCGTCCCCGGACGTTGTAAGTTGTGTGTTTCGTCTTTCAGGGACGTGTTACGCTCGTCAGTAACTTACAAAATGAGGACAGAACTCAGACTTTATGTCTTTGCCTCGTCGCCCCCCTCCACACACACACACACACACACACACGCACACACGCACACACACACACGCACGCACGCACGCACGCACACGCTCCAGGCCAGCGCCAACTTTGTGATGGATTGTGTGTTAAAACTCTCTGCTGGCAGTAGGAGTTTAAGTGTGTGTGTGTGTGTGTGTGTGTGTGTGTGTGTGTGTGTGTGTGTGTGTAAACCGGCTGCTGAACCTCGACAGGTGTTGAACACACCTTGGCACAGGCTCATATATGTGAGTGAGCACTGTGCACGTCTGGAGGAGTGCGTGCGGACTGCTGGCACGCCGTCAAATCCTCACCTGACATTCTGCGCCTCGATGCCTCCTCGGGAACCGTTTGGACTCGGACTGCAGACGAAAACAAAGAGGAGAGGAAATAAATCTCCCCGCTCTTACGTCATGTTATGTGTTCTGTCTCTCGGGGGGGGGGGGGGGGAGCGGCGGTCTTACTTCAGGACGAGATGCAGGTTGGCGGAGAGGCGCGGGTCTGTGAACTGCGTGGTTCGGTTGTTGTGGTCCACAAAGTAGACCCTCCCGGTGGCCGTGTTTCGTATCTCCCACCCAGGAGGGAGAGGACCCAGCTCCTCACAGTTCACATTACTCAGATCTCTGAAAATGAGAAATCACACGCGTCATGAAACCTTTTAGACGAACTGGACTCAAATATCTGAATCTTTAATTCTATAGTTTAGTAAAGGTGACGATGGGTTTGGTACCTTAAAGGAGCAGTACGTAACTCTGAGCCCTCGTTATTTTAGTCTAAACATCACAGAGAGCTGCTGACTTCTTCTCTTTTCTGTTTTGCACGGTTGAAACCCGGAGGGAGCCTCGCGAGCTGCTTGAGAGCCTGGCGGCGGCTGAGCCGTCTTGCTGACGTCGGAGCTCACGGTGAGGCGTGGCGAGACCGAAAAGAGCCTCGTATCACGAGTAATAAAAACATCATCTATCACTCATGTTCCGATAGAGCGCAGGCAGCAGGAGCCAGATATCATAGTGTGAGTCAGGTTTTATTGATATCGTCTGGAGTGCACTTCAGTCCGCCTCGTGTAGACCTGTGTGTGTGTGTGTGTGTGTGTGTGTGTGTGTGTGTGTGTGTGTGTGTGTGTGTGTGTGTGTGTGTGTGTGTGTGTGTGTGAGATAATCAATAGGACACACGTGCCTGACTGAGACGTTCAGTTACGGTTGATTAAGACTTGTGTGCTGCCAGCCATGTGTCCCAGAGCCAGCGCCTTTCAGCGCTCAAATCCCGAGGACCGGATCGCCGTGTGAGCCCCGTAACGATGGACTCCTCACAGCATGACACACACACACACACACACACACACACACACACAGATAATCAGCTGCAGGTGTCAGAGAGACTCCATGACACACGCTGTATGTTATGTCAGTTATTTCAGTCAATGTAAAGCAGCTGCAGGCTGTGTGATAAATTTGGAGGTAAAAGAGACGAAAGGAGGAGAGCTTGAACTGCGTGATCGTGTTGGGTCATTTTTAAGGTTATTTTATATTAAGCATCAAAAGGACCAATCAGAGAGCTGCTCTCTTCCTGTGTGATCATGAAGGAAACCTGCTGTGTTGAAGCTTCTCTGACAACAATGCAGCAGCCAGTATGTCCTCCTTCTAACTTTAGATTCTGCTCCTGAATGCTCTGGATCTGATTGGACCAGAGAAGGTAGGCGGGGCTTTGAAGGCCGTTTTGGACGCCCCTGGGTTTGCCAGATATGAGAGCAGTTATCAGGTGAACAGGTGTTGCAGCGATGGAAGCGGGCAGTGGAACTGCTTCAGATAGAAGTGAACAGTTTTCCTTCTTTTACTCAAATCTATGCAAAGGGAGGATTCATTGCACTCAGCTGGAGTCGACTGTGGAGCGATGTCAGGAAAACAACTCGGCCTGTTTGACTTTTAAATGTATGATCTGTTGAAGTCTGTAAACACGACTGTGACATTTCTATTAATAATATAAATCAGGGCTTAAATCATTCCAGGGCCGTCAGCGTCTCCACACTTCACCCCCCTGTTTTAGTTGCTTTTAGGTCGTTTTCTTCCTTGTTTATTTTCTCTGCACACTTTGTAAAGGCTCAGTCACGTAAACGTTGAGTGCGAGTATGCGTGGTTTCTGTGACGGACTCGTGGAGGTACCTGGGTACTCTGGGGTCGTGCCACGTGCTGACACCCGTCTGCGTGTGCAGGAAGTAGACCTGGCCCTGCTGCGTGGTCCTCTGCTCTGTAGAACGAGAACAGGAAAAAGAAAGGTTGAAAGGTTTGAGATCCTTCGTTTGAAGACGACGTTCATAAATCAACAGCATGTCAGGCTTTATACGCTGCACTCGTGTGCCACATGCAGACACATCCTGCAGCCAGACATGATCCGTCTGCGTAGAGAGAGAGATCACACAGCCGGAGATAAAAGGACGGACTGAGTGTGTGGAGATCCCACAGACAGTGAGGAGGAGGAGGAGGAGGAGGAGGAGGAGGAGGAGGAGGAACATGGAGAGGAGAGATCAGACCGTCTGAGCTGGTGAGGTCATTCATCAGAGTCTGACAGAGGAGCTCTCCTCTGCATCCTGCAGACGAACCTCATGCTTTCACATGCGCACACACACACACACACACACACACACACACACACACCAAGGGCACGAGATCTGGTGTGCTCACGCGAGGAGTCAGACATGAGCAGGAGAGGGGAGCAGACTGGATGTGAGTCAGTGCGGGTTGTATGAAGCAGAAACGACGCCCGCTGCATTAATCTATCCTCCTTCACTTGTTCGTTTGTTTTTTTTTTTTTTTTTACGATTCACAATCAACATCCCAAATGAAGAAGAAGAAGAGAGTGAGGACAGAGGGCGAGCGAGCGAGACGGGAGGTTTGAAGCACTCATGTGCCTTTATTACTTTGGCTCCCAAAATCCTGCAGCAGATTTGACTGAGATGATAAAAACCCTCCTCTGGGCTGTGAGTGTGTTTGCTCTTACATGTGTG
>NC_136707.1:386179-408679 GCF_947650265.1 Symphodus melops
CTCCTCTCTCTCTCTCTCCCCCCTCCCACCTGTCGGGGGGAGAGGATGGGCTCAGTTTCTCACAGGCGGACACACAAAGAGCCCCACTGTGTGAAGGCGAATCAATGAGGACCGCCAGACGCAAGCCAAACACCTGGGAGGGAGAGGTCACATGACGACAGGGAGGGAGGGTGTTGCCATGGTAACAGTCGCTGATCAAGACAAGATGGGACTGGGAAGGGGCCGGACACGAGTCCAGAGTTTTCTCCAAACTCATCATTTTTATAAACTTTTTTTATGACTTTTGATTCGTCAACTGAGTGGGGGGGGGGGGGGGGGTTAATCATTACACTGGGGTCTATGAGGTGGAGGAAATGGGAGCTGTGGGAACGGAGGCAACCGGCTGGTAATATTCCACCGTTACTGATCCAGAGCCGAGTCAAAAGTGTCAGCGAACACTAATGAGAGGAGACTCAGACCGACCCCCGTCTGAACCCGTCTTCCTGTCCACCTGGTTCCTCCAGTCCGGTGCACTGACCCAACACGCCAGACAGTCTGACACATCTTTAAGAAGCAGTACCCCCCCCCCCCCCCCCCCCCCCCCCCCCCGTCTGCCTGTTTGTCTGTCTGCCATGTTTTGACTCCGGCTCAGGACCGTGCACGCACCCCCCCGCCCTCGTCGGGACGGACAGCAGCTGATGGTCACACGAGCCAACCTGTTCTTTATCTGCCTCCTGCTAAGCCGTCCGCTCATCAATCTTGGTCTTGAACGCCGTCTCATGTCGTGTAGGTGCCTGGAACTGGAGGCTGCCCCCCCCCCCCCCCCCGCTGCACGCTACCTCACGTGACTCATTGTGTATTGCAAGTAAGTGCATGCTGGGATACAAAACGACTGGCAGCATTTAACTGTCCTGTAAATAAAACTTGAAGACAACAAATGACCAAAGACGGTTTGTACACATTCATTCGAAGCGTCGGGAGCAGTTTTGGGTGAGGCGTCATGCTCGAGGGCGCATCCGACACGTGGCTGCAGGAGCTGGGGATCGAACCCCCAACCTTAAGAGAGAGCTGACTCGCTCAGTGAGCCGCTGCGACGTGTATCCTGTGTTTCAGTGAGAGCTGCAGAGCGGGGGTGTCGTTGGTCCCCTCGTGATGTGGCGAGGCGTTTGGGCTCCATCCCGTCAGCGGCCTGTTCAGGACTAAAGTGGGTTACTTTTTAAAGAGCTGGCTCCACCACTTAACTTCAGCCTTTAACTGCAGCGATTCAGAAAGGAGAGAGAGGAAGCAGGGGAGAGTTTAAGGAGTTCAGGCCAACTCTTCACCGGGTTCAGGCCGACTGTGGAAATGTGGTTAAGGCACTGGGAAAATTCCCAGCTTTGGCAGGTTTTTTTCACATCTTAGGAAATCTTCTTATGTAATATGCAAATCTGATAACACTCCTTCTGGTCACATTATAAAGATATTAGAGTCACTGGTGGCACAGCGATCATGGAACGACTCACTGCCAGGAAAATCTTCTAATCCCTCGAACCAGACCTGCCATTTCCAAGATTTTGGAAAATTAAAAGAGGAAAAAGAGAAACAAAATCTCCCCGTGCACGGCTCTACAGTGAGAGGAAAACAGAGAGGGAAAGACCTTCATGTGCTCTTTTTAAGAATAAATCACAGCCGCGTCCAAAGACATGCTCCGTCTTGGCTCAGGCGGGCCGTGAGTAGAGAGGGGAAAGAAAAATCCCGTCAAGCACCGAGGAAACCGGCAGCGAGATGTCCCAAGGATCTCATCATCCTTGTTACGTGAAGTAAATATCCCAAAACAAAAACAGAACATTTAGACTCCTGAGAAACATGGAGTACGAGGACGTCAGGGGACATCTGATCCGTCCCCTGCAGCGTCTCTTTAAAACACGGGACAGACAAACGCCTCCACTGATGATGCTCGCTCTCTCGGGACTGGCGAGGAGGTCACCGGCCACAAACATCGGGACACTTTACACCCGTTCTTAATATTAGAATCTTGGACGACTCGGCGAGACTGGGAGACGGCACATCTGCCGTTTTCGTCATCAAGATTTCACCGACACTCGCGCGATCAAGCTTGTCTTCAGAAGACGAAAAACATGGCGGACGATCGACATCATCAGCTGGCTGAGACAACGCGACAAACGATACGGATGAAATCGAGGCGAAGAAACGCAACATGTCCAGCATCTACAACATGTGCTCGCTCTGATTGGCTGTTGCAGGTATTCGATTGGAGGCTGTCCAAACAGGAATAAATCACACACACACACACACACACACACACACACACGACGAGCCGTGGGAAACGCAGCCGCTGAGTGGAGACGGCGTTCTGACCGAACCGGTCTTTAAACAAAGACACTGTACAAACGTAAAGGCCGAAGAAACCTGCCCGACTACACGAGGAAGCTGTGTGCGCTCGTCCACATGTGAGGGGAAAGAGGCTGGCAGCGTCCTGAGTGTGAGAACATTTCATCCACCTCACGTCACCTTTTCCCTCCGTGATACAGTCAGTGTAATTGCATAATCGAGGAGTCCACCCCGACTATTTTCGGCTCCAAATATTGGGAAACCATGCCACAACGGCAATTTTTAGTTGCATTCCTGTTACGCCTGCATAGTACATCACTGTGTGTTTCCACTCTGTGCAACGCGACGTGCCGAGCGGAGAGTCATCCAGGCGAGTAAAGTGTTCCACAGCGCCTTCAGCAACCAGTCAAAACACAGATCACAGCTCGGGCTTCTGCAAGCTTGCATTACCACTGGCTGGGACCCGGGATGAATCCGGAGGCTTCTTGGCTCTTGCGTCCGCTCTGATGTAATGGAGGAGAGAAGAGGCCGGGGCGGATGACACCGACCCGTTTAACGAAACGTCAGGCCCGCCACACCGCCGTGTTAAATGCCAGAAATGCTGCTTCCAACCCCCGGGGGGGGAGTTCGGTTTCTAAGAATAATTTCACAACTTGGTCTGGGAGCCCGTCGTCACCGCCTCGGCCGTGTTTGACTCGGATTCTGTTGGTTCTGTTGGATGGAGAAATCCCTCCGACGCTTCTAAGAATAGAGACAGTCATCATGTCGTAATGGGAGAGCGAAGAAGCGGCTCTGTGATTTCACCATGACTCACCTGCTGTTTATGTCTTTAACTCAGCTCAGGGGCTCACACCTCCAGCGTGACATCGAGCACCATCATGTATCTGTTTATTGTTTGCATATTCATAACGCCTGTGAGAGCGAGTCATCGGACATTTTGCAATCCCGATGCGTTTCAAAGCTTTGTTCTGAGGAAGCGGAGTCATCAGAGTGGACGCCGGGGACGGCTCCACGCATGTTTAGGATTCTTGAGGAGTTAGTGCTCAGGAAGCAGAGAGTGTTGAAATATCACGTTTGCTTCTCGGCGCGTACGCAGACAGACTCTCCCCTCCGCGCAGGAATCCCGCCGTGTATTTGTTCTACTCGAGCGAAGGTGCCGTTTGAAACGTGATCCGCTGTGAATATAAACATCTCTCTCCTGGTGCGCCCGTCTCAGAGGACCAGAGGGGCTCAAACGTCGGGCCGAGACACGGACAGACGCCTCCAGTCAGCTGTTGGCGTCTTGAGGCTTTTGGCCTAACTCCCCCCCCCCACCCCCCAGGCCGGTTAACGCTGGAGACTTGAGAGACCCCCGTTGTAATCACATCAAGCCGTGTCCGTCCAGGTTTAAAGCAGAGCCAGCACGTCTGGAGAATTACTCTCAGGTTACCCTCCTGCATCGGACTCCCTGCGTCCACTCACCAAAGCAGCACCGCCGCCACCGCCGCCGCCTCGTGTGTGCTCATATTTCTCCGAGCTCCTGAAACTTCATGCAAACTCTCTGAGTGGTCTCACCTGAGCACTCAGCCGAGAGATGAAAATAAATCCCAGACATCCCAACAAACAAACGAAAGAGGAAACGCGCTGAAAGAGGCCGCAGCTTCAGATCAGAACGCAAACGTCACAAACCGAGTGTTAGCGTGCGTTAGAGAGCCGCTGAAGGAACGCCGTCAGAGACGCCGACATCAAGTAACAGCCTGCAAAGTGTAGCTGCGTCTTTTTTTAATGCGAGGACACCGACGTCTCAGTACTGTGATTTTAAACACAACTTCTCATGAGGCGTCAACGAGTGAGCACGCCAACCGCCTCCAAAGAAATGAACGACGTTCTAGTTTTAGAGAGAGGAAGTTCCCCTCCTGCACACTCCTCTCTAATCCAGTTCTGACCCATTAACCAGCACGGCCAGGTTAACAAAGCAGGCCTTTGAAGAAGGTCTTTCCCAAAACCGCCCCGCAGGATTAGCACTTGTGCAGAGGTCAAACACACGGCAGGAGGCACACGACCAGTGCGAGCTTGCAAACTCGCTTCATTACCTCGCCTGACTCATCCAGGACGGATAAACTGCAATTAACCACGGCCCGCGGCGTGAAGCACAAAGAGGGAAATAAAACGTGTGCAGGGATCTTACGTACAGGTAAGAGACGTCCAGGTGTGTGTTACAGAAGAAAGGACGTGTTGTAACTGTGTGGAAGCCATGCAGGCAGAGCTGAAGGAGTTCCTGTGTGCAGCGAGCGGTGAACGGCCCCGATGATTCCTGCTCAGGGGATTACTGCCGTGCGTGTAGAGGCAAAGCCCATTAACGTGTAATGTATGTGACACTGACACCATCTCTGCTCAGCTCTGTGCAACCAGAGGAGGCGCCGACACGTCTCTGCAACATCCTGCGACTGACGCAGGCCTGGAAGGAGCCGCTGCGTTCGTGATGTACAGGACGGCGTGTGTGGGATCATCTGAGTAGATGTCAGGCACCCCCAGGGTTCAGGTGTGCCGGCTAACGTGTGGACACATTTGCAGAATCATCATGTAAATACGTTTTTCAGGGACGCTTTTATTCCCTGAACAAACCTGGAAAAGCTCCACGCCTCCCGGGGGCAGGAGCTCTCCCTGTTGGTAAAAGACCGACATCGTGGCGAGTAATATTTCATCGCTCTTTGAGGCTCCGAATGGAACAGGATGTGTGGAAATGGGAAAATATTATGTGTTGTTGATGTTACAAAGCATCCCTTCTGAAGTGTCCATGCTCTGCTCAGCGGGAAGAGTTGATCCCCCCAAACCACACACACACACGGCGCCCGCGTGCTGTTCTAATACAGTCACAGGGCCGAGCGGAGACACGCCCACCGCCTCGTGTCCCGCTGACTCACCGAGATTCTTCACCTTGTTTTTACAGGGGAACCTTAAAGGGGGGCGTCCTGCTCCCCACCTGTCAGGGGGGACGTTTGGACAAGTGTTGGGGTCTGAGGAGGACTTCCTCTCCGAGAGGCTGCCCGCTCTCGATCGCCCGCCCGCTCTCTCTCTCCCCCCTGCTACATCTGGTCTCCTCGGGGGCGCCGCTGTTGGCGGCGGTTTGAGAGTCCAGCAACCGCAGAAGTCTTTGTCCTCATTGAAGAGCAGCTGAAGCAACAGGAAGGCCGCGTCCCGCCACTCGATTAACTGACAGAACAGTTTGAGACGATGCGAGGCGCTCAGCGGGAGGACGGGAAATGTTTAAATATAAATGTGCAATAATTACTCCTCAAATTCTGTTTCTGCTCCTTTCTTTTCCGTCCTCCGCCGTCAAAGTTTGTTTTCTTTCTTGTTCAAGCTAAAATGTGGAAATGCCCGTCGACGATGAGCCAGATCTGTCAACAGCTCAGCACATGCAGCTAATCACTGCGTGTTTACAATAGACGCTGTCTGAACACCCAGATGAACTGAAATCACTTCCATGCAGACACTCGTGAGCGCTCACAGCTCCGTCTGTGCCCAGCTGTGAAGCTTTCTTCTCCCATTATCCCACGTCCAAAGAGCCCGGTCTGTGGGCTACAGTGAGACCACCAGGCGTCACTGAAAAGAAGAGACCTGCGCCTTCACTGCGGCCCCACAGAGGGGCCAGTGTGAGGCCGCCGGGCTTTTGTTGCATCTTTAGAAATAAGTGTTTGATTCCAGAGCTGCATCTGCCGCCATTCAGCTGCCAGTCATCCCACAGGGGGAAGAAGCAGGGAAGCTTTCTCAACTATTTCAATCAGAAATAACCACGTTGGTCTTCTTTTTATTTTATTTTACAGGAGAATCATCCGCAGAACTGTCCAGATTATTTACAAGAGCAGCTGATTGAGTGGAAAGAAAGCCACAGGACAGAGAGGAGAGAGTCAGTGGGTGCCGAGAAGGCTCGGTGAGCGAGGGCGGGAGTGAAATACGCTTTGGACTCGGGCTGAAGGGGAAGAAGCTCACGGTCGGAAAGAACAGGAGTGACTCAGAGGGAGAAAGAGGTGGGAATGTGGATGGAGGATTCGAGGGAATCCCACTGAGATAGCTCTCCGCTCGTCTGCAGCGCGCCAAAGAATTCAGATGAGCAAACCATATGCTTGACGAGTAAAAACGTAAACTCCCGGCAGAGATGAAAAAACGCCAATTAATGTCTCGAATCTGAATCAGAACAAAAAGGAAAACTCCTCCAAGGGTCAGCTCAGACTCTGCTGTGCATCGTGTGTATAAAAGGATTTAAAGTGGTGCATTAGTCGCCACTAAAATGTGCTTTATAAAATGTGCAGGTGCACAGAAAGTGATCATGTGTGACCATGCTGCATGTTTGTATCTGCAGCGTTTGTGTCTCACTTCATTTGAGGAACGATCAGCTGGAGGGTGAAACGTAAAGCTGCCCCGTGTAGTCAAGGGGCAATTCTCACCCCGAGTGTTACTTTTAGCAGCTTGCTTGACTTATTTTTCCAGTTTAATAGCGAGCAAATATCTGCAACATCTGGTTCGTGTGTGTGTGTGTGTGTGTGTGTGTGTGTGTTTGAGGGGGGGGGGGAGAGAGACGCCTGCAGCATTAAACGGCTACAGGCCTGTTCAAATGTAGCAACTCATCATTCACAACCTGCCTGGAAACAAGTTCATCGGAGGCGAAGAAAAATAAAAAAAACTCAACTCGAGTAGAGATGACAACATGCGGCTACGATGTCGCAATGACGCTCTGCGGGCCCATTACAACCCCTGCAGCAATCTAATCAGCCCGGTACACACAGCTGTGTGCGGCTAAACACAGAAACATTTAATGACAGCGTGTAATGAAACGTCTGTGCTAAAAGTGAGCCACGAGACAGCTGCATTCCTATACAGCGTCCTCTCCGGGCGCACAACATGTGGCTGCCACGCTACAATAATATTACATAATTCGGAAAGAAATTTGCGATTACTCGTGGAACTGAAACAAATATCCACTTAAAGAGCTGCAGTGCAGAAGGAGCACACTACACACACAGAGTGACGTGATGGCTGTGCACGCCGGCGGGGACGATGGCGTGCTGCACAGTATCACTCAGCTCCAACAGGTCCTGCTCTCCGTTTTCTTTCTCCACAGTGAACTCACATTCTCCACATTCCTCCAGAAGACCGCCGCGGCCCCGTCTCAAACATCAGCGATAAACTAACACGCCAGATTCACCACATGGAGGTCGTCTTTTCACCGGGTGACCAGCGTGCTCGTCCCAGCAGGTTGGACGTTTAATGTAGTGGAAGAAACCGCAGTGAAGCTCGATCAAAGTTTTTTTAATGCTTTAAAGCTTGGGGTGCTTAGAGCCGAGCGCCGTGCACCCCCCCCCCCCTTCCCTCACAACACTTCCTGTCTCTCTTCAGCTGTCCGATCTTATAAAATAAAACTTCAAAAAAAGAGAGACAACCAGCCCCTCTCACATGACCTGCGGGAGGAAGCTGGAGAGAACATGCAACCTCCCCGCAGTAAGTCTGTGTGTGACTGGGATTCGAACCAGGAGGAACCGCCTCGTTGTCAGACAACGCCACTGACCACTATACCGCCGTGCAGCTCTGTGAAAACACATGTGGGCATTTAAGCAAAGGTGGGTTGTTTTAACTTGAATTTAAAAGGTCAAAATGCTGAGACGTTCATATCAGTGTAGGAGTTAAAAAAACATCACTCCGGCTCCACTGTATCATCAGACTTCTGACTGCTGTCAAAACTCTGCTCCAAACTTGATGAACTTGGCCATCCTGCAGCTCCAGCACATTAAATCCATCTTGTTCAAATCTTCCTCCGTGTTGTCTCCACTCAGAAACAGCACCAGTTTAAATATTTAATTTGGCCCTTCCTGAGAGGAAAGACCGCCGTGGACTTTGATTCAGGTCAGATGCTGGCTGTGCATCAAGAAAAAAAAAGCAGAAGAAGAAGGGGGCAGCTGTCGGCCACTCCTCCCAGTCAAAACACCGTGCGCTCATGTAAACCTTTTTTTTTTCTAGTTTACATGAGAGAGGGAGGACGAGGAGGGGGAGATGGCCAAACAGCACACTACTCACACTGGAAGACTTCATGGGCCAGTGGCACCAACAGGGCTCACCCCTGGTTTTAATCTAAGTCGGCCTAAACTTGGCTTTCTGAGTCCGACTGACAATTACGTTCCACGAGCGAGTCTAAAAGCCCTCTCCTCGCTATCACAGCTTTAGTGCATCACTAAAAGTGGGCGTGGTTAACGCCAGGCTTAACTTCTGTTTCTATCATAAAACCGGTTTAAGCTGAGACCGACTTTAAAGTTAAGACCAGTTGGTGCAGGAGGCCCGAGGTTTTGAGGGTAGCCGGTTCAAGACCTGGTGCAGACAAAGTCTTAAAAAAATAATAATAAAATAAAAATTGTTCTTATATCTTGAGATTTGCCAGTTCACATCCTAAGCATTGCATTTTCAGACAGCCGATTCAAACCTCAAACCCTTTGAATTGATTTTTAACTGCTTCACAATTAATCTGTACATCCCTGATCACAGTATGTACCACATCACGGCGGTTATTGGCTGCTACCGGAGCCTGATTTTCAGACTCTTGTGACCTGTGGAGCTGCCTCTCCTCTCAGCTCCTCCTAAAATAAAAGGCTTGATTATAAGCTTATCTGGCATGCTAGGCTAACATCAGCTAGCCAACATTAGGCTGCCTTTAAGCTGAGCAGTGTAAATAGTTTAACAGCTTTATAAAACGACATGACAAAAATATGTACATTGAATGTTTAAATGTGTTTAGAGAAAGACTTTAACACAGGTGCACTGTTTTTATTCTCCCTAGTGAAGGAGCAAAGTCTACCGGTTAAACTCAGGGGGCGGGGCCATCGCATTTAAAGAGACACACACCAAAACGAAGCGTTCTGAGAGAGCTGGTTTCTACAGACTCAAAAAACTCTGCTGCTTGATTCATTTTATATTTAGAGTACAGCACAGATGGTTCATAAAGACCACAGAGGGCTGATTGAAAAGGTGTCAGAGGAGGGATAATATGTCCTCTTTAAGCAGAGCGACACAACATGTAGCTTCCCCTCGGATCCTTGTGGAGCTAACTGGCGACAATCAAATGGTTCAGACTATTTCCAAGAGCAATAGTATCCATAGCAACCGTTTACAATCAAGCCACCTGCATGGTTGTTTTCTATGCTGGGTGAAAGTGTAAAATATGAGATTAAAAATGAGTTTTCACCGCAAAAAAAGCCGCTCAGAGAGAACCGGCGATTAGCCGCCTCTATAACCAATGGGAACGGGCGCTTTCCAGCAAGTAGACGGCGCCCTCCTAGCTAGCGTGTGTTTGTGTTCGTCTGTTTGTGTGTGTGTGAGTGTGTGTGTGTGTGTGTGGAGGGGATTTAAAAGCGTTGCTCGCTACCTGTTAATCGCAGCTTCACGGGGCCGTTCCGACGGATTCCTTGGTTCGACATCTCCTCTCGGTTCCGGTCGTCGCTGAAGTAAAAAAAAATAAATTAAAAAAACCCCCCCGGAGCCGTTAACGGTGAAAAACCTCCGCCAGTTTCTTCTTTTTTTTTTTTTTTTTTAGACAATAATGGAGTCAAGGCATTGTGGCCCGGATGTGAACTGAACTGCCATAGTGCTCGCGCACAAATGCGTAAAATTATAAAAAGCAACAAAAAAAATCACGTGCTGCAAAAAAAAGTGCATTAATTATAAAAACATGTCTTCTCCCCGGTGGATGGAAAGGAACCAGGCCGCTCCGGGGTCGCTGTAGCTCGGTGTTTTTATCTTCACATCTTAGTGGAGCAGCCTCCGTCCTCCTCTCAGCTCGGTGAGAGTTGAACTGTTGAGCCCTCCGGTGGAGATCCCGGTTCAGGAGGCTGCAGACCGGGGGTGACGTCACACAGGGATAGGGGGGAGGGGGTGAAACATTTTTCCTACAAAAAAAAAAAACTCCATGTGGATTTAAAAGTATTTGCCAAGCCATAGTTGTTATGGAATTAGTTTGAGCACATGTTTTGAAGCGTTGGGATGATTTCATTTTTCTTCAGCTGTTATGACAACATGGAAAGAAACAGAATCAGGAGTTCTTCATATTATGTCACAGGCATCATTGCTCCACTGTACAAGAAAGAAAATAGAAACAGGAGAGGTAACTGCTCAGGGACGGAGGAAACGAAGGGGCCCCTGAGGTCTGACAGAGATTAAAAGCAGGGGCCCAAGTGTAAAACGAAATCTTCCTTCGGGGCCCGGACTGAAAGCACCAACTCTCATTGTGTTGCTCAGCATTTTCCTAACAGTGCTGTAATCAAGCTACACTGTCTTTACACCTGAAGACCTTCATATTGATCGCAGCCTCATTAGGGAAGTCACTTAGCTTCCCCCATTTATGCCTCATTAAGACTCACCAGCTCTCACTTTGCATAACAAGTCATAGATGACTTGAAATGACTATTAATAATTTATAATAAGTAAGCCCGACTACGAGTCAATAAGAATATCCTTCATTTGACGTGTGGACATTTTTTCTACCGCTTGAGAAACTCAGCGTCTCCTCAGCGTGATTAATAACTAAAATAAAGTTACATTAAATTCTATGCGAGTAAGTTTTATCTTTACGAGCTACTAATCATCTGGGGAAATTTTATAAAATAATGATTCAATAATCCTTGACTTGTCACTTGGAGCAACTCTCTGAACTTTGTGACAAACCGTTACACGGCGCCCACCTGTCAATCAGCACAGCTACACGCCTTATTGTGAATCACTCTGATCCTTCATCCAATCAAAACTGCTGAGTCATCAAAATATTCACCCCTCCTGTACAGTGTGTGTGTGGATGGAGACATGAATGTGTAGTTTGATAAAATAAACCCCCCACACCTTATTCAACAACTTTATTTACAATCTTGCTTTTTCACATTAATCCAGTATGTACACGACACACACGCAGAGAGGAAAGGTCAACGATGACATGAACAAGAACAAACAGCAGCACTGAAGGAAGAGGACAGAGATTACAGGGGTCTGAAAGTCATCTAGAAATTGAAAGTGTTCTGGCTTTCACCGATGTTGAAAGCGTAAGCGTCCTCGGTTGCTTCTGGGGCCACACTCTGCACCTCCTCCTCCTGAACAGAAACACAAACACTCGGGTTAGGAGGGTCTTTGACAGCGTCGCACGTTAACGTTTCACTTAGCTCGAGCGTGGAAACAAACTCACCTCGTCTGAGAAATATTTCTCGATCAGGTTGAGGGCTGCTTTGTAAACCATCTCGTTCTCGTGCGCCTGCAGAGCCTCGATCTTGTCCAGTCCGCCGCACTCCTCAATCATCAGACTCAGTTTGTCCGACTCGCCGATCTTATCGCCAGCCTGAAACGAAAAAAAAAACACGAAAATCAGCCACTCTGCCTCCTCCAGTCACGCAAGTAAATTCCACTTTTCCCGACAGCCCTGAACTCACCATGAAGATGTTGGTGATGGCGTCCAGGATGACGAGGACGGTCTTGCTGTCTTTGGAGGAGAGGAGATTCAGGAGAGGCTCGAGCACATTGGCTTGGACGAGGTAGACCACCTGCTGAACAGTGCCCCCGCTGGTGAAGTTTGTAATGGCCCACACGGCCTCTTTCTGAGTTTTGTAGTCACCCTGCAGAGACAACAGAGAGGTCAAGAGAGTGCTGATCGATTTTCCTAATCCGGCACCGAGACGTATGAACCAGAAGAGTTTGTCCCGAGAGACGAGAGGGGCCTCTGACTGTTATGTGACTGATGTCACGTCTGATTCAGAAGTTCTAGTCCCAAAGGGGGGTACCTAAACCCGGCTCTACTTTCCCCTCTCCTGTAACCAAGGCTGCGTTCACAACGCAGGTAAAGAGACCTGAATCATCATTTCATTAGCTGCTGTGCGACTCAGATCGGAGAGTATGAAGAGTCAGATCTGGACCATGCACAAACTGTGTGTGGATCGCTGCAGGAGGAGGATAAACGCCACGTATGAAAAGTAAGATGAGCAACCAGCAGCAAAAAAAATAAAATAACAGAGCATCGAGGCGTGCAGTCTATTTTCTCCGTCATTCTTTTTAACGTTGGCATCAGGAATAGTTGTGTTTTGTTCGTGGGGAGTATCGGAGCCCGGGTCTGTTGAAGGAAGGAATCACGGTTCTGTGTGCGGTGAAGACTAAACGCCGTAAAGGCGGGTAAGACGGGCAGAATTCAGCTTTCCTCTTAGACCAACTCAAACAGTGACTGAGAAACTACAACCTACCCGCACGAGCAAGTCGACCATGTAATGGACGAGGTTGGCGTTGATGACCTCCTGGATTTGTCCTTCCTTCCCTGCCGTGATGTTGGACAGAGTCCAGGCCGCCTCCTTCTGGACGTTGGGCTTTTTGTGGCGCAGCAGCGCCGGGAACATCTTCAGGGCGCCGGCGTCCAGCACCGCCTGAGTCTGCTCGTCGGTGCCCGTCACGATGTTTCCGATGGCTCTCAGCGACGGCGTCTAAAAGGAGAGACGGAGTCACATTCATTTCCTCTAAACGTCTTCAAAGCGCAGGTTTCGTGCTTGCCACCCCGAGTGCGATGTCATTAGAGCGGCTGCCGTGTCAACGCGGTCACATGACCCGAGTCTTTACGTACCACGACAGGCAGCTCTTCGAAGCCGAGCAGCTTCACCAGACGAGGAATCAAGCCGGTTTGGACCACCACATCGATGCGATCATTGGAGCCGTCCGTCAGGTATGAAATCGCCCAACAGGCGTCGGCCAACACCTCGGGGTCGTCGCAGTGAAGGAGACGGATGAGGGCGGGCAACATCTGCTGGATGGCGGCGATGGGAGGGGAGGGGTTCTTGTTGCGACAGAGGTTAGACAGCGTCCAGGTGACGTTCCTCAGGTAGCCGGCCTGCAGAGAAAACAGGCAGCAGACAAGTTTAAAGCAACAAGTGCTTTACAGAGTGGAAAAAAAAACAACAGCATTCCCAGAGGTCACTTTTCCCATTCGGAGCAGAAAAGCTCCGGCTGTGACGCCTTACATGAGAAGAAAAACGTGACACGTCTGTCCCGTCTCTATGACAACAGTCAAACCAGGCCGACACCGCTCCATTACATTTAACTGCACGTATATTTGACGAGGTTTATTTCCCGATCAGAGTCGGAGCAACGAGGATGTGGGATATCTGATCATTTGAAAAGAGCGACTTTCTGAAGAGATGAAGAAAAAAACCTGCACTTTTGTTTATGTTCAGAATCAGAATTATTAAGCTTCAAACCCCCGTGGCTGTTTTCTAATCTAATGTCATGACAGCTGAATTTCAATCATCAATAAGATTCTAATAATAAAAATCCTAGAAAAACAATATTGATACCTCAAAATCCAAAACTATTTTATGTTTTATGCACCCAATGTTGAACATATTTCTTGTAGAGTCGTGAACAGCAGGATTCGTGCAGGAGTTCGGCTTCATTCCCCTCCTGCACGCCGCTCTCATGAAAAGATCAGACGTGTGGTATTAAAACTTGTGACCATCTTTAACTCTATAAATATGACAGAGCGACCTGAACCGTATCTGTGATGAATTCTCTCAACCAAACACTGCTGCTCATGTAGAGCTCTTTTCCTCCTACTGTACGTTTCTAACACATCTCACATCTCTGTTGAGTTAGGGCGCCCCCGTGTGGCGAATGAGGAAAGTGCATAAGGCTTTCTGAGTAATGATAAAAACCCTCACGTTAAAGACGGTGAGGTCAGGGACAGCCAGCAGGCTCAGCAGGGGGGGCACAGCTCCGTGCTTGATGACTCTGTCTCTCAGCGGTGATCCATCACCTGAAGGAAAAAAAAAAGTTAAAATCTCGACCTACGCTGACTCACCACCACCGCATCTGTGATAATAGGTTTCCAGTAACTAACCAGCAATGTTTCCCAGAGCCCAGACCGCCTGCTCGCTGATGTGCTGGTGGGGGGATGTGACCAGGCTGATGAACGCAGGAATGGCCCCGCCCTCCACCACAGCAGCCGTCTGATCGGTTGTCCCGGAGGCGATGTTTGTCAGCGCCCAGGACGCCTCGAACTGGATGGGCGGGCAGTCAGAGAGCCCGAGGAAGGCGACAAACTTGGGGATCAATCCGGCGCTGATCATCTGGTTGATGGGAGGGTGTTTGTCACGGGACAGCAGCTTCCTGAGAGCGGGACACAACAATCAAACATGTTGAGCGACCAGCTGATTCTGATCTCTGTCCGTCACACGTGTCATTAAAGTGTTTGTGTTTTCATTGGTGGAGAAGCATCACAGCTGACCTATCAGTGCTGGAAACCTAAAACAGTGAAGTCAAAGTTCTCACCGTGCTGCCTGTGTGGCCTGGAGCTGGGACTCAGGGTTATCGCTGTTCACTCCTGTGAGAATCTCTTCGACCGTCCACTGTCGAGCAGCCTGTCAGAGGTCAACACACACGTTTATTTACTGTGTGTGTGTGTGTGTGTGTGTGGGGGGGGGGGGGGTTACCGCGCCCACAAACAAAGAACAGTATTCCCATTTTTACAGCGCTTGGCTTTCATGACAGATTCTTTGATTTCCACTCAACCAATTTAAAAGAAAGTGTTTTCATATTTTTAAAACTACCTCATAGTCTTTACTCATCATTGTACTTTTATTTCCTTCATCTTCTTTGTCTTTACTATTTAAAACGCAGTTTGTTACAAGCCGACTTAACCGGCCAATAATTGTAAAATTAAAGGTCTTAATTTGTTCCTTGTGGCAACTTAACACACGATTGGAAAAAGGAGCAAATCAATCTTTCCCCAGGGATCAATAAAGAATCTTTCAAAGACAAAACTACACGATCTGTCCAATCAGAACCACCCCAGTAATTATTATATATATTATTATATGTTCAGACAAAGGGACATTTAACATGAATCTAAGAGTGTGAGCATGAAGCCTGATCTTGTACCTGACAGTTTTGGGTTCTCTCCTGCAGAGGAGAGGTCGCTTCATCCGGACAGGCAGAAACATTTCTCCGTTTGAAGATCTGATCGTCTTTCTTCGCCTTCCGCAGCTCCACGTTCACCTCCACCCTCCTGCGCCGGAGCTCCTGAAGGTCACGATGATGACAAGGTCACATCTCACACACAACATGGACTCTATGTTCATAAATAATAATAAAAAAATAAACATAATAACTCACATTGGCGTCTTTGCCTTTGTTCTTGAACTGGGTCAGACGAACCACGTTTTCAGACATGTTTGAGGTTGAGGTCAGCAGGGTAGAAGGTTCTGGTTCCGAGGTGGATTATCCTGCAGAAAGAGTTTTAAAAGGAAACAGGTAAACTTTAACTTCGAGGCCGCCTCGTGACAGGAATGACGTCCACGTCAAAGTTAGCTCCTCTCACAGCTAGCTAGCTAGCATCAACTTAGCTGTACATTATCATTATTACTTGAAGCTAACACAGAACATCGTATAAAACAGTTATTTTTCAAGTTAAAAAAAGTTAAGTGTTCTGATGTAGAAACAAGCAGAGGACACATGCTCACCTACGAGCGGCTCGGAGGTTCTGGTTCGCAGAAAATGCCGCACAGACCTTTAAATTTCTGCTACAAAGCTTCCTGATTGGTCGGTTCGAGCGGAGAGCATCCAACGGCCAACTCTCATTAGTCTGTTTAAAATATGTCACCATGCACGGGAAGTGACGCAATGCACTGAACTATCGCGAGAGTTCGAATTTGAATCTGATTCAAGGTCGGGTTTTTTTTTGTTTGTGCAGATTTCAGAGTTTTATTCACTCAACATTTATGAGGAATAAACTTCTCCAGAATCAGGTGTTTCTGATTAAATAGTTAAATAATAATAATAAATAATCCGATGAAGAACTTAGCTTCAATATTAATTTATGGAGTTTATGTTCACTTACTGTTGAAACCGTGTTTATCTACAGTAATTAAATGTCTTTTACGGTTTTATTTCCTCATTATTATTATTATTATGGTTATATCCATTTTCCCCTGTCCGTCCCCGTACAGTAGATTGTAATGCTTTACATTATCAGGCACATAACTGTGCATTATTTACAGCCTTCAATGTCAATGTCAGTTTTATTTATACAGCACATTTAAAACAGTGAGTGGCCAACCAAAGTGCTTTACAGTAAAAGACTTCAGTTATCAGGCTCCTCCTCTTTGGAATAGTTTACCAGTCAGGATCCAGGAGGCAGGCACACTAAGATTAAAGTTATGCTGTCAGAGACAACAAAGGAGGGGAGGGGATTTTTTTTTTTTTAACCAGAATCCCACTGTGACATCACAAGGAGAGCACGTTTGAAACAGAGCATTTCTCTCAGTGTTGTCAGACTTCTGCAGACCACAAAGGACTGGATTGATTTATTTCACATTTTGTGGGTCTGTAGATTCTCAGGTTACCCAAATAAATATTCAAAACTCTGTCGAAGTTTATGTAGTCGATTGTATTCATGTTTTTTATTATTCTGTAAAGTGACCTTGAGTGTCATGAAAGGCGCCCATAAAATCATCCCATTATTCAAAGTGGATTTTTCATCATAAGTAACGTTTCTTCTCCACTGTAATGTGGAAAGGATCATTCTGCAATACTGTGTGTGTGTGTGTGTGTGTGTGTGTGTGTGTGTGTGTGTGTGTGTGTGTGTGTGTGTGTGTGTGTGTGTATAGAAGTACATGACATCTTTGAAGCATGTTAAAGTTTCACAACATGCAAAGGAAGAAGTGATCAGTCTTTTGCATTTTATTAAGTTCCATATACATCAATATTTCTTCAGATGTAATACAAAAAAAGAAAAAGAAATCCAGTCGAAATCGGACATTTTTTTTTACAAACAGGGCAGGAACGTTGAAATACATTGTAGTATCCTTCTCAGTCAGTCATCACTACTGCAGAGCACGAGGTGGAGAAGAGCTTATTACTGTCCGTTCACGAGGTTATACAAGGTCGAGCGAGCAGACGGCCGCTGTCCACACATTTAGTACACGCGTCTCTCACGCCACTTCAGACGGAACAATGAGCGGAAATGGAAGAACAAAAAAAAAAAAAAGTTAAATCCTTGATGCGTTATGCTCGGTCAAACTCAGCCGTCATTTGTCAGTATGTCATTCCTGTTTCTCATTGGACATGATGACCACGGAGGAGGAGGAGGAGGAGGAGGAGGGGGAACAAAAACAAAAACAAAAAAAAGACTGAGTTTAAGAAGTTAAGAAAGTGGAATTATGAGAGCTCCATGAGAGTCTTTTCTCCGAGGTAAACTTTCTTCTCAGCTGTTCGCGCTCCTCAGTGCGGTTCCACTGATGAAGACGGGTCCGTGAAAAAGGTCCCTCAGATGGCGGCTCCGCCCCCCCAACGCTTTGTGTGAGAGCAGCAGAGCCGGGCCGCCGCGTCGGTCAGAGGAGCAGATCCCCCAAAAAAACGTGAGGACGAGGCAGAGAGTCTGTCAGTTCAGAGGAGCCATTTTTCTTGGCAAGTGCATTTTTGTTTGAGCAACGAGCGGCGCTTCTCTAAGAGGCCGAGGAACACTGTAGCTTGTTGTTATGAGACCTACAGAGTGCGGAGAGAGGGGAAAGATGAGAGCACTTTGTATGGTCGTAAAAAACCTCGACAGACAGACGGAGAGAGAGCGAGCGAGCGAGCGAGAGAGAGAGAGAGAGAGAGAGAGAGGAAGAGAGAGAGAGAGAGAGGATCCTGCAGCCATGTTGATGCTTCAGCTGAGGTCAAATCCTTCCCTCTTTGTTGTACAGTTCAGTCTCATAAAATAAGTCCATCTAAAATGACTCGCTGCATCGTTGTGTAAAACATTCAAACACAGATTCAGATATATCTTACAAGCACTGTACATGATTAAAAAGTATGTACATTCAAGGGAAAAAAAAAACACAGTATCATCCAGCTAAACCGAACTCAAACGTCTCATAAATATCTCTGTAATAAAATACGCAGATTTATATTTTGTCTCTTTGCGTGTGAAGCGAGCGCCGTAACGTGGCGTCCAACAGAAAGGAAAGGACCAAACGCTTAAAATCATCAGAGCTGCTGCGATGGAAACAGTGAACACATCAACATGGCCGCCGTTTGAAGGTGAATATCAAAAAGGAGTGACATGGATGGTGTTGACATGAAAGCACAGTCGGTGTGTGTGTGTGTGTGTGTGTGTGTGTGTGTGTGACTCCTGTCTTTGGTCGTGATTATTTCGGCTGTTTTGGAAATGAAAATAAAGTTTCCATGACATAATTATTAGAGACCCCCAGCCTCCAGTCCAGACTCCTGCTAGACTGGCCCCCTTTAAGAATCTGACAATCTGCAAGAAAGAAGAGAATGGGATGGAATAAATCAAACGAGCATGCAGCCAAGATGAACACACAACAAATGCAACATGAAACAGACGCCAGCTGAGACAGCCGCCCACGTCGGTTTTAGTGCAACTGTGAACTACACGTGCGACAGTGAACGACACGTCGATGCAGAAGGAAAAACAAAAAGGAGGGTCGAAGACATGAGCTGCAGAGAGGACAGAGAGGACGAGCGTCTGAGCTCACCTGCCCGCTTTGAAGCCTTTCAGCTTCTGTACAAAGAAGGCCTCCAGCACCTCGGCGCACTGAAAGAAGGGCGTGTCGTTGGGGTTGTAGTAGCGGCAGTTGTCGAAGATTTTGGTCACGTCGGCCACGAACTCGGTGAGCTTGTGGTAGTGTCGCTTCTGCAGGCGTGTTTCCATGGTGGAGAAGTCTGCGAGGAGAGCGTGACGCGGCGTGAGAGAACAGTCACAACACTGAGGACGCTCCAACACCTGGACTTTGATTCTTACCCATCGGCTCCTTGATGACGCGGTAATAATCCGGTGCATCGTGGGGATCCACCGGCTCAAGGAAGGGCCACGCCATTTTGTGAGTCTGTCAAAATAAAAGAGGACGCAATTTTAAAAAGTTTCCTTCAAATATTCAAAACCAAGAACGGCCACAGACGACCTGTGGTTGATACGCCTTCACGGGCTGGACGCCACCTACCTGTAACGAGCGTAATATTCTTTTCAGACCCTCGTTGTCTTTGTCGGTGAGCGGCGTCAGGACCGTCATGGCGTCTTCTGTTGACTGACACTGCGGGCAGACGTACACGTCGATGTGAGTGGCCTCGCTCTGCAGGATGCCCACGCAGCGCCCGTGGTACCAGTTCTGACAGCGGTCACAGCCGATGTAGAACCTGCGTGTGTGGAAACGTGTTAGTGAGAAACAGAAGGAGGACGGACACGAGGGTGGCCATGACGGTTCAAAGAAGAAGGCAGTACTGTGATTCGTCGTATGGCGTCCGGCAGATGCAGTACAGCTCCTCGTTGCTTCCTCCCTCCTGACCGCGTTTGCAGTCGTTGCACACGAAGTCCTCCAGCTTCTTCGCCTCCTTCTCCGTGATGCCCACGCACGCGCCGTGGAACCAGTTGGAGCACAGGTCACACCCGATGTAAAACCTGGAAAAGAAAGAAAACTTTTTGACCTCTGCCGTGTTGAAACCCGGACAGCGACACGCTTGAAGACTTGTGGTCACCTACTTGGACTCGTCGTACGGCGTTTTGCAGACACAGTACAGTTTGCTGTCTTTCTTGTGATCCTTCGCAGAAGACGGCTTCTTCTTCTTCTTGTGTTTGGATGAGCTTGAATCTCGGTCCCTGTCCCCCTCCGCGTCTCCGTCCTTGCTCCGCTCTCTGTCTCGATGTCTGTCCCTCTCCTGCTCTCTCTCTCTCTCCCTCTCTCTCTCCCGCTGCCCGTCTCGTTCTTTCTCTCGGTCTCTGTGTCGGTCTCGCTCCTTTTCCCGGTCCCTCTTCTTGTCTTTGTCGTGATGACGGTCCCTGTCTCTGTCTCTGTTCCTGTCTCGCTCCTCCTCCCTCTTCCGTTTATGGGACGCGGAAGGTGAGGGCGAGGCGTGGGTTCTCTGTGAGGAATGCGTGGGGTGCGAGGCGGGGTGCGAGGCGGGGTGCGAGGCGGCGTGCGAGGAGGCGGCGGCGGCGGCGGCAGCCTTGACGGTTGCTGCGGCGGCCTGAGTGATCGCAGCTCGGGCTTTCTCCTTCTCCCTCTGCAGCCTCGCTAGGTCTCGCCTCAGCTCCTCCTGAGAACCCGGACACGGAGCGTGACGGATTAGAAGCGTGCGTGAGGCGTCAGTAACACAGAGCGGTCTCAGACGTGGACTCACCTGGACTTGAAGCTGCAGCTCCTTGTCCAGCAGCGCCCTCTTCTTCAGGATCTCCGCCTTCAGCTGCTCTTTGTGCTTGTACAGCAGCGCCGTCAGCTTGGTGGCGTTCTGCTTGGAGCGTTTCTGCTCCACCACCTCCTCCTTCTTCCTCTTCTTGGCGGCCTGCTTCTCGTCCTTCTCGATCTTGTCGAGGATGAACTTCATCACCTGGTTGCACACGATCATCCTGGGAGGGAGGGAGGGGGGGGAGGGGGGAGGAAAGCGTTCAGTCGTGATGCAGGTGAAAACATTTGATTGATGGTTTATGATGGAGCTTCAGCTGTTGCATCAAATCCTTCGCACCGAGCAGCAGGCCGACGCTCCACCACCACCTCTCTACTAAAGGAACACATAAACATGGCCGACAGGAGAGGAGAGAAATGCATTTCATGCCCTGAGATCAGACTGGGAGGAATATTTGCCAGACCTCTGGTTCTCCTCTCGCTCGGCTGCAGCCAGACTCTTCTTCTGCTTCAGCTGCTCTGCTGCGGCGTGCTGCTTGGCTAACACCTGCAGAAACAGGAAGTCAGAGTTAACCTTCACACAGTGAGAGTCCGGTCAGATCTTCATGCTGGAGAACGTCTGGAGTCCCACCGGCTTCTGGACGCCATCTCCGGGACTGACACTCTGATCCTTAAGTTCCTTCTTAGCCTCAGAGTGTTTCTTCTTCTTTGGTTTTGGTTGTTGTTGTTGTTGTTGTTGTTGTTGTTGCTGCTGTTGTTGTTGTTGCTGTTGTTGTTGTTGTTGTTGCTGCTGCTGTTGCATCCTCTGCAGCTGCTCCTGGACGCCTGCTGGCGCCTGTATCGTCACCATGTTCTGGATCTGGTGGGCTTGGATCTGCCCCCCCGTCTGCTGGATCTGGATCGGCAACTGCAGTTTGATCTGTTGGGGGATGGCGCCCCCCTGCTGCTGGGCCTGGGCCTGGATCTGGGCTTGGATCTGGGCAGCGACGTGGGGGGGCAGCGCTGAGAGGAGCTGGACCGGCTGCTGGAGACCTGGAACGGTGATGAGCTGGTGCCTGATCGGGGACTGGACCTGAATCTGAGGCTGCGTTTGGACCTGTGTTTGGTTCTGAGGAGCGAACTGGACCTGGAGTTTGGCCTGGACTTGGGGTTGAGCTTGAACCTGAAGCTGCTGAGGTGACTGGACCTGAAACTGGGGCTGGGTTTGGACCTGTGGCTGAACTTGGGTCTGCTGCTGGGACTGGACCTGGAACTGGGGCTGAGTCTGGACCTGGGGTTGCTGCAGGGTCTGAGGTTGTGGGTGAATCTGGCTCTGCTGCTGGAATTGCACCTGAACTTGGGGATGGAGCTGGGTCTGGACCTGAGACTGAACCTGGGGCTGAGGTTGGACTCTTGACTGGACTGGGACCTGGACCTGGGGCATGATTTGGTTTAGGGGATGAAACTGTGCCTGAGGTGGATTTTGAAGGGCGGGCCGTACTTGCGTTTGCGGCTCAAACTGAACTCGGACCTGGGGCTGGTTCTGGGTTTGTGCTTGGGCCTGAATCTGCTGGACTTGGCTGAAGGGTTGGACCTGAATCTGAGCACAGATCTGAGCCTGGCGCTGGGTTTGGGTCTGGATCTGGGGCTGGGGGGACCTCACTGTAGAGACCGGTACTCCTTTCATGTGAACCTGCACCGTTGAGACCGGACTCTGGGACACCTGCTGCATGGACACGGCGCCCGGGTGCTGCTGGACTTGAGCTTGAGGCAGAGGGGGGGCGGGTTGATGTGTGGAGACGGGTGGGGTCTGCGAAGGAGCTGCAGCCTGCTGAGCCGGACTCTGAGAGGAGGCTGAAGTCCAGACCTGAGGCTGAGCTGCTCTCTGCTCCATCAGAGCTGCGACAGCAAGAAGACAGAACCGGGTCAAGCAAAAACTGAAGACAGGATTTAAAGGATCATAAAGAAAGATGGACGCCATGCCGGCGCCCCGACAGTGAAGCCAAAACACGCTGACATGGTTTGTTTACCTGGCACTGAAGGTGTCGTAGAGGTG
>NC_136707.1:413679-416179 GCF_947650265.1 Symphodus melops
GGCTGCTGCTTGCTCGACGACCATCCCTCGACCTTTCCCCCCGTCTTGGCGGCACTCATTTTGGACGCCACCGCGGCCTGCCTCATCTTCTCCAGCCGCTGCTTCTCCTCCAGAGTGAACTGCTTCACGCGGCGCTCCAGAAGCCCGTCCAGTTTGGACGCCTTCACCTTCTTCTTGTAGGCCGTCCGCAGCTGGAAGCCCTCGCTGACGTTCACCACGTCGTAGTACGGCTTGGCGGCGGCGGTCTCCTCCTTCACGGGTTCTTCCACCTTCGGGATCGGCTCGTCCTGCACAGGCTGCTTGGACGGCGAGGAAGCGTCCGGGTTTCCAGTTCGATCTAAAACACAGAGTCAGAGAGGTCAGAGGACCGTGGCGTGCACGCACGCAGCACGCCGTGCTGACCCTTCAGATAACAAACAGAACACGTTTACCTTTCTGATCGCTTGGAGAAATCGTTTCTTTGGCGAGGTCGACCTCCATTTTGTCCTCTCCTCTCGTTTCTTCGCCGTCTGGTCCCGCCTCCTCCGTGCAGGTCGCAGGTTTCCCGCCCTCGTCTGATGAAGCGCTCCGACACGACGCTCGTTCTTCCACCTCGTCTGCAGGCGTCTCCTTCACGTCGTCTCCGGAACCTTCCGGCTTCATCGAGCGAGCTGCCGCGTCGTCCTTCCTCGATTTAGCTGCTAAAAAGACGGAAAGGGGGGGGGACAGACGGATGGCGGTGTGAGCGGAACGTTCCAGCAGCAGCAGGAGACACGGAGACAGGAGGGGGCGACAGGAGACACGGAGACAGGGGGCGACAGGAGACACAGAGACAGGAGGGGCGACAGGAGACACAGAGACAGGAGGGGGCGACAGGAGACACAGAGACAGGAGGGGGGACAGGAGACACAGAGACAGGAGGGGGCGACAGGAGACACAGAGACAGGAGGGGGCGACAGGAGACACAGAGACAGGAGGGGGCGACAGGAGACACGGAGACAGGAGGGGGCGACAGGAGACACGGAGACAGGAGGGGGGACAGGAGACAGGGGGGGGACAGGAGACAGGGGGGACAGGAGACAGGAGGGGGGACAGGAGACAGGAGGGGGGACAGGAGAGAGGATAGGAGACACGGAGACAGGGGGGGACAGGAGACAGGAGGGGGGACAGGAGACAGGGAGACAGGAGGGGGGACAGGAGACATGGAGACACGGAGACAGGAGGGGGACAGGAGACAGGAGACGGGACAGGAGACAGGAGGGGGACAGGAGACAGGGAGACAGGGGGGGGACATGCGTCGAGTCTTTACCCTCCAGGTCTCTGCGGTAGTTCACGTTGGTGTTCCCGGGAAGCTTGGGGACAAAACGTGGCACGCGGGTTTTACTGATCCAGCTCCAGCCGCCGTAGCCCGTCACTCTGTACTCCTCGCCCTTCTGCTTCCACACCTGCAACAACAACAACACGCCAGTCAGCCGTGTTCTTAACGTGTCACATGACTCACCGCGAAGCGTCACCGACCTGGTGCTTGATGGGAATCGTGTATTTGACCCAGGTGGCCTGCAGCAGCGTCTCCTCGTCCTCCAGTTTCTTCTCCCGCTTCTTCACCTTCTCCTTATCGTCTCGCTCCACCGAGGTCATCCGATGCAGCCTGAGGGGCGAACGCAGCAAAGACTTAAAGGGGGCGTGGCCCGCACGTCTCCAGCTTCAGAGCCGGATCGCAGAGAGACGCCGACTCTGCTACGACCGAGCTGAGCTTTTATCGGGGGCCCAATAATCAGGAGAAGAATCTCGGTCTCTTACCTGGTGTGTCCCAGAGAGTCCTTCCACACGGGCAGCATGACCACGGGCTTGATGGCGCACTCCAGAATGGCCAGAGCCAAAGCGAACTCCCGAGCTTTGCTGCACATCTGCACCGCTTTGTTCCAGTTGGTCCTGAAAAACAAACAGAACCTTTTTAGAGGTCCACTTCAGAACCACACGGCAGGGGTTCACGTTCAGGACCCGTCTGCACCCCCGTCGTACCTGTGCGAGGCCCAGTTGGGGTGCATGAAGGGCCCGGGGACGCTGGTCTCCAGCTGGATGATGGTGAGACGCAGCGTGGACACGGTCAGACTCCGGGAGCCGTATATGGAGCCGTTCCACTTGAACTCCGCGGCCGTGGTCAGGCTGAACTTGTGCGAGAGGTGGCGCCGCTTGTCGTGGTCCTCGCGGTGCTGGTGCTTGTTCAGGGCCAGGACGTTGGTGCTGAACTGGTTGTGGTAGACCCGGTACTTCCCCTCCTGACCCAGTTTGAACAGGTTGTTCAGGTTCACGGCCAGGTCCCTTTTGAAGAAGCTGAGGCGCGCGGAGTCGCCTTCGCAGGGCGCCGGAGACGACTGAAACACGACAGACAGAAGTCAGACACGCTGCACGCCGCGGCGGCGTCCTCAGTCTGTGACCTCACACGCCAGGTGAGTCCTGATCTCACCTCTTTGCTGCCTCCGGGTGTCTGAGGATTGGACCGTTGTCCCGCCGCTCGTCC
>NC_136707.1:421179-431256 GCF_947650265.1 Symphodus melops
CTAAGGCAGTTAGCTTCCCTGTTTCCTAATTAGGAGTTTAATTAATTATCTGTGTGAAAAAAAAGACCAATGATGAGCACTTAGAGTAGGTAAACACAAATACACACACACACACACACACACACCTCCTGCACCGTTATCCTGTCATTATTGACACAAGGATGCTAATGTGTCATGCTAACGTTAGCGTGCTAGC
The DNA here is from genome assembly GCF_947650265.1 of Symphodus melops. Classification (NCBI taxonomy): domain Eukaryota; kingdom Metazoa; phylum Chordata; class Actinopteri; order Labriformes; family Labridae; genus Symphodus; species Symphodus melops. The sequence goes on from NC_136707.1 coordinate 421,376, forward strand.
AGCTGCTTCTCATTTCTCTCCATCTGAAGCTGCAGAATAAGAAGTGCTGGGTGCAGAGGGGAGCTGTGTGTGTGTGTGTGAGTGTGTGTGTGTGAGTGTGTGTGTGAGGTTTATTCTGAGGTGATGAAAAGGTGCAGAGCACACCTGCAGCAGCTGCAGACAGAGACTGCGGCCTGTGTGCGCACAGGCTCCATTTTGAACAATAAGTGCTTCCTGTGCAGCTCGCGGACTGACAGGCAGCGCGAGGAGCATGCAGGGGGGTTTCAGGCTGCAGGGGGGTGCAGGCTGCAGCAGGATCAGGCTTTTCTTACCCGGGGTGCTGGCGTGTGTGCTCTGACTCCGAAAGCTGCTCTCTGTGCAGAGGCTCGCATCATCCTCCTCCTCCTCCTCCTCCTCCCCGTCCAGCACATCTTCCTCAAGGCAGTCAGAGTCCTCTTTCAGGCCCTCATCCTCCTCGGACTGGGGTTCCTCCTCGACGAACTCGTCCTCCTCGGACCTCAGACTGACCGCGTCGTCGTCCTCGTCGCTCTCGTGGTCGTCGTAGACCACCGCTTTAGATGCAGCCGCCGCGCGCCTTCCTCCTCGCGCTCCTCTGCCTCCTCGTCCACCGCCACCTCCTCGTCCTCGTCCTCGTCCCCGTCCCCGTGTTGACGTCCCGGATCCCCGTTTCCTCTTTCTGCTGGTCTTAGTGGGCTCCCTTGTGGGGCTCTCCGCGTCCTCGTCCCCGCTGTCCCTCGGCCTGGGCTTCAGATTCCGGCGTGGTCGTAGTCCCCGGGTCGTGGTTGGAGCCGGATCCTCGGCTTGGAGCGGTTTGGGCGGCCTGCCCCTCTTCCCTCTCATGATGAACAGATTCTTTGATTGTCTTTAATGTTTGCGTTTATTCCTCGTGCGCCGGCGCGAGCGGAACCTGCAGCCCCGCAGAGCTCGGCGCGGTGACGGTTCACACGGTGTTTGATCCCCCGACAAGTCCCCGGATGTCTCTCCGGGTTGAGCTCAAAACGTTAGCCCGGCGTCCCGTTTCGGTTCGCTCAGAGCCGCCATCTTTCTTCTCCTCTGCCTCTCTCTGGCTGAACAAACAGCAGGCTCGCGCACCACACAGGTCACGTGGTTTCACTGTTTGCAGCTTGAAGGCGAGAATGAGGGAAACATTACTCACAGATACTTTCATCTTTTCTTTTTTTAAATTACCGCTGTCCTCTTTGATTGGAGGAAATGATTTTATATCAGTCAGCCTGACTAAAGAGAAATAAATCTCACTGACACCTTCTGAGAGGAGAAGAAGTTTCCTGCATCACCACAGAGCTCGAGCTTCTTGTAGGTTCCTCTGGATCTGGATCCTCCTGACTCCAACTTACAGCCAGGGAACTATTAGAGATGCTCAAGTTCAACCTCTTCACTTCCGGTTTCATCATCATGTGATCAGTCTACCATCACACTAAACTTTCAACAGGTTTACTGACACTGTGGCTGTAACTCTATATTATTATAGATTTAACTATTGGACATGGAGTGGGATAACCTGAGCCACCCACTTCCAGAGAGGGGGCGTGGTCAGACACAGCTCATTTACATATTTAAAGCTACAGACACAGAAACAGCCTGTTCTGAGCAGGGCTGAAATAGAGGGGTAACATTGAAACTGAAGTGTGGAAATGTTTAGAGATCAGTAGAGCTGTTACCTCCCGACTAACAGTCAATAGGCTGTGATTGTTTTATGTAAATGAGCTACAGCGTGATATGAATCCACGCCACTCCCCCCTGCCTTCCCCTTTATTCCTCTCTTCTGCCCCTTTATAAGTGGTTAATCCATTGGGGTCTCTCCCCACACAGTTCAAATCCTGCTAGCAAACACATTTATTCATTTTTTAAAACTATACATTTTAATGATACTATTAAAGATGCTAACTCCTGATTTATGTCCTCAGGTGATAATCTGTTTTCTGAAAGCATCTGAACTCATTTCAAACAGTTATAAAGTAATGAACTAGCGCCCTCTATCGTTCAACTCTTGTCATTACACTCCTTCAAATATCCCAGACTCACAATACACTCAGCTTTCATCGACACTCCCACTGACACACTCATATTTCACTCACCTGCTGTTACTCCTGTATAAAAGCCTCATCCAGCACCTCCCTGATGTGAACTCACCAGTATCACCAATACTGCTTCAAAACCACTGCTGCCTCCAGTACCCAAAACCACAGCCCAGGACCCCTCTCACCTACTGAACCCAGCTCTTCTCTTTTCTGTCACCAGGTCAGAGATCCAGAACTCGGACCTGGATTTCCTGATTTTTTACATTTATTTTGGTCTCTATTATTCCATGATGTGCTCCTGCTGCTAAACTAAATTCACACCTCACTGACATGATCACGTGTCTCTTTCTCTGTAACAAATGGCTGAAAAGAGACAAAAACACTCGTAAATTTGATTACAAAGACATTTCCAGGGTCTATTTTTGTTAAATACACTTTTCTTTTTTCATCATCTAGCACCAGACAGACTGTTAATTTGTCTATAAATATATATTAGGTCATATAAATGCAAAATACAAAGGATGCATAACTAGCATTAAATATTAACACATTCAGAGTCACGTGTTGCCTCCTTTTGTGACGTTGATGAACTTGGACGTGTTGGACTAACTGCAGTGCTGTGATCCTCCAGCAGGTGGCAGTAATGTCACATAAATGGCTGACAGGCGCGTGCAGGGAGCATGGTCAGGTCAGTTTGAACACACAGGAGGGTGAGCTGTCCGCTTTTATTTACAGGAACAGGAAGTGACGTCGTTTAACAATTAAAGCTTCATGACAAACCCGCTGGAGACATTCAGCTGGCTTTCTGCCAAACCAGCATATTCATGATGTTTATTTGACCATCAGCAGTTCTAATAAAATATGTTACAATTAATTTTTAACTATAAAACATGATGCTTGCTACCGTGATTTAAAATATCAAAAGCTGCAAATTGTGACGCAACTATTCTAACTCTAACATGTGTCTCTATCTGTCTACAAACCCCCCAATGATGAGTCCATCCTCTCCGTCTTCTGCCTGCTCAAACAGGCCGTTTGGAGATGTTCCCTTCATGACATCACAAAGGGCAGTAGCCCCTCCCCCAGGTGGGTGACACTCCCACAGCTAGGTGTTTGTTCTGCCCTCTGAGTCTGCCTTCTCACCGTAAACAATAGGACATGGAGCCAGAAAGCAGCGAGTACACCCGAGCCCTTCCAGAGAGGGGGCGTGGTCAGACACAGCTCATTTACATATTTAAAGCTACAGACACAGAAACAGCCTGTTCTGAGCAGGGCTGAAATAGAGGGGTTTATAGACATGATCAAATACAGGATCAGAGTGGATTTACAACAACACACTTCACACACATGATGAAGAGGAGCGAGGACACTGATTTCACCTGAAGAGGAGATGTGACCTCTAAAACATAGTTTAAACATGTCTGCAGTGATCAATAAAGTTAATCAGTGTTCCTTTCTGAACTTACGACAACTGTTTACTGATGTGTGCTCACGTCGAATCTTGCCATGAAAGTCGAAGTCATGCGTCTGAACTGAAATTACAGACTACAAACAGGTCGCTTGCTCACACACTGACTCTAATCTTCTCCACATTGACTCCTCCCCCCCTGCAAATCCTCACATCATCTTCAAACCTCGTAACAAAGTGCAGAGCAGCTCTGAACACTGTCACGGCTTTTGTCCACCATCACAGCAGCAGCATATGGCGGCCCGCTTCATCAAGCGTGAGAGGCCAAACCCCGGGGGCAGAGTTCATCTAATCACTCCTGCTATCAGAGGAGACATTCAGCACTGTTTACATCGTCTACATCAGAGAGCTGCTTTTATTTAACTGCCTCTTCTGCCAGTGATCCACAGGGTCGACTCATTCCTTACATGTGGGGAGCAGTGGGGCAGCTGATTCCTTTCAGAACAAGATTCTGGATGAGAGGGCCCGGATAGTGACAGTGACGCTGATCACTGTTACAGCCACTGCGTCTGCTTGAAGGCTGCTGGTGACAGAAATGGAGGCAGAGAGGCAGCAGCTTCCAGAGGAGAGCCAAAGTGGTTCTGTGAGTGCTAAAAGTCAAAATGTGGAGCAGACGGTGCACCAGACTGTGACTAACGTGATGTTAAAGATCTCAGTGAGCTGCAGAGCGCTGCGTGCATGCACAGCACCCCGAGGCTGCTCTTCAAGAAATATCAACTTCCTCTTGACACATCGTCTGATTTTTGAGGGAACGATGGGCACGTTTGGCGTTCAGCTAAAACTCCTCCCACACACTCTGTCACTGCTCGAGTTTCTGGATGACTTCCTCTATGTTGGAAGGAAAAGGGACCGAGACCAGAGTGCTGCACGACCAGGACCAGACACCGAGGGATCAAGACGAAAACAGAACTCTCAGTGGACGATGGTCCTCGTGTGTGCAGAGGTCGGGAACACGGATCAGCGCTCTGCCTCTCGTTGAGAATCTGCTCAACACGATGAACTGAGTGAGAGAACTACAGGTGAACGATCCCGCCAAACAGACCACACAAAATGATTCTTCTTTTTTTTTTTTTTTTTTTAATAATTGCATTTTATTAATTGAAAAAACAAAAAAACAAATGCAAATAAAAAAAGAGCAAAAACAAAAACTGGTATCATTAGGTAAGACAAGGCAAGAGACACTTAAATAAGAAGAGTTCCATGTTGGTGAGGATAAAGGTGAAGGCGGGTTGATGTAGGGAGGCTGGGGTGAGGAGGGGGAGGGCAGGTTGGATTATGTACACTGTTTCTCACTGCAGGACTGGCAGGCCCCATTAAAGGGAGGGGGGCTCAAAGTAGCAGGTCGGAGACACTGAAACACCAGAGAGAAAGGCACTATCCAGAGAGAACGAGAAAACACAAACTGGAAGAAAAATAAAACACACACAGACACGGTAAACAAAGACACACACACACACACACACACACACACACAAACACACACACGGGACATGAAATCAAAATGTTTGACAAAAAAAGTGCTTGACCTAACGCCACATCGGACACATACAGGAGGACGAAAACAAAAAACTTTACACAATAAACGCTGATCTCTCGACTTTTAGCATAAAAGACAATCTCTCAGTTTTCTGAACGGTTCATCCGTGCCAGCTGCAGATCTGCACCGGTGATTATCCAAACTCGGCCTCGTTGCTACGTGCAGGTATAACAAGGAGGAGAGCGTATGCATGCATGTCGTGAAGCGCTTGTGAATATGCACGTGGTCGACCACCTGTACATATATCCTCACAACGTCACTCTCTTTACAAATGAATATCGACAACATCACTTTTGTTTCAGCATGTCTGTTTGTTAAAAATCCCTTGCATGGTTGCGTAGTTCAGTTCTCCGACCTTGCTTCCCTCATGGTTAATGTCTGTGGACTCAGTCAGCTACATTCACCGCACCGGAAAAAAAATGGCTGCAATAAATACATTGGCTTCGAAGAAGGCGGCTTTGTAATACAAGAGCTCTCGCAGCATTCATGGCTCGACCTTGCTGGTCAACTTTTTAGCTTCGCGACGCGTTTAGTTTCCCCCTCGGAGAACTAAACTACTCTCCTCGCATTAACGACGAGAGAAACCTCGTCCAATACATTTTCACGCTGTTTGTTTTTTTTTGTTTTTTTTAATAATCCGAGAGCCCTCAGAGCGGTTCAGAAGGAAAACAAAGAGCGACGACTCAGCACATCTCTAGAGCTACGAGGTCGTATCCAGACTGACGAAAGACTGAACATAATTTACAAATGGAAAAAAATACAATTCGTGATGAGAGGTAAAACAGACAAACACATACAAATATATAATATATATTCTTAAAAATGGATTCTCTCTATAGTTGATTTATTTATACAGCCGACGGCCGATGTACACTGCTCACGTGCCAATGATCTCAGACATGGAAACTCGCTGTATGGTAGATTGCATCATGTTTTTTCCTCTCTCTTCTTTTTTGTACATTTTTTTTTTTAAAAACCATTTCTTCTTCTTCTTTTTTTTTTTTTTTTCATATTTCAACTTTTTTTTTCTTTAAAACAGAGTTAGGATTTTTTATGGGTAGGCATTTCATTTTAGGTGATTAAAAACAACATGCGGCAAAGAAAAGAAAGAAAAGAAAGGCAGAATGTTAAAGAAGTTACAGAGAGGAGAGAAGCAGCTGTGGGAGCGGTAGAATCGTTTGGTTATCTTCACGGTTGGTGCACTACTCTTTAGTTTCTCTGCATTTAGACTTCCCTCAAAGACGGTTCAATCCTCGCCGAGGCGTTCACTGGCGAGGTGAACTCTCAGCACACGTAAGAGTTGATTTTTTTTTTTTTGCTCAGCTGCCACCCACACAGCGACGCCTACGACGACACTACTCCTGTTTTCTCTCTTTTCGGTTGTTTGCCTTCTTCCTGTCTGCTCCTGTTATCACTGGATGGCGAAGAGGGGTGGAGGGGTGGTTTTTGTTTTTGGAGGGTTGGATGGGGGCTGATGAGATCGAGAAGGATGACGATGGTGGTGGTGGTTGCTGTTGTTTGAATGGTCTGACTGTTTACATGTTCCGATTGACAGGCGTGACGTAGTTGCGGGGGAACATGCCCGTCTGGCCGTGGCAGCCTCCTTTCCACCAGTTGGGGTCAGAGTTGTCCAAAACTTGGATGAAGTCGCCGCGTCGGAAACCCAGCTCTCCTTCCTCCTGCGGGTCGAAGTCAAAGAGCGCCTGCACGTATGTCGGATGCTGTGAAAACAGGAGGAGACGCGTTAGCAGGATTGATGAGAGCGCCGTGAAGCAGACGATACGAGTTCGTCACGATGACCTCTCACCCCTCCCACCTCTTCAGACCACACCACGCTCGCTGTGACAGCTCTTACCTGGGGGACCTGCTCGATGTCTCGCAGGAAGATTTGCTGATTGCGAGAGACCGAGGTGGAGCGGTGATAGTCCACCAGCTCGTTGAGGGAGTTAAACTTCACCACCCACAGGAAGTACTTTCCGGCTCCGTCACGCAGAACCTTGAAGTGCTGGACGTCATTTCCAAACCTGGACGAGATCACAGAGAGAAGAAGAGTCAGGAGGGGATCTGTAGCTACCGTTACACGGCGCCCACCTGTCAATCAGCTCAGCTACACGCCTCTGATCCTTCATCCAATCAAAACTGCTGAGTCATGAAAACATTCCCCCCCCCGTACAGTGTGTGTGGATGGAGACATGAGCTTTTTGAAGCAGGCTGTAAACATGTTCATGTCTTTCTGAATGGGTGTGTATGTGACTTCCTGTGCTTGCTTTGCTCTTAAAGAGATCAGCTGGTCAACAGTTTGTTTTTTAAGACTCTTTGGAGACGAAGTGAGGAACAGATGATCAGCGTGTTAGTCAGGCTGCTGTGTTTCATGCTTCGTCATGTATTTATGTTCAGCGTCTCTCGTGAAGGAAATAAAACAGGTGTTTAAAAAAAAAGGTATTTTGTAGGCAGATTTAAACAAATGAAGCATTAAGTCAGATAATAACTTATCAGGAGCACAGGGCGTGTCGCTGGCTGACTGTCACTGGCACCACTGATTCATTTGACTGAAAGAAATCAGGACAGTCCACACAGTTATTAGGATCCACAGATACTTTACATGTTAAACGGCTGTGAACTGTGGATACTTTTGGGAGAGTCAGATAAGAGGAAATGAGTCCTGTGCGTGTCAGCGAAAACAGGAACTCGAGAGCTGACGTCTGAAGAGCACAAACGCTAACATGAGGAGAAACAGCAGAGGGCGGCAGCGAGGCTCCACAGGAATAAGGAAGAGGCTGCACCGGTGACTCAGATACACCGGGTATGGAAACATGTGAACCTGCTCCGTCACAGGGGAGCCGAGCTCTGATACAAGGATAGTGTTCAAACTGTATTTATAGACGTGAGTGTGAATCATGTTTTGCCCCGGTGCTGCTTACTTCACAGAGAGGGAGAAGTCTCCCGGCGCACTCTCGCTCTCTCTGATGAGGAAGGCTCCGTCGTGCCTCTGTTTGTTGAGCATCTCCTCCGCTTTGGCCCGAGGAATCTTCCCGAAGAACCACCTGAAGGAGGCAGAGAACAGGTACGAGTGAGTCCCGAAGCAACCCTTTTCTTCCTGCTTTGACTGGATGCAAAGAGTCAGCGGCCCAGTCCTCGTCTGCACACTCATTCAAACTACCAGAAGGTCCTTATTCGATTTCAAAATAAAAGCCCAGGACTCGATAATAACCCGTTTACTATCTGGCTTTTTAAGAGTTTATTTTAGAGACAGGAAATCAGAGGTAGAGAGAGAGAGAGCAGAGAAAGAAGCCACAGGGCGGATTCAAACCCAAGCTGCCTGCCGTACATGTTGTGCACAGACTAACCACGAGGCCACTGAGATGTTATGATGTGAATGTATTGAAGGCCCAAAGCTTCCTCATATCACAACGTTTATGAGCAGTGTGCGACGCACTTCCATTCAGACATTGTCATTCACACCGTCAAACATTTTTGGAGTTTCGCTTGAGTCAATCTGTGATTCTGTGGGCTGAGGGAGGAAGCTGCAGAGTGTGTGAACATGCAGACATCACACCTCTTCTGTGAGGTGGGAAGGGGGGGGGGGGGGGGGGGGGGGGGGGAGACCACCACTCACGAGCCGCCCAGAGGTGACAGTCAACAAGCTTCGTTTTATCAACCAGGGCCGTCACCGCACACATGAACTTAAAACTTTGACAGCGGTCTGTTTGGACACAAGAGGAAATCCTCGGCATCCACTTTTAGGAGTTACTGGTTTTTAACGTATTTGAGCATTTAGAGAGCGCTCTCTGAAACAAAGGAGACAGGATCGCTGGGATACACTCAGTAAAGACAAGTATTCAAGCATTAGCATTTAGACAACCTTTTCAGGAAATACTCATTTTGAAGACGGACTCTTTCTGGACCCACAGACCCCCTCCCCTCCCACCCCCAAGAGAACCAACATGGGACGTGCACACCAGGAAGTGAGCTGAACGTTAAACAAGGAAGTAGATTAGTCATTGACTAATTACACAGATAGAGCTAACGTAATAAAAACATTTTAATCCCTTCTGTTAAATGTGTAACTGGCATCTGTGTTTTCAACCTCTGAACAGAAAAGCAGTTAAATCTATTGAACTTTTAAAATGTAAACACAGATAAGTGGCAGTCGTGTATTTTTAGCAGCACACGTTTGACTAATGTAGGACTCTGAGGAAGTCCTGACAGAGGGAATACGTGAGAGGGATGAAGATGGATGGAGAGGAGGGAGAGACAAAGCCAGCTGAAGCTCTTTACGGTGTAAATAATTGAAAAGTACAGTCAGCTAAAAGATGACATCTTGGCTCCTTTACACGAAGGTGAAAATCAATAATGAAATGGCGAACTCTCGATCCGCTTAGCGTCTGTGAGAGACACGCAGAGTCGCTCTCCCCTGGTTGATAAGAGTGATGGCAGGCCGATGAAAGGGGCTGATGAGATGACACGAGCATGACTGGCATTTGGCATTACAGTACACCGTACACCACACACACACACACACACACACACACACACACACACACCTCAACCTGCATGAGCGGCTCCACACATGAACGCCACTCTCATTCCTAAAAGTGTTAGCCACAACAACACTCTGCTGTGGGCGAGATGTGAACAAACAAAAAGGACTTTGGTTCTTTGTGCTCTGCTGTATACACAGCTGTGTGTGCGTGTGTGTGTGTGTGTGTGTGTGTGTCTCTCTCTCTCTCCTGCAGCTTCGTCGTCCAGTGTTTGCAGTTAACCTGAACGACGCAGTCCTGCATGTATGAGGAGCGATCATCTGAGAAATACGACGTGAGAGTCGTTCTGGATTCCC
>NC_136707.1:431456-468956 GCF_947650265.1 Symphodus melops
GATCAGGAGGACGAGGAGAAGGACGAGGACGAGGAGAACGAGGAGAACGAGGAGAAGGAGGAGGACGAGGAGAAGGAGGAGGACGAGGAGGACGAGGAGAAGGAGAAGGAGGAGAAGGAGGAGGACAAGGAGAAGGAGGAGGACGAGGAGAAGGAGGAGGACGAGGAGAAGGAGGAGGACGAGGAGGACGAGGAGAAGGAGAAGGAGGAGGAGGACGAGGAGGACAAGGAGGACGAGGAGAAGGAGGAAAACGAAGAGGATGAGGAGAACGAGGAGGACGAGGAGAAGGAGGAGGACGAGGAGAAGGAGGAGGACGAGGAGGACGAGGAGAAGGAGAAGGAGGAGGAGGACGAGGAGGACAAGGAGAAGGAGGAGGACGAGGAGAAGGAGGAGGACGAGGAGAAGGAGGAGGACGAGGAGGACGAGGAGAAGGAGAAGGAGGAGGAGGACGAGGAGGACAAGGAGAAGGAGGAGGACGAGGAGAAGGAGGAGGACGAGGAGAAGGAGGAGGACGAGGAGGACGAGGAGAAGGAGGAGAAGGAGGAGGACAAGGAGAAGGAGGAGGACGAGGAGAAGGAGGAGGACGAGGAGAAGGAGGAGGACGAGGAGGACGAGGAGAAGGAGAAGGAGGAGGAGGACGAGGAGGACAAGGAGGACGAGGAGAAGGAGGAAAACGAAGAGGATGAGGAGAACGAGGAGGACGAGGAGAAGGAGGAGGACGAGGAGAAGGAGGAGGACGAGGAGAAGGAGGAGAACACACTCGGGTTCTAGATCGACGGATCCTCGAGCCTTCGACAGGTCGAGGTTGACCAATGAGAGCACAGAGCGCTCTGCATGTGCAGAAAGTCACGAATGGAGCTGAAGCTACGAGACAGACGAGAAGTCTACAAGGATCACTCTCTGCTCCGTTAACCCCGGACGTGTGATCTCATCAGTCGAGTAACTGTGTGAAGTTTGCTCTGTGTTATGTGTCCCTCTCCCACATGGGGGGGGGGGGAGACACACCCAGAGTGTCAGAGCTGGAACATTTGACAGTTGGGGGGGGGGGGGGGGGGGGTAATAACGAGATGAGCTCTGACAGATGAATTACCGACAGTCACACGGAGGTGACACTTCTCTGAGCAGCTCGCAGACGGAGGACGGTGGAGACAAACAAGATGTAAGGAGACGAGTCTGCAGGGACGACTTTCAGAGACACGACGAATCAGGCTCGCCGTGTGAACGCCAACAGATGGGTCGGCACAGAAGCAGAGAGGACGAGAGAGAGAGAGAGAGAGAGAGAGAGAGAGAGAGCAGCTGAGTCCACATCTGTACGATCACCGAAGACAAACCTGCAAACGATCGGGAGCGTTACGTCGATGCACGGAGGAAATCGTCCCCACAACCACCGCCGTCCTCGTTCACGCACTTCCTGCTCCGATCTCCACCTCAGCGGCGAGGAAGTGTGGACGACGCAGGACAGCGCACAAGGACGGACGGCGGTGTCTTTAGGAAAGAGACGCGCGTCGTTGCAGAGGACGTGACCTGCCGACGACTTTCAGGATTTCTTTTTAAGCCGAAGCAGCCGCAGCATATTCTGTAATTATTCTGAGACGAGGTCAACGATTGGCGTGTGGGCACGAGACAAAGAGAGACATTGAGCCGCCTGATTGGATGATGCAAACCAAGAGAAAGGAGCCTGAACATGGAAAAAACGCCGTCCCTGAAAGATCCCAACAGGAAGCTGTGAGTAATCGAGCTGACATCCGAGCGAGGCTTCTCTCCCAGCTGACAGATGCATTTATTATGGGAAAAAAAAAGCCTCTTTATTTCCTGGATGACGGATTGATGGGAGTCATGAGGAGCTCCAGCTGCATCACACAGAGAGGCTGAGAACACCGGCCAATCAAAAGGCTGCTTTCCTTTGGTTCTCCACATCCACCGTCGACTCGGCGCCAAAACGTCTGCGATCCGGAACACATTCAGCAGGCGTCACGGCGGTGAGAATAACCCCCATCGCTGAGCTTTTGAGCACCTGAACGCAGCACGCCGTGCCGGGTCAGGAGCTGCCGCCGCTCGGCCTGAACGTAAACAACGGGACGGCTGCAGCGTGTCAGCGTGGTCGTCTCTAAAATGGAGATGAGGTTAAATGTTTAACCACGCTGACACAGGCATGAGCACGTCGACCTGTAAGGAGGAGCGAAGGCTGGTGCCAACCCACAATGCACTGCTTCTATCCTCCCCTCTCTTATGTACAGGAGCTGAGTCTCTTTAATCTGACTGACGAAGCCTAAATACCACCGAAGAACCGGGCCGGCTGTGCGCTGTTGACTCGTCTCTGAACAGGATTTGATACTTCTCTATTTTAGTCACTTCTCCATGTGAGGGAGAACACACACACACACACACACACGCACACGCACACACACACACACACGGAGTGATGTCAGGAAAGGAAAGGAGACTCACTTGTACTGTGCTTGGAAAAGTTCCTGGACGAAGCTGTGCTGGACTCTGTGGTTCCGGGCCTGAGACGGGTCCGGAGACGGCGCCTCCTCCTTCTCCTCCTCCGCTCCAGCCGGACCCTGCGGCGAAGACGAGACCATCATTAGAGCGGCTGGACACTTTACACAGACGAGCTGACAGATGTTAATAAAGTGATTTTCAGCTCCGACCTCGAGCGAACCCTCTGAGAATAAAAGTCTTTCATCATTTATCGGCTCACCTAAAACAGAAGTGAGCGCGGCCTTGGACGGGGATGAAAGAGGGGAAAGATAACAGAGTGATCTCAAGGTCACAAAAACAACAGTGTGGGAAGAGATGCACAGGGAGGCTGCAGAACAAGCGTCAGCTCTACAGCACAGTTCATTCAAGGCAGAATGATCCAGTAGGTGTCACTCTCGAGCTCCAGCATGAAACCAAAACAAACTTCTGTTAGGCCACGCCTCCACTCTCCTACAACGACACACCTCAACCCCCCCCCCCCCCCCCCCCCCACTCTCATTCGCATGACGGAGTAATCAACTACACAACAACATAATTAAGCACAAGTGATGGACAACATCGTCCTCGGCTTGAGCTGCAGTTGCCCTGCATCGCCGTGTTAGCATGCTAATGTTAGCGCTCTTTAGTTAGCTGGTAGCTTCAGTCACCTGTGTCTGATCATTGTTGTATTAGCAGCTAATTGTTAGCGCTCTTTAGTTAGCTGGTAGCTTCAGTCACCTGTGTTATGCATTGTTGTGTTAGCATGCTAATGTTAGCACTCTTTAGTTAGCTGGTAGCTTCAGTCACCTGTGTTATGCATTGTTGTGTTAGCATGCTAATGTTAGCGCTCTTTAATTAGCTGGTAGCTTCATGTAAACTGACACAGATGTATGTTCTTCTTCTTCTTGACTCAAACAGCTTTTATACACAAGGGGAGGAGCCATGTAAACACAGCTCTGACAACAACACAGCCAGCAGGACTCCAGCTTCTCCCTCACTGGAGACAGTCAGGACTCACACACATTGACACACGCTCAATCTGTTCTCTAAGCAGAGTTTCTTTTCATTAAACCTTTACAGACGGCGTTAAAGGTCAGAGGTACGAGCACCTTTTCACTGATTCTCATTAAATATGTTGTGATTTTCTTTCACCGAGCTGCTCGGGTCGAACAGAAATGCATCCTGGGAGCTTGCTCTGTTGACACATGCTCTCCCTCTCTTGTTTACTATCCCTCTGATTCCCAGCTCGCTCTCATACTGGCTGCTACTGTTCGTCGGCTGGCAGCTCGACCATGACCTCCGCTTCCACATGCAGCTGAGAGGAGGGTTTCCAGTTTCTAGAGGGGAGAGGGAAGAGGAGGCATCAGTGTGTGTGTGTGTGTGTGTGTGTGTGTGTGTGTGTGTGTGTGTGTGTGTGTGTGTGTGTGTGTGTGTGTGTGTGTGTGTCCGGGGAAGCAGTGTGAAACGGGGACACGCAGAGTCCTTTACAGTTCACCTCCACTTCAAATCCTGAATCTGTCCTCCTAAAAGCATCGGAGCTGCTGAAACCAGAGCTTCCTGCTTCAGCAGGCACGCACAAAGACAACCCTCCATCTCTCCTCTCAGCTCGGAGCGTCACGTCCTCCGAGAAGAGAGGTCGAACCCAGCTGGGCTCCATGTCACTGCTTCACTCGTTACATCAAGTATCTCAAGTGAACTCCTGATCGTTTCAGGAGGAGCTGCACGTGTGGACGCGGTGAGTCCGAGTGAGCTGCTGAACGCAGCAGGAAGCATTTTACGTTCAAAATCAACGGCTTGCAGCGGGATAATTGTCGCTCTCATACCGGCCATCACTCGTCCGCCACTTCCCCGTCGTTGGTTTCTCGTCACGTGGCGCCTCAGGAGAGCGCCGCATGCTGTGACTGCTCCTGATAGAACATGTTTCGAGCTGGGATGTGACTGAGAATCAATCCGACTTTTTTTAATCACCGACATCCTGCCCTGCGTTCACTCCTTCTTTTTCCCTTCACATAACTTGCTAATGGATTCCTTTGCTATCTTTCTGTGGCGATAACAGAGAGCGCCCACAGTCGCTCTTATCACTCCGCAGAAATCCACGCCGTGGCGTGCCGATGGACGGGGTGTTAACAGCAGCTGATGAAGACCTTAAAGCACAGCTGGAGAGTGGGACAGGTTACAGGGATAAGGACTCCAACCCCTGACAGTCACGCCGGCCCCCCCTGAGTCAGCCGTGATCGCTGCGGGTCAAAGAGAAAAACGCTTTTCACAGGTTGTTTTGGCGTCTGCAGACACAGCTTGAGTGTCTCTGTGAAGGTGTCACGGGCCGCTCGGAAACTCAGATGCTATCTTTGAAATTAGATGTCAGAGAAATGTGCCAACCTCTATCTGATAGAAACGTTACAGAACTGACAGGAAATAAAGGGAGGGGGATAACAGCTATTTCTAGAGGCAGGTCTGACCCCAAGATGGCTGCCAGGGAACGGCGTTAACCACGACACCGCCGTGCAGCCCGGCAGTAATCAGATCAGCGATGTGACCTCATTTCCTGCACGTTGGTCATTGTTTACAAACAAACGAGCAACTAGAGAGGCGAGATTTGGGTCGGGTGACTTCATCTGTCTCATATCGATCGTGTCGTGGTCTCTGCGTCTCCGCCCCGACCACGAGCCGACACCGGAACACTCCTGGTGTCCGGTTCCACGTGCAGATCCTGTTAGCAGAGATGAGCGGCGCTCTGCAGACAGAATCTATCTGAACGCCGTCGACGTGCGGCGACGAGAAACCTGAGAAAGACAGGAAAGCCTTCGCTGCCAGTGATGCAGTCAGAGCAGGAAGTGGAGAGACGCCTGCTGCACGCGGCCCGGAGAAACAGTGCAGCGCCCTGCATTTTATTTATTTATTTAACTCGAGCTCCGCCTCCATTTTTAGAGTTGTACACACAAACCTTTCCGTATCGGACGGTGGAAAGTAGTAAATCAGGACTGGATCAAAGCGTCTGCTGCACATCAGCAGCTGATATCTCAAAAGGTAACGTGGAAAAGTACGAAGACAGAAACGAGCAGCAGCCTCGTTCCGTTCACTGTATGTGAAGCCAGAGAACAGTGCACCTCTGTTTAATCCATAAGCCTCCATGCCAGGAGAAAATTAAAACCCAAATCCCTCACCCTGGCACCTCAGCGTGCGCTAATTGATTTCTGGGATTTAGATAAATGACGAAGATAAAACGTGCGTCTTCGCGGCGCACTGGAGTCTGGATGTTTGGCTCGGCAGCCGGAGGCCTCAGCTCGGAGAGACACGATGAAAGAGAGAGAGTCGTCCAGCTGCTGCCCGAAGATCGAACATCTGCATCAGAGTCCGGTCTGTATTCCAACGCAGACACAGAGGAGCGGCTCGCTCTGAAGTCGTTAAATCAAAGACTCGTGGTCATCGGCCTGAAAGCCTGAAATCACACGTATTAACGCTGCACTTTGTCCCATCGGGGACGCTTTCAATAATTCACCCCCAAAAAATGTAGCTGGGAGTGATTCATCTCTGTGTGGAGGAACTCACGCACTAAAGAACCCAGGAAACATGTCCCCCCCCCCCTGCATCTTCACAGACCACCTTTCTCATCCTGATGGGTTTGCAGGGATGGGGGGGGGGGATTGGTCTCAGTAATGGTCCTGATGTGAATAATTTAAACAGGCCGTGCAGACACGCAGGGATGGACAGAGAAAGCACTACAGAGGAGTGACGAGAACAACAGCACCTGAACCCCCCGCGGTGACCGTCAGAGCCAGACGCCGCAGGAGGCGGAAACAAGCTGCACGTGTGAGTTTAGCTCAAAACAACAAAATCAATAACAACAGAAGAACACAAAGTCAATCCTTTATTCCAAATAAACTGAAAACTGTCTGACTGCAGAGACGTGTCAGAGCTCCTCCAAACGTGTGTGAACTCTGATCCTGTATCTGATCATGTCTATAAACCCCTCTATTTCAGCCCTGCTCAGAACAGGCTGTTTCTGTGTCTGTAGCTTTAAATATGTAAATGAGCTGTGTCTGACCACGCCCCCTCTCTGGAAGGGCTCGGGTGTACTCGCTGCTTTCTGGCTCCATGTCCTATTGTTTACGGTGAGAAGGCAGACTCAGAGGGCAGAACAAACACCTAGCTGTGGGAGTGTCACCCACCTGGGGGAGGGGCTACTGCCCTTTGTGATGTCATGAAGGGAACATATCCAAACGGCCTGTTTGAGCACACATTTTCTGAGACGTGGAGCAGGCAGAAGATGGAGAGGATGGACTTTTCTCATCATTGGAGTGTTTTGCATAATTAGTGACCTTTAAGATCTGACAGGTTTTTGTTGAAGTTTTAAAACTCTTAAAACAGTTTGTAAGGTTTTGTAACAGGTGATGCTGGTGATGTCTGAGCAGCAGGATGTAAAGTGAGAGGACGGAGAGCGTTATTGAAGTGCACACAGAGCGGTGATAAATAATGGACAGTCTCCTTTAACACTCCCTCCTGTGGCGTGCGTACCTCTCTATAAATAGTCCCAATGATACCGAGGATGGGAGCTTTTCTCTTCGGTCCATTATTCCCTGTGGGTTGGTGGGTTTGTGCGGACATGCAAAGAGCTGAGACATCACCGCGTGGACTCAAAGTGACCTCAGAGTGGTAACTGAATAAATGTGTGTGTGCAGCACTTACACAGTTAGCTTGGTTCACTTTACTGAGGAAGGTAGAATCACCAAACTGACAGCAGAAGCTGAACATTTCTTATGCTTGTGTGGCGAGGCTGTGGCTCAGTGGTCGAGTCGCTCGCCTCTAAACCAGAAGGGTTGAGGGTTCGATCCATATGTCTGTTGTTTCAAACGACGAGGTCAGGAGATTATCTGAAATGATGCAGATATTTCCAGGAGTGCGGGATGTGTGAAAGCGGCTTCATTACACGGAGCTCCATGAAGGAGGGAGACTCGCCGTCTCTCTATCCTTAGAGGACCCGGTGACGAGAGAGCACAGGCCTCCAAACTAATTTTATCTCTGCGAGATTGAACAGAAATGGCTTTCAAAAAGAAGAATGAGATGAGACAGAGCCGGGGGGGGGGGGGGGGGGGGGGCTCTGCTCTGCTCCTCTCCTGACGGACAGAAAGAGATGCTCAAAGAGCTGCAGATGTTCTCTGAGATGTTGATGAGTCACATGTTAAAAGCATGATGACTGGATGTGATCTAAAGTTCTTTGTTCACCACTTAAATGATCTGAGTCATAAATACAGGACTGTGACCGAGGCTGCAGGAACAGAGCACGACTAAACATGACGACGTGATTCACTCTCAGCAGTTAGCTGTCTGTTGTTTTCTCTCCTTCTCAAAACCTGCAGAATCTAAAGCTGCAGGAGGACGGTGACCTGCGTGCTCCCAAACCAACAGGAGCCAAAACTGTTTAACCTCCATGACTCTCTGAGGGGGGGGGGGGGGAGCCGAGCGGTTCACCTTCCTCAGAGCGAGCGCTGTAGATGTCCTCCTGGTGTCTCTGTGAGAGCAGCAGCAGGAGGAGGGGACGGCGGGTCGGCCTCCTGAGCTGACGAGCCGTCTTTTGACCACCTTCCTGCTTCTGATGTGACGACTATGACACGGAGAAGACGGCACGTCAGCGAGTGCACAAATATCACTGAGAGTACGTCCGTGTGTCAAACAGTCGATGGTTTTAAATGCCCCAATAAAGACTTTAAATGATGTGGAATTAAGAAGCACTGTCCCAACAAGTGAGCGAGGTCTCGCTGTGTTTTCTTGATTAAAAACAAGAAAACACTCGTTACTGGGAGTCTCTGACTTCTTTTTTGACTGAATTATTGATAAAATGTTTATTTCTCGTCACACCTGCTGTACGACGGCGAGGCTGGACGGATGATGAAGACGTTTTTTTTTTACTAAATCCGTTCATCTTCTCGGGCGAATTCAATCCCAGTCGAGGTGACGCTTGGACTTGGCGTGATAGCTGCACCTCGCTGCTTAAATCACCCCCCTCAACAACTCTCTAAATCATTCCAGTCGGCCTCGTTTCAGCCGACGCCGTTGACAGACTCGCTGGGAAAGAAGAAAAAAAAAAAAGAAGCTCCACTCAGCGAATCTGAATGACTTGAAAAGTCCGACGCAGCGGGGTCAGGACGAACTTTCTTCACAGTCATGAAAGAATCAGACTGTTGATTTAAGTTTGACGTCACGATAAAGAGCTTCAGTCTTCTCCTCGGTTCAAACAAAGACTCCGAGCGCTCCGTGTGCTGCTGATTTATTCTTTTAATCGGCTTTTATATTTAACTCGTGGATGTAATGAGACCCGAGCAGTCCCACGTAAACACATGCTAATGTTGTTTCCCTTTTATTCTAAAACACTACACGCCTTAATGAGACGATCCTTTCTGAGCCGCGCTCCCTGCAGAGCGTGAGTGCAGTTCATGAAAAGATGCCCTTTAACTGTTCTTTGATGCATGGTGTTGTCTGCAGCCCGTCAGACAGTCGCAGCTTAATTGTGTCTGTGCCACAGAGAGCGACCCCTGCAAACAAAACCAGCTTTTTGTTTTCCCTACGAGGCGAGGATCTCGTTAGATCTCCATGATTGACGGAGAGATGGAGACTATTTTTAGATCAGGACATTGAGGTTCATGTTAGAGTCTTTTCTGCACACGCAGGGACCCTTCCTTTTGAGGGGCTTTAAACCCTCAGCTGATAGATGCAGATCTTGGATCAGGTGGGAGGAGACATCAAACACGGGCTCCGTCATATTCGGACCTTCTTCCTCAAAGCTGCTTTTCCAGCTGGGCGGTCAGAGCGACGGGAAGCCATTTCAGCTCGACAGAATCAAAGGCAGAGTGGAGAGGACACACACACACACACACACACACACACACACACACACACACACACACACACACACACACACACACACACACACACACACACACACACACACACACACACACACACACACACACACACACACACACACACACACACACACACACACACACACACACACACACACACACACACACACACACACACACACACACACACACAGGAACAGAACCATTCGCAGCGAGCCCTGACAGCAGCACTGACCACACACGCCGCTGCTCCGCTCGGCTGTGGCTTCAGAGACGTATTTATGGGCGAGAATACGTGAAAAAAAAGTCTGAAAGCTTGCTGCAGCAGCGTCTGGGTCGCTGTCTGGATATGATGTCTAATTTCAGAACACAACAAGCCTGCTCAGAGCAAATGGAATCTGCAGGCCGAGGACGGACGGGAGGACACAAAGAGAGAGGCCGGCGTGCGATTGTTGAGCTGCTAATGAGTCGGAGGAAAAGGACGAGCTTCATCAAGCGTTAGTAAAGTCGGTCATGGAGCCGCGAGAACATACAGTACATTCATGTTCAAGAGCAAATCACTGCGCTGGTTACTGACCACACAGGAGCCTTATGGGGGGGGGGGCTGATAACGCACACACAATCAGCAACTAATTATTTACATTCTGCCCCCAGCCAATCAAAACAAAAACAAAAGATGACGTCAAGGCTAGCAGGGAATCATGGGAGTGATTTTCTAAACATCCCACCCCCGATGAAAACAACTGGGGGGGGGGGTTGAGATCGGAGGCTTCAGTATGGAGGAGGCGTGGCCTAACAGCAGCTTGTTTTGGTTTCATGCTGGAGCTCAAGGGCGACCTCTACTGGATCAACAAGTCGCACGTTCTTCCTTTAAGTCGAAGGCTCTCGCTTGCTTTTTTCCCCGCTGTTGCTAACGACGATTAATGAAGTGCAGTTCAGTCTTTTTGTCTCCTCCTGTTCTCTGAGAGCTTGGCCTTGTTACAGAATCAATGTCTCTGTTTGGAAAGACACATTTGTTAATGAAAAGCATCCACATCCTCCTGATTCTGCAGCCAACGCTGTCAAACAGAATCAACAGAGGGCTTCCTCTTTGTCCTCGTCTCTCCGCTCTGACTGTCACGACCGCTTACTGTCCCCTCCACCTAAAGCCCGCCTCACCTCTCCTGCTCTGCTCTGTACCGGGGCTGCACAACAAGTGTCTCTTTCTTCCTGGGACTTACAAAGAGACATTCAGAGAGCACAGAGAGAGAGAGAGAGAGAGAGAGAGAGAGGGCGAGAGAGAGAGAGCGTTTCCTAAGTGATAAACGATAAACAAACCGGCAGAGAATGTCTCCCACATGAATCAAAGTCTTAGGAAGTCAACGTTAAATGTTGGATCGTGGGTTCGGGTTTCTCTCTGTGTTCAGGATTGTGAACTGTCAGCCTCCATTACAAACACAGAAAAACTTCCCCTCCAACTTCTCTGACACTCGGGGAGAAAGCCCGAGGAAAGAGAGAGAGGGGGGTGGATGTTCTTTTTCCCCTAAACGTTTTCTTCTTCATGCTGCGTCTGTCCTGTGCTGAAGTGTTAGCTAACAGCTCATGCTTAAAAACAAACGAGCATCAGCAGCAGAAGAGGAAGGAGCTTTGCCGACTCCTTGGCTGAGAGAGGGGACGTGTGCGGACTGATAAACACGACGGCCTGGCTTTGACCCTGCATGACTCTGCCAGCCTGCACCAGCAGGATCAACACAGAGGTGAACAAACAACAACAACAACAACAACAACAAACATTAATGAATTGAATCAACCTGCCACAACGGCGACTTTTCAGTACTGAAAAGTCGCAGATTCACGATCAGTGTGTAGTTCAGCCCTGCTCAGAACAGGCTGTTTCTGTGTCTGTAGCTTTAAATATGTAAATGAGCTGTGTCTGACCACGCCCCCTCTCTGGAAGGGCTCGGGTGTACTCGCTGCTTTCTGGCTCCATGTCCTATTGTTTACGGTGAGAAGGCAGACTCAGAGGGCAGAACAAACACCTAGCTGTGGGAGTGTCACCCACCTGGGGGAGGGGCTACTGCCCTTTGTGATGTCATGAAGGGAACATCTCCAAACAGCCTGTTTGAGCACACATTTTCTGAGACGTGGAGCAGGCAGGAGCAGAGAGGATGGACTTTTCTCATCATTGGAGGGTTTGTAGACAGAAGTTAGAGGAACATGGTGAGGTGTGTTTTACATACGTGACCTTTAAGGCAGCACTGGGAGGCTTGACATGGAAACATCTAAAACAACCAGACAAACTATCAGAGCTATGAAATAACTCTTTGAAGATTTAGAGGAGGGGGCTTTAGACACTTGTAGCTGCTCCCCTCGTGCCCTCAGAGAGGCCCTCTCCACCCCTCACAGATCTCCTCTGTGGGTGGAGCAGTGATAGCAGCCTGCATACCACAGCTCAACAGCACATTCTCACACCGAGGTACAGTATGTAAGAGAAACGGCTGCAGGAAAGATGAAGGTCTATGATTCATGGAGAGGCAGAGTTACTGGAATCATTTCCCTCCTGTTCCTGATAACGGGCAGAGGTCTATCTGACCGCATGTTTCCTCACTGATAACACCAGAATCCATGAAAAACCTCGATGACTGCAGAGAGCCTCGCAGCGGCTGATAGCGCCCGGCCTGGACAAACATAAGAGAAGACTGTCACAGGAGATTTTGTGCTCAGGACGGAGGCCAGAGAGCGGCTCTCTCTTTCACTCACTGTGAGGGATGTATAAACATTAATATGCAGAGTATCAAACTTACAGCTGCTTGTTCTCATGATCTCGAACAGGTCGGAGCTCTGCAGTGTCAGGATGTCCAGCATGTAAGACATGTTCTTTAGTGAGGGGGAATAAAGAATCTCAATCTGACCTGTGACTCGTCCCTGATCTTATAACGTTTGTTGATTTCTTATTTCTGACGCCAGCTTTGCATTAAAAGGCTCAAAAGAGTCAATAAAGTTTGTCATTTTGAATCCTGGATGGACGCTCTGTTTGTTGATTCGATTGGCTCCAGTGAACAGCAGATTATTGGACAAGAATTTTAAAGTCCAGGCAGTCGACCAAAATTGGCATTTTGTCTCGTCAACAAATGTCGCCAACACCAACGCTACGGCTCACATGGTGGACAATGCAGTCGTCATGGATACAGGACTCAGAGTCCTGGTTTAGTTCCCACCCGCCTGCTTTCAATTTCCAACCATGCAACTCTGGTTTCATAATCTGTTTTTGAAATATGACTCACTCTTCTTCCAAATTCTCACCAGACTGAGTCTCCGCTGGAAGTTTTTACTAACCAAACGGGAATTGCTTTTATTTTGAAAATAAGAGCTAACGAACGTTAGCTTCCTAGCGTCGCCTGATGTCACTTCCAACTGTTGTGTTGGCTCGAGTTTGTCCACGCTGGATCTGCTGCCCGATATCAAACATGTTTACCATGGAGGCTTCAGCCAGTCAGAGACTGACTCATTCACCAGGAGCGGTGATCCATGCATCCGTACTTCTGTTATCCAAATGATTGACCTCTTGTTTTACAGCCTCAGCTTTAATCAACATAAAAAGAGGAAAATGCTCAAGTTAAGTGACAATAAGGTCCTTTTGTGCTGCTGTAGAAACCTCCTGTAGGTCAGCGCTTTAATCACTAAGCTTCCTGAAAACAAAAAACACCCTCTGCAGTTTTTTTGCCGTTGGTCTCGGGGTACGGTGGCTCGGTGGCTCGGCTGGAAGAGGTGAGCTCCGGCACGGTACGGTCGCTCATGCACACAAAATTCAGGAAGGAGTCTAAAATAGTTCTGATGAGAAAACCGTGTAGAAGGAGGAGGAGGTGTTTCTTCATCATGACCTTGACTTTATGGTGACCCGCTATGCTGATGATGCACTCCTGTTCATTGATAAAAAAGTGTTCAATACAGATGCCTTTGCATGTCAGCTGTTCTCATTAGGTGGATAAAGGTTTGTCTGTGTATCCTTGGGAGCGTAAGAAGTCGTAGTCCCTCGATATTTAGAACAACAACAGAATAAATCACTGCACCTCAGGAATCAGAGAGCACTGATTTAACTCCCCAACAGAGAGAGTAACTTCTTATAAATAATGCCATATAATCTATCCATTAATTCATCACCACTCAGGTTTTATTGGCATCAAAATGTCGCCCCAGAACACATGAGGAGACAAAACCCCAGACCAGGTTTTAATGTGGACATCTGCTTTCCTCACGGCTCAGATTCTTACCTCTCCCAGGGCTTTGATCTTGTTGTTGTTGTTGTGGGCGGCCATGTCGACGTCTTCATGGACGCGGTCAAGCAGCCACAGCAGGAACTCCAGAGCGTCGTGTTGGGAGTTACCGCGAAACTGAGATCCGTACTTTGACACTGTCGTCTGAAGAGAGAAGAAAGAAAAGATGATTAAAATGTTTTTTTGGTTCAAACAGAGAAGTTTAGTTTTGAAGTTATAAACAAAGCGACAGATGTTTGGCTTTCTGAGACCAACACTGCAGATTATCCTGCAGACTACCAGCTGATGGTGAAATGGTTTTTACCATTCGGGCTCAATGACTATGGCCGGTCAATAAGTCGAACTCTGCAGCCAATCTGAACTCTATAAAAACATACTTATACTTCCTGGTCAACACATAACAGAAGAAATGTCCAAAAAAAAAGGTGATTTATTGGCCTTTCATTGTCATTAACAGGAGGCAGCAGAAGGTCCTCGGTTCAATTCCCTTGCATGGACCCAGTACACTGTTCCACAGCAGGACTTTGGTACTGGTTGCTCGGGAGTTGAGAGTTCACTTTCTGGGCAAGTTATTAGAATCAGAATCATTTTTTTAAAGCCAAGTACATTTACATATATGAGGATTGTCTTGGTGCTTTAAGCTTCTTGTTCAGTTTCTCCTTCCAACAGAATTCTTGTTTACTCGTGTTGACAGCTCGCGTGTTCGCTGGACGACTCCACGTCTGGCTTCTCAACAGAACGCCGATCAGACAAATCCTTGAATTGCAAATTTGCAGCCATTTAAGATTTTTTGGATCCAACAGGCCTTTGTCTAAGACTTTGGGAAACACTTCCCCCTCTGGTTGACAAAATACTTTGAGTTTCTTTCTCCAAAAAAAAAAAAAAAAAAAAAAAAGAACCTCGACATTTCTGACGTTATAATAAAGGTGTATTTAACATCCTTGAGGACGACTTCAGCTCACACACTGAATAACGTGACTTCAGATGTGAATGGCACCAGAGTCAATTAGGCAGGAATTAGCTGCATGAACCGCAGCTGGCAGGCGGGAGCAGCCCGGGCCGTGATGAGAGATTATAGCAGAGGGAACAGCAGACTGTAATCATTGCTTCATAATCCACTAATGTGCGATATGCCTCTTCTCGACATCTCGCCATAATGTGATGGAGGATGTCTCATGATGAAGTTAGAGTGAAGCTGCCAGTTCGGGCCGATAGTGAAGGAAGACACAGACAACAGAAAGCAATGTGCTCAGCTTCTCTTCACAGCGGTTCAGTCTGAGCGGAGTAATACGTCGTTGAAAGCAGCGCCGACTTCAAAGCATGAACTGAGACGTGCTTTCTGACGGGTGCAAAAAGTGAACATATAAATTCATAAACAGGCTCGGCAGGGCGATGAGGTTCTCTAATCTCCTCCTCTGATCTCATCTTGAAAGTGAAAGAGGCGCTTCCTTTGCCTCGTAGATCTGGAGGTTAAAAAGTGACGAGTCGGTCACAGGACACGAAAGACGAATAAACACGCAGCTGACGGTTTTCACAGAAAGGAACGAGGATCTGAAATGAGAGCGAGGGAGACAAAGTGTTGCATGAAGACACTTTTTCATGTGACCTCCTGATCTTTAGAGAACCATCGACCCGTGCAGACGTCATTCACAAACTCTCTACACAAACATCTTAATCTGTCGGAGGAGACGCGATCATCAACATGAAGAAGTGCTCCGACATTAACCGTGGACATTCATGAAGCAGAGACGTAATAACAGTAATTCCCTTCAGCCTTCAGTAGGTGGTTGATTACCTTTCAGTGAGTCATAATATCTGTGAGTTTGTGATGAGTGTAATCAGGTCAACACTGAATCCTCGCTATCTTTTACTAATCTGAAACATTTCAGTCCTGATGCATATCTTTGTCTTCACAATGACTCTGAACATCATCGTTCAGCTTTGTGTTTCAAATCTTTATTCATGAACAATACTGGATCCTTTGGGGGCCACCGAGTGTGACCAATCACTGAAGCGCCACTAAATCTAATTTTGACGAGCTCGGAGCCGAGTCGCAGAGAAACTGCAGGAACCAACTTCCCAGGAAGGCGAGTTCAGCTGTTTATTGATCACTGTTTGATTTAAAGAGCTTCACTTCTGCCACTCCACATCCCTTCTGTGTCCGCTTAAAAAGAAAACCCACCACTGCAGGCAGCAGCATGGATAATCATTAAAGATCAACATGGAGTCTGCACATATTGACACATACCTGTGAGCAAGCCCCTTTGTCCTCACCACATTTATCAGGCGCCTAAAAAAAAGTGCGAGCTGATAGGAGGTTTAGGGAGGAAGACATTCCTGATGGTCAGGAAGCCTCGTCACTCTCACTCCCTTCTCTCTCTCGCCCCTCTCTCTCTCTCTCTCTCTCTCTCTCTCTCTCTCAGGCCTCTCATGTTGTGGAAACAGATAAGTCGACTGGGGAGTGACTGTTTGAGTTTCAGGATTTGGCCCCTCTGTGCAAACACACAGCCTGCGGGGGGGACAACAAAAAACAACCTTCAACACTGTCCAGATCCAAACACACACATGTGGCCTCTCAGGTGGAAGAAACTCGACCTCTGTGAGCGAGGGCGAGAGAGAGACGCCTCGGCTATGTGAAATATCACAAAGCAGCAATATTAAAACTTTAGCGGACGTTTAATAAAGCTGCCTCGCTCCCGTCTGACAGGCCAGGTGCTTCAGGAATGTGGCCGAGCTCCAGGTATCCAGCAGGACTTTGTTTGGACTCTGCAGAGAGCTGACCTGCGGGGGCGACGCATGAGCTAACATCAAACGTGACGCGACGTACACAGCCGTTTTGGACGCCCCTCTGTTTGCCAGATATGAGAGCAGTCATCAGGTCAACAGGTGCTGCAGCGATGGAAGTTTAGAGTTTGGAGTTTTTGGCATCACTTCATCTCACTGATGTTCGTCCTTCTTAGATCCTCACACCCGCGGCAGACGAGGGACTCCTCCATCGAATGAGTGAATGAGACGCTTTAACTGGACCTGAATGCTCTTCAAATAACTGAAGATAACTCCTGATAACTGACTCACGAATGATTGGACCCGCTCAGCGTTTAAAGTGTGACGCTTCATGAAGGGTCGTCAGAGTTTCTGCACGTTAGAGCTGATCTTATTTATGATGCCTCACACTCCAGGCAGCTGTGGAGTTACTCAACAGGCCTGAGCTGCATGAACCCGGGTCCTCCTCCTACGGCCACACACACACAGCTGAGAGCAACTTTGTGTGTGTGTGTGTGTGTGTGTGTGTGTGTCTGCTTCAACCACGGGAAACATCTAATCACAAACAAGAGGGAGTGTTTCTCTTTTTATCTGTCTTTGAATCTAGGCGAGATGTTTCCATGTTGCTTCCTGAAAACAGCTGATAAGCGAGTCCCGGGAGGAAGCAGAGGGACTTCCTCCGACGTCGCCATGAGAAGCTCAAACGTTGGGTTAACGTAGCGCTGCAAGTGGTATCAATGTCAACAAACCAAGTGATCCGCAACTTCAACCCCTGCAGCCTCACATGACGCCCAAAAATTAGGGCATTACATCACCCTTAAATCAACTTCCTGATACGAACACTTCAAAGTTATTAGGCTAAAAGCTTTCAAATGCAAAGTTTAAACGCCAGATTCAGAGGTATATTGGAGGCATAAGGAACTCAGATCAGATCCACGGGGTCCAATAAGAGTCCAATCCGCTTCATGGGCGCTTAGCAGCTTTCATAGGAATAAACAAGGCTCCGCCTCCAATATTGAGGCTTGAATTTCCCTCGGGATCAATAAAGTATCTATCTATCTATTCGATCCATGTTCTGGATCATGAAAAAAAACAAGAACGGTTTGTCAGGAGGCTTAAAACCCGCCTCAGCTCTCAGCCTGTCGTTAGCTTGACTCAGAGTTAGCCTGAGACAGCATTTCCAGCACGGAGACCGCCACCGATGGGACTCCAGCGCCCCCTGCAGGGACACACGGGTGACTCCAGCGCCCCCTGCAGGGACACACGGGGGACTCCAGCGCCCCCTGCAGGGACACACGGGTGACGTCACTCAGGCTTCGTCTGTTAATATTTACAGTCTGTGATAGCCACGTCACTTCCAGCGACAGAAAACATGAAGCATGTCATCACCTCTGACATGTTTGTTTTGATCATTCGTGTCTGTGCAGGAAGTTGGCAGCTGTCAGAAACCGGGCTAAGGCGTCTACCGAGTTCTCCAGGTGGCAAATATGTGTTTCTCAAAAAGCTTACAAGGGATTAATATCGTTTTATAAAATAGGATGTAATGTCTCAATGCAGGAACACAAACACAAGGATATTTAAAACACCTGATCCAACCTGGGACACTCAGGTCCACGTGAGCGCTGAGCAACCGAGACGCAGCGACCGTCACAATCATCTGCAAACCGTTGAGAAAGGGCGTCTGTGTGTCTGTGGACGAGCTGCTGACCCTGCTGACGGCGCTGTAAATGCTCCTTACCTGACCAGCACGTATCATCACTCAGACGTGCGTGAGCGATAACGTCACCATCAGGCTGATCTCTTCATCACAGTGTTTACACGTTCAAAACCTGCCATTATATTTGACTGCACCAGGGATGCAATTATACAAAGTGATGTTATGAGTGTCTAAAATTACAGCTGTGAAAGACACAGATTTGACTCATCAGTGGCTCCCTGAGTTTCATATTTGTGTGTTTTTTACTGAAATGTTAAGCAGATCTCTTCACCTGCACTCCAGCTTGAACACTGTGGATCAGTCTGTTTGTTTTCACCTGAAAGCCTCTAACTACATCTTTAGTTTGGCTTGCTGTTCATTTTAATTGTCAGGTGTTTATTTTATTTTATGTTTTGTCGGTGTTTCCCACCTAATCTGTCTAAATTATAATTGTTTAATCACTTTTATTTTCTTTGTCTATTGGCTGATGTTTCATTCCCCTTTGTGCAAATATTTGGAAAAGTTTGACACCTTGTTAATCACTGTGAGTTTATGGGCTGGTGTGTCTCTTAGAGTACCTTAAAGTCCACAGACAGCTGTGGGGTGTAGTCCAGAGTCCACAGAGCCCTCACAAGAGATGCCAGCTGCTCCGTGACTTCTCCCTTTGCAAACCTCATCACCTCATCACTCCTCACCACTCCGTTCAGCCTGGTTTGACTCAGGTCCAGCTTGTACCGCTCCAGCCCCAGATACTCCGCCAGGGGGTCCGTGTTACTCAGGCACTGCACCACGGCGTTCATGAAGCAGGTGTTCCCGTGGTTCTTCAGCCCCAGCACACCCGGGATTTTGTCCCCGTACTGGTACAGGAGCTTCTCTCTGCCCGTGCACAGAGAAGACGACGTGCTCGACGTGTTTTTCGCCACGCGATCCCACACCACCTGCACGTTCTCCTTCATGATCCCCGAGCTCGCGCTCAGGATGCAAGGTGCGCCATTCCGGAACCCGCCGTCGTCGTCCTCCGCGTCACGCGCGTCAGCGTCTCCAAAGTGGGTGAAAGTGCCCAAAGTTTTGATGATTCGGTTCATAAAACTCCCAACTGACCTCAGAGATTTCTTCCTGAACAGCTTCCCAGATTTGGGCTTTTTCTCTTTGCGCTTCTCCTCCTTCGATGTCGGAATTTCCTCCTTGACTCTGCTCTGTCTCTCCATGTCAGCTGCTACTCCTTCACGCGTTTCTTCTCCTCACACGGATGATTGTGTAAATTCACTGCTCCGCCGGTGTCCCCGGTCCGGACAGCAGAAGGGGAAGCGCGCAGAGCTGACACCATCGCGGCGCGCTGTGAGTCCGCCCCGCGCTGACGGTAAACCTTCCTCGTCCATCCCAACACTTACTGAAGGCGTTCATTATCACTCCTCCGCCAGCAGCGTCTCATGTCGACGTGCCCGGCACAGCACGAGCCGCTCCGCCGTCCAGCTGCAGCACTGAGCGCTCCCCTCCCATCGCGCAGCAACTTCTCCTGGAAGAGGCAGCCCCCTCCCACTGCCACTGCCCGGCACATGGAGGGGGAAACAACCGAGCAGGCTCACTCACACAGGGGGGGGGGAGGTAACTGAAACTACGTCCTTCAATTAAAGTATGAACACATTCTTATGAAAGTCAAAAAAGAGTGAGATTACTGCATTCAAAATAACAATTTAACCATGACCCTTGTCAAAACTGCTGAGTCATCAAAACATTCCCCCGTACAGTGTGTGTGGATGGAGACATGAGCTAATCACACCTATTTGGTTTTTTGAAGCAGGCTGTAAACATGTTCATGTCTGCTGTAAAAACAGGCTGTTTGAATGGGTGTGTATGTGACTTCCTGTGCTGCTGCAGCCAGCCTCTAGTGGACACTCCAGGTACTGCAGGATGCTACACTTCAGCAGCAGCTTCGTTGTTGCCGCTTGGGGAAGTTCACACACGAGCGAGGAGGTAAAACTAAACACACAGGGGAAAGAACCAAAACAATAAAACAGGAAACACTGAAGAGAGGACTCTGGGAAATAACTAGCTTAATATTTTCTGTGTTAGTTTAAACGGACCTGCCTCGAACTCAACCCCTCATTGTGGTATACGTTTGCATTAAATCACTGCTGCACCGACGTCTCCTCATTCAGAGTAAAAAAAGGCTGTCAGAGAAGAAGTCCTGTATGAACGTGTGCGTACGACCCCGACGACCCTCACAGGAGATCCATTAGCTAAGCCTTTTGAGGCATTCATCAAAGGTTACAGTGTCCTGGATTATTACCCTCATTCCTGGGCCGTGAAGTATAGGTGAGCAGCGCGGCTTATCTCCTCAGCTCACCACATAGATGTGTTTAATCACACGGGCCTGTCTCAGCAGCACTAAAATCTGCAGATTTATAGCAGCACAAAGCGAAAGCATTAAGAGAGACTCTCCTCCTTGCTGCTAATGCAACCTGAAGAGAGGGACTCTGGGCCAAGTGTTAGCTCACGAGTGGAGCCTCCTACTCGGAGCTGAGCGCGCTACAGCATGGAGTGTCTGTCGTTGTTGTTGGGAAAGAAATAATCCACCAGCAGCCTCGAATGCAACAGAGAAATACTTTAAGCTAAGAGATAGAAGCAGCCATGAGCGCACGCCGCAGAACAGCCTGCACCCAGAGACCTGAAACCGAAGGCCTGTCGACAAACACGCAAAGCCTCGCCAACGGCTCCTTTCCCCGGCGGCGTCTGCCTTCAGCAGGAGGCGGTAAATAATCATCTTCTTCCTCACACAACAAACGCACAAGCTGTTCGTGTGAACCACCTCTGCACACACAAGTTCATCTAAGTTCCCTCGCACAGTTTTTACCTCTTTGAAAGACTGTGGGAGAGACACACTTTGCCCAGTTAAACCAGTCCAATGCACGTCAGATGTAAGACTGTTACACACACACACCTTCCCCGTCAAAGGTGACAAACCGTGACACGGCGGCCACCTGTCAATCAGCTCAGCTACACGCCTTATTGTGAATAACTCTGATCCTTCATCCAATCAAAACTGCTGAGTCATCCAAACATTCCCCCCGTACAGTGTGTGTGGATGGAGACATGAGCTAATCACACCTATTTGGTTTTTTGAAGCAGGCTGTAAACATGTTCATGTCTGCTGTAAAAACAGGCTGTTTGAATGGGTGTGTATGTGACTTCCTGTGCTGCTGCAGCCAGCCTCTAGTGGACACTCCAGGAACTGCA
This sequence comes from Symphodus melops, assembly GCF_947650265.1. Taxonomy (NCBI): domain Eukaryota; kingdom Metazoa; phylum Chordata; class Actinopteri; order Labriformes; family Labridae; genus Symphodus; species Symphodus melops. Next base: position 452,729 of record NC_136707.1, read on the forward strand.
GCCAGCCTCTAGTGGACACTCCAGGTACTGCAGCCAGCCTCTAGTGGACACTCCAGGTACTGCAGCCAGCCTCTAGTGGACACTCCAGGAACTGCAGCCCGCCTCTAGTGGACACTCCAGGTACTGCAGCCAGCCTCTAGTGGACACTCCAGGAACTGCAGCCCGCCTCTAGTGGACACTCCAGATACTGCAGGACACTTCCTCCTCTGTTTCCTTTCTCAACACCTGAGGTTGCCACTTTGAGTGTCATCCCTTTTGGAGTCGGCCTCAGGTGTCCGCAGGAGGAGCTGCAGTTTTGGAAACGTGCACGTGGCTTCTCCGAGGTCACGGCCTGATAAAAATCAAACTTTCGCCGACATTTTTCTGACACATCAGCAGTCTGCATCTGCCAATGGTGTTCTTCAGAGTCAGCGACAGCAGAAGAGAGATAACGATGAAACGGCTCCACGTTGGGCTCCGGGGGAGCAGATGAAACTTTGTGACTCGTGTGATAATGACCCCGTCATGGCGGCTCTGAGCTGCTGCCATCCGTCACAAGTACAGTAGCTGAGTGCATGTTTGAGCGTCTATGGATGAGCAATAATCACCTCTGGGTTTGGCGCTCGGCTCCGTTGTGTTCTGGCCTCCTCTTCTGTCGTTATTTGATGTTATTTTTGGAGCGATTTTGCATTTTCTCTTTCCAAAGTCAGGTACCTTTTAATATCTCTGCTGCAAAGATGATTTCTCCAACGGCCAACACAGACTTCTACTTTGTGTCTAAATTAAGGATGGTGCATCGCTACAAAGGCAACCTGAAGACGTATTTCTTTCTGTACGTGTGGCCTATATTTCATGGTCTTTGATGTGAGGGACCATCTTATATACAAGGCACGGCCCTTTGAACATTAATGTGCTAATAAAGTTATCACAACACAAACAAAAGAGACAGAGAGAGAGAGAGGGTGTGTTTCTTCAGGAGTGCTGCAGCTCGCATGATTAGATCAGTGTTTCTGCATCGTGGCCCGTGATGCTTTCAGTCCCGTTATGCCTGTAAATGGAGAAGTGCTTTGACTGTGACGCTCTTTTCTGCAAAGAAGGACATGTCAGCAACCAACAGATGAAAAAGACAACGGAGGCCATCTGGTCGCATGAGTCGGATCGACTGTTTGCTCTGTGAGAGGAGAAAAACAACGACACTCCTTCAGCGAGAAGGAGAAGGACGCAGTGCGAGTTTAACACCGGCCTGCTCAGGCTGCATCCTTTCAGAGTAAAACCACCTGAATCCAGAGCACGGCGTGGGATGGGACCAGTAAACACATGCGTCCCCCAAAGACGAAGACTGAAACCTATTTCCAAACAGCCTGCAAAGACAAAAAGCTGTTTTCACACATGCTCGGGATCATCTACTGACCTGTTCACACACACACACACACACACACACCTCACAGCGGGAGAACATACCTGTAAGACGGGGTTTCCTACACATACATTCAGGAGTTTTCTGCAGGTGGGGAAGCTTTGAACGTCTCCTGATCTTGTCCTGATAGATAGATACTTTATTGATCCCGAGGGAAATTCAGGACTGGATGTGCGGCCACTCACGTCGGCGCACAGGTGAGAAGTCCTGTACGTGTACGGGCACTGATGGCCTCGCGGTAAGGTCACGTCCTATGTCTGAAGACTTTCGGAGCCGGTTCAAGTGTGACCTGTGGTTCCTGCACTCTCTCTCTCCCCCTGCTCTTCCACTCTATCCACTGTCCTATCAAATAAAGACGTGTCCATTCAATCTGTCCCTGATGGTCTTGTTTACATTTATAGATGATATCGAGTTTTTATCTGTGTTAAATTATCACATGATCTGTGTATTTCCAACTTTGTCGACGGCAAAGTGAAAGTTTCTTCTGACTCATGATCTGTGCATCTGCCCCGCTCTTTTACCCATAATGCTTTTCACCTGGGAGACGTTATCAAGGAGAAGCCTACTGGACAAAGAGAGGACCCCCCCCCCCAAAGGAGGAAATCAATGCCCCCTTCATGTATTTTTACAACGCTGACAAAAACACGTTGGACAAAGTTAAACAAGACGAGCGGCTGCGTCAGAACCGAATGGATTTAAAGCGGCGCTGTGATCTGAAGAAGTTTGAGCGCAGAGGAGAAACAGACGGGGCTGAGTGGGCGAGTTCTGGCTTCCACCGGGTCCCAGATTACGCAGGCCTCATCTGAGCTGGCAATAACACATTCCTTGTCGATGCCTTTAATCTTAATGCAGTTGGCAAAGGGCTTTCTGCTTTCTCATGGATTCCAGGAGCTCGAGAGTCCAGGGCAGGATCTCCCACACACACACACACACACACACACACACACACACACACACCTGGAGGGAGAATAGACAGGCATCGGCTTAACAGCACACATGAGGAAACTGACACAGCTCTCCCTCCAGAGACTGTTGGAGCCCCGGCCACAGAGCTATTTCTACTCATGGCCTACTTCATCCACAACCAGGCCGACTTTCTCTGTATCTCAACTCTTATCAGCTCCACACAGAAGCTAAAACAAACACACACATGCAGCAGGAAAACTAGCTCAAAATGAGAAGTGCAGCAGGAATACATTTTACTCCTGTCTCCTGAGCCTGAAGTCCAATCATGAATATTAATTTTATTCATTTAAATTCCCTGCTGGCCTTATCTTCCCTCCCCTCTCCCCCGTTATTCTGCTGCTATCTCAGGTGGCGGCAACAGCTGTCAATCCCAAGCTGTGCGCCATGCGAACAGGAAGCGTCCTCTGTTTGCCGCCTGCAGTAAACACATGAATTTTCTATCATTCTCGGCCTCTTAAAGACAGCGCTGACTCTGTGTGTGTGCGTACGAATAAACAGAGATTGTTTCGAGGAAGGGGTCGTGGTTATGATTCAGCGTCTGCACACTGAAAGAAACAGAGGAGGATGGACTTCATAAAGGTCTACGATGGTGACGCAGGAGACCTACTGTCTTTATGAGAAGATTTGATGATAACTAAGAAAACTACGTTGGCATCATCTTGGTAAAGACATTTATGTTTTAAACATTCTGCGAGTGACAAGTCCATAGAAACAGGAACATCCACCTGAATTATGGTTTATAACAAAAGAAAAAACCTTACACAAATAAATATGAGATGTAAATGCACAAAAAAATATACTGTCTTTAATTGTGACAGTGTACGACCTTGCAATAAATTGTAAGGCCAAGATCCACTACTACTGTTTTAAACACAACTACACTGATCACAGATGGTGCATTCTTGAGATCTGACAATAAGTGCTGCAACAATTTGTAACTTCAATAAAGTGACCTTTTTAAAGACAACATAAAACCCTTAACATCAATATTAACCTTTGTGTTTTATAAGCTGACTGATAAAAACGCTCAGACATCATGCTGCAACTTTAATGACTTGTGCTATAGCTCCCTCTGCTGGTAAATTCCAATCATGAAAGTCACATTTTTAAACTCCTGCACATCAGGTTACTACTGCACCTTTTTTTTGCAGCTTGAGTTACTTTAAGTTTTAAACAGAAGTTGTGATTGAGTAATACATTTCTGATACTCACAGCTGTGAAGACCCTACCAACAGGCCTCCAGGTTGGAGGCTCTTCATCGGGATCAATCTGGACCTGGACCTGGTGCATCCTGTCTACAATGATTTGCTGATTCCCCTCAGGTTCACAGAGGCCCCAGGTTTGAAGACTCTCTGGTTCTAGCTGGATCTGGTCTGCTGGAAGAATCCTTCGCCTGTTTTCTTCTGTTCTGTTTCACACATACACATTCAAACATGCTCATACCACTTTTGGAACAAACAAACAAAAATATTCAGTTTTTTGTAAAGAAATCTTTTAAAAATGATATATTCTATCTTCTTTATTATTCACATTTTAATGTCCAAGTACATTAAAATTAATTCCATGTCTTTGTAAGTACCTTTTTACCTATTAGATGAATTTGTCTTGGTGTATTGGTGCGAAAGAAAAAAACATTGCTAAAATAACTACTAATAAGTACTTAAATAAAATAAAATATGAGAAACAATTACCTATATATTAAATAGAATCTTTAAAAAAAAGTTATGAAGATGCTAACTGATAGTTTGGTTTTGTTAGCAGGCTAGCTTTATAAAAAGCTAACATGAATTGTGCTCATCGGTAATGACGTCATGGTAACGCATCACGATGACCGTTGAGATTTAAATTAGTGCGTTTGAGGCGTTACGGTCATTGTAAGTTCGGTTTGAAAATAGACTACTGCTTAAAGAGTAGTTTCACATACTGTGTTATTTTTGAGATGTGACGCACTGACTAAAAGAGCTCATTTTAATGTGTATGTTAAACCCCGGGTTACCTTAGTCAGGGACAAAGACGACGATCACACGTAACGGACGTGACATGGAGGACGGTAATCAAGCAGTCTGGCTACAGTTAGCTCAGAGAGTTAGCATGATGAGTAGAGCTTGTTCTGTTTCCTCAGTTTCGGTTAATGTTATCTACATTTATGCAGCTACGAGGAAAATGTTTTTCAAATTATCAATAACAGTTACAGAGGCAGGGCACAAAATATAATTAAATAATAAAAATAATTTACTGTTAGAACATTTAAATAAACTTAGGTCAAACAAACCCTAACACTACATTTTCAGGTACAAGTGAACATTCAGAGTTGACAAGTTTGCAAATAAGTGCAGAAATCTTGTCTGTCATGGTCGATTGTTTACTTGTTAATTGTTTCCTGTTTTATTTTGTGTTTCGAGAGGCTTCCATGTTTTACTTTGTGTCGTCTCCTGTGTGCTGGTTGCCCTCATTGTGTTCACCTGTTTCATTAGTCTCACCTGTGTCTGTTCAGTCTCAGTGTGGCAGTTCATTGTAGTTTGTACCTGTTGAAGGTTTAGTTGTCAGTCAGTAGTTTCAGTGTTCCCTGAGTTTTACCTTTTTGGATTTTCTGTTGCATTTTGAAGAAGCCTGGTTTCTGCCTTTTTAGTTTAAAGAAATAATTCTTTTGTTCCTGCTTTTGGGTCCTTCTCTCTGTTTTTTGTCTCACCCTGACATGCAGTGTGGACATGTCCAAAATAAGTGATTTCAAGGCAGGGTTTCATTGTTGACAGGAAGCATCAAGATCATGGTTGTTATTGATCCCTTTGAGGGAGTAACGGGTTCGACTAACATCAGTACCAGAAGGTTCCAGTGATGGTAAGGACTGTTCAGATACTACAGAGTTTATAAAGAGTGTTAAAGCACCACAGGGGATCCCACACATGGAACAGGAGAGCAAGCTGGTTTATATTACAACACTTGGCGTGACTGACGTTATTCGCACGCAAACCTGAGCAGTCCATTGACCCTTTAACTTCCTGCATAAAAATGACCTCCATGTTTCCCCATCGGAAGTGTTTTAACATGAATACAAGCTCAGGCTGAATCTTTTGATTGATCATTTCTTTGCAGGTTGGTGTTGTGTTCTCCTCCAGTCCAAACAGGACAAGAAGACTTCACATGGTGAGTTTACATTTATATTTAAAGGCATGTGGGGAGAACAGACCTGAAAGAGTTGTAATGAAAGCATAATCTAGATCCATTTCTCCCACATCGATCCGCTACGAGAACAACACAAATAATGTCGATTTTGAAACTTAGCGAAGCTCAGAACTTCTTTTGACATTTAGGAGGAAACACTCGAGTTCTTTAAGTTTAGAGGATGGCACAAAAGCAAAATAAAATGGCATCTGTTTAAAGGACGTTTAATTTGATAAGTCAGCTGTGATGGATTTTAAACAGCGAACAGACTGTCTTTGAGTCTTTTGTGTGTCTCATGATGTGTGGTGAATCAGCGCCCCCTGACTCTTAGACAAAAGTGAGGTTCACACTAGAGCAGGCGCTGTTCACAGCCGCTCTTTATGGTGGTCACATTCAGCTGGACGGACCACCCAGCGGACACTCATTCATGAGCGTGCACCCTCAACTTCACCGTGATGACAAACGAGGAAAAAGTAGTCATAACTCTCTCTGAGACATAAATGACCGGTGGCACCTCTGCTGAAAGAGGCTTCAGTTTCTCCGTGCAGCTGACCTCCAGGGTGGCGTCCCTGCAGGGTGAGTTATGGCACACATGAAAGACACTAAACTGAATTCAAAATGCCTTCAAAGCTCGTTGCATGTTACGTTAATGTGTGAGTAGGAAGCATGACCAAAAAACACAGCGTCCCTTTATCCACATCAATCGTAAAAGTAGACCCTATTGTTCACACGTGTGCATGCATACCTCTCCCGACCTGCAGGGGGCAGTATTAAGCAGAGAATGAGGGCAGAGTTAAACGAGGAGAACAAACCACAGAGGTGACCAGGATTTGGCACGGCTCGGCTCTAATTACAAATGACATCATGCAAATGATGGTCATCAGCGCTGCGTGTTGTCACAGCGAGTCCAACACGGGTTTTTTTTTTATGTCTCGATTGCAGCCGTATGATTTAGTCCCATTCATCAAAACTTCGTGTTTGAGTGAAAGTACAACAATATATCTCAGAGTCAACATCACGTAACCCCAGTCTTATTATTATAATTACAATAACTTTAATTATAGAGCCCACAGAACAGACAACAACAGGAGACATCTTGAGATCATAATCGTCTTCACACGAGGAGTGAAATGTGTTTTTGTTTATTTTTAGGTACTTTTTAAAAAAAAAATCCTTTATGGCACTTTTACTTTGTGCTGAAATAAAACTTCAACTCAGTCAAACAATGTAAAGAGTGTTATAATTCAGTTTAAGTCCTGGAGAACTCGTCACAGGAAGTCTCAACACACACCTCTTCCTCTCTTTAGAGAAGAAAAGAGAAGGCTAACAGACACCGTGTGAGGTCTGTGCACGCCACGCAGAAATAATATTCTTCACGCTTCACGGCTCTAAGCTTTCCCCTCTCCAATTAAACGCCAGTTTCAAAAACTGTTTGATTAACAGCGGACACACCGTGTTTGAGCGTTTAGGCCTCCGGGTGATGTGCAGCGGTGCTTTAATGAGAGCGATGTCTCTGATTGGCTCAGCTGGTTTTAGCGCAAAGCTAATTGGATAAGCCTCTAATCTTCACTGCTGGATCCTAGGTGAAGGATTACGCTGATGCACACAAGCAGAACTGTTGAATTGAACCACCAAACAGCCTTCACCGGTCAGCTTCCTTTTGGAGGCGTTTAATTAACGAGTGTCCATGATTTAAAATAATCATACTGCAGACATGTTTGCATTTCTCTCCGCTCATACACACGGAGAAATGTGCAGCAGAGGAATGTGGTCGGAGTTCTTTCCTTCTGATCCAGATTTGATTCAGAACCCGACCCGACCTGAGCCCGTGCACGATCCCTCTGGGAGCTGTGTGAAGTTTGAAACCAAGATTCTGGCTTGTTTGAGTGACAGGAATCTGTTCAGTAGGTGTCGTAAGGAAACAGTGGATTTATTAGGATTAAAAACAAATCTCTGTCAGGGTGAGTGTGTTGAACTCTGTGTGTGCACGTCATGTTTGACTCTGCTTCCACTCTCTTCTGTTTCTGAATTCAATCCGACCCGGGCCTGATTGGGGGGGGGGGGGGGGGGGGGGGGTTCTGGCCCAATCTGGCTGGGTTGGGCCGGCCCTGGGCTTGGGCAGAGAATCTTACCTTTAATTTAATATTTGTGTTTTTTTGCTCTGCAGCCACTAACGTTTCTGTAATCACATTAAAGCTTCATCCAATCAAAGACAACATAATGATGTCAGGAGCAGCGTTACAGATTTACACAAAGATTTCACTTTCAGCATCAAGACCTTAAAGTATCACCTTAAGTAGCTTCAACCTCATTTAAAAAAAAAAAGATCTGTGCGACCCGCTTTGGGGTCCCGACCCAGCAGAACCTCTGCAGCAGGACATGAAGCTGCATGCTCTCATATCAGCTCACGTGATGCAGCAGCAGAGCAAAGAGGAACACAAACTCCCTCGTTTGACTCTCATTGGCTGAGCTCCACGCCATCACTGACGAAACACAGAGATGTTTCTGCAGTTAATTACAAGCATGTAAAACATCCCGAACTGTGTGTGTGTGTGTGTGTGTGTGTGTGTGTGTGTGTGGGGGGGGGGGGGGGGGGGGTGATTACATGCTTCAACTCTCCAAATTTGTGAACGCCACAACTGCATTTAAAATTCAGCAGGAACAAATGTCTTTGTGCTTTTGATATTTAGAAATGTGAAGAACACTCTGATTTACAAATATGGGACAAAGACTTGAAGGCCTCACGCCGGGGTCAGACTCCAGCATGATTTAATCCTGAAGCGACACACACAGGGATTCTAGACCTGTCGCCCCCGGACTGTGTCATAATGACCAAATATCCCGGCCACAGCTGTGGACGCTTCACGACCTCCCAGCAGAACGTCGAGCACGTTCACTTTAGTTTTCTGCCGTCTACCATGTGACCCGTCACAGCAGAATTTACGAGCGTGAACGGGCGGATGATGATGAAGTGGAGTTTGTCACTTTCTTGCAACAGTTTCCAGTTTTCTTTCTGGACGTTGTGGAGCCCCGCCTCTCTTGCTTCTCGTCGGTCGCGATGGTTAGTTAAGTACCAGGATGGAGTTTGTTGTTTCTATCCAGCTAATTTTGTGTGTGTGTGTGTGTGTGTGTGTGTGTGTGTGTGTGTGTGTGTGTGTGTGTGTGTGTGTGTGTGTGTGTGTGTGTGTGTGTGTGTGTGTGTGTGTGTGTGTGTGTGTGTGTGTGTGTGTGTGTGTGTGTGTGTGTGTGTGTGTGTGTGTGTGGCAGAGGTCTTCACATTAATGAATAATAGAAGAATGTATTGTCGAGGCCGCTCGCACAGCCAGAACAAGAACGCTCGATGTGAGTCCAAACTAATCAGCGCCTGGTTGGCCGGGCCCACCGCCGGCGTAATTACAATCTGCTATCTGGCTCCTATAAGGCGCAGTGATGACATGATTAGTGTTTTCCTGCTCATCCAGCCGGCCGTGTGAGTGCGGATGATGACAGCTGTATGTGGTTGGGAGACTTCCCCAGCGCCTTTAAACACAACAGCACCTACCGCAGTCGACGCTTCTCATCTGTCCGACACCGCCGCCTTATCAAGCTCAGTCCACAGCCAGAAGGTCACATGACTTCTTTTCTTTTTTTCTGGGCAAATTTAGAGAAATGTCTTTGTTGGTGTGGAGTGATGAGAGGAGCGTGATAGCAGGTTATCTTCAACACACGCTGTTTAACTTTCATTTAACAGAAGGCAGACAGGATCACGCTCTCTCAGTTTACCTTTTACAGGCTGCGAGTGAAACACCAGATAAAGCTTTTAATGATTATAAACATGTGAAACTCTCCAATAAGTCAAAAAGGTTCCTCCACAAAACCACCGCTAGAAATGTAGTCTTTGTTTGCTCTCTGTTTTATCTCTTAAAAAGGAGCCTTTCTTGTAACTCTGACACAGATTTCCGGATGTGCAACCGGATCCTTGTCCCTGACACCTGCAGAAATATGAACGGGACCTTTGCACTCCATTTAAGAAGAACGGCGGATTCTGTCATCAGAGTAAATCGTCTCCGTGGACGAAGGCTGGTCGTCTCCTCTGTCTGTACAGGGATGTGGAGCAGGGTGCTGGTGGGGGTCTTTGGAAGCGGGGGAGGTGTGTGTGTGTGTGTGTGTGTGTGTAGAGAATGAGTGATGTTCGATCCAAACGGCGTGCACAATGAAGTCTGGAGGAAATGGTTTTGGTCTGAGCTGTGTGGAAAGAGGCTGTTAACGGTGCGCTCCAATAATATTTCCATTAACGACTTCTCATTAAACTCTGTTTTCAGCTGCTAAAAGAAGCCGTGAGCTCCCTGCCTTACACCCGCTCCACTTCCACGTTATACAAAAGATTAGAGCGTTTATGATGCATCGACCTCTCCATCACGTAACTCTTACTTTTTTTCTGACAAGTGGATGAAATGTCTTTAAAGTGGTTTTACAGTGTCGGTGCATCGGTGAGGTTTTCCATCCCAGGCCAGATTTTGAGCTTGTTATTTTTAAACTCCAGAGGTTGCACTGATCCATAAATCACCTGACCCACGGTGTGTGAACGCCCCAGCTCGGGCCTGCACGTCCGACGCTGGATTTATGATCAGCGGGGTGAAGCAGCGAGCTCCCAGCACGGCCTCCTCCGGGCTCGCCGGCGCTCTCCTGTGCACTTGTGTACATATTTAGAAAAAAAAGAGCGGGGTGGCTGAGTGCTGTTCTGCGGCGGGTCAGACCACCTCAGCTATCTGCTGTGATGCTGCTGAACTTCTCCAGCTGCTCAGTGAGATCAGAGCGCACGGCCAGCTCGGGAAGAGTTGACATTAATAGTCATAACTCTGAAGCACGCAGATAACTGAGATCTGACGGAGGGCCGGGCGGCGGCGGCGGCGGTGGGAGCCGTGCTGTAGACTCCTTTTTTTTTTTCCCGTTTTGCATTCATCGTGTGGAGCGATGTGCTTTCAACAAAGCTTGGCAAAGAGGTAAAAGGCAATAAAAGGCGATTGCAGTGAACATGCATCTCTTGCCAAGTGTGAGGAAAAAAGATATTCCCTGCACTGAGCGTCTGGCAGCACCGCTCCGGGCGGTGATGTCATCTCCAGGTCCACAGTTTCTGTTTGCTTCACCTCCATTAGAAGTGAAGGTCCAACGGTCCACAGTCACTTGCGGTTTCTCCGCTGAGACACATTTTCCCTCGTTTGGTGTCCAGTAAAGACCGTACAAGGATTTCAAGCTGATTTAAAGAATAGTTATTCTGTCTGTCTTTTTTATACTACATACTCAAACTTAACGTGGGCAAAATTTCCAATCAGGAGGTAAATAAATGTTGGAGTAATCTCAGGGTGAGTCTGCAGAGGGCGCCAAACGGGTCGTTCTGCAAATCACGCCACAGTTCCCCCGAAAAATCGAGAATTTCACCAGACGGCTTCTCGCCTCGACGTGAGCCGGTGAAACTTCTCTCTCCTCCTCACCTGGCAGCCCTGCAGCGTTCGGCCTGTGGAAGGCTTCCAGAGAGAGGGCCAATCAGAGGAGAGTGGGCATTGTTGTAGCTTAGCATGATGTCGACGATGGATTTCATTCATCCTCAGTTTATTTGCTTTGTTTTCACACTCCTTCGACGTTTAAAGGAATCTTACTGTGGCGGACTTAAACCTGCTGAACGTGCGGTTTCCTGTGTTCAAACCGCTTTTCATGAAGCGAATGAAACAACATTAAATGAAAGTCGTGTTTGTGATGCACAGAATTCAGGACTCACTCTGAGTTTAAAGGAAAACAATGTGGAGGCTTTCAGACAGATTAAATCTGGCTCTGCAATCAGTGCACTTCTCTGCCTTTGTGTCATGTTACTCCTCGTGTCAAAGCGAGTTCTCCCCGCGCTGTCAGAAAGAATTTGTCCTCTGCCGCGCCTGTGTAGTGTGTGTGCAAGAGGATGTATGTTTCCTGTCAATGAAGAGCGCTCGTCTTATTTCCTGTGTGGATGTTTCAACATTTTCTGCACAAACATTTTCATTGGCTCCAGAGCTGATTTTCTCCACATCGAGCTGCTGCTGTGTTTCCTCAGCTGGTGGATAACCTCCACTCCTCTCCCATCTCTCCCTCTGCCATCCATTTCCTCCTCTCGGCTTCTTACTCGCCCATCTCTCAGCACCTGCCGGGCCGGGCCGGTCAACACGGCGTTACAGTGAGCTAAACGTCACGGACTGAGAGGAAGAACATGTTCTCGTGTGTTCAGCTCCTGGAGAGAGTCGAGCGTTTGGATCGAACGTCAGGTGCTTTCCTACAAACCACAAACAGGACCAGCTCTGTGTTCATGTAGAAATCAAACATTGAAGGGATGTTCCCAGCTGACTCCTTACCTGCAAAATCTCAACCGACGAGTCTAAAGGTAAGACGACAGTCAGAATGGAGCACAGCTGGCGGCGCAGTGGTCAGTGCGTGCGTCCTCCACGTATGGAGGCCACAGTCCTCTACTGGGGCGGGTTTGATTCCAGCCTGTGGCTTCTTTCCTGCATGTCTCTCTCTCTCTCTCTCTCTCTCTCTCTGTCTCTCTCTCTCTCGCTGTCTCGATCTCTGTCTCTCTCTCTCTCTGTCTCTCTCTGTCTCTCTCTCTCTCTCTCTCTCTCGCCGTCTCGATCTGTCTCTCTTTCTCTCTCTCTGTCTCTCTCTCTCTCTCTCCCTCTCTCTCTGTCTCTCTCTCTCTGTCTCTCTCTCTCTCCCTCTCTCTCTGTCTCTCTCTCTCTGTCTCTCTCTCTCCCTCTCTCTCTGTCTCTCTCTGTCTCTCTCTGTCTCTCTCTCTCTCGCCGTCTCGATCTGTCTCTCTTTCTCTCTCTCTGTCTCTCTCTCTCTCTCTCCCTCTCTCTCTGTCTCTCTCTCTCTGTCTCTCTCTCTCTCCCTCTCTCTCTGTCTCTCTCTCTCTGTCTCTCTCTCTCCCTCTCTCTCTGTCTCTCTCTCTCTGTCTCTCTCTCTCTCTCTCTCTCGCCGTCTCGATCTCTGTCCCTCTCTCCCTCTCTGTCTCTGTCTCTCTCTCCCTCTCTGTCTCTGTCTCTCTCTCTCTCTCTCTCTCGCTCTCTTATTTCCGTCTCTCTCCACTGTCCTATCTTTCTGAAAATAAAACCTCCCTGCGTGGTTAACACACCCACAACCCTGTCGACCCGCGCGGCTCCGACATGGAGCTGTCCGTTCACTGTGCTCGTTCACATCGGATCTCGACAGAGCGGCGAGAGCAGAAGTTTGAAGAAAGTTTTCTCTGTAGCATCAAAGCACGGCCCACCTTCGTGACCTCGCCCTGTAAACCCCTCGTTTAGTCCGAGTACGTGGCAGGTTGGAGGAGAAGAAGAAGCCACGGTGTGTGAGACTTTGAAGTTTCCTGCGAGCTCTGGAAACAAGGGGAGGGAATCACCTGCCATAAAGACGCAGACGTAAGCGCTGAGCTATTTGTTCTTGTGCCTGGGTGGTTACGGGTCCCCGGGGAGGGTTGGCCCGGGCCCCTTGTGAGATCACATCAGCGTGGTGGATCAGGCAGGAGTCCACCCGGAGGTGGAACTAATGGCGCCATGTGTGCGCGCAGACACTTCTAAGAGCCAGATGCCGAGAAGAGAGATGTCCGTGGAGCTTTTCCAACCCGCTCCCCTGGAGAGAAGAGAGAGGAGGCTTCACACGCACGCCGGACACTGAAGCACACGGCCAGGAATGCTTCCCCTTTACACACACAAGCGTGCGTGTAGTATGTTGAGTCTACTCGGACGTTGTTTCCACCGACGCTGCACGCGAGCTGAGAGTCTGATAAAAGGGATCCAGAGGTCACGAACACGCTCGGGTACCTGGAGCCTCGTTCTTGATGACGTCTTTGTGTTTGTGATCTGACGTCTCATTCAGAGCGGTTAATGATTACCAGCTCCAGCCCCCCCCCCCCCCCTCCAGGTCTGGACTCTGTTTTGACTTCATCTCCTCCTCCAGCAGATCGAAGAGTCATTGGATCATCTGTTGTCGTGATAAGGATCTGAAGATTAGACACAGACCTGGAGCGCTGCATCGGTTCAACATCAGAACCAATCAATCAGTGTTTGAAGTTTTATCTGGAGACACGATGACATGCAGGAAGGACTCCTCTCCTTCCTGTCGTCCACACGTCCTCGCAGCGCTCAGCTGGAGGTCGGAGCAGGGGACGCCTCAGGACCAAAGAGTCCAAACGTGTTTCACAACATATCAGAGAACCTTTCAGTGTGGACTCCCTCTTCACCAGGACTCGTCCTTTCTTTCCGTATCAGCTGTTAGAAAAGAACCATTTGAAAGGTGACAAGAAGTGAAGTGAACCAAACAATACTCAGTGTGTTTGTGTAAGCCTTTACCGAGTTGATCGTACTAATTGTGGGTAATTTGCAGGACTCATGCATGCAGACGTTGTTTACTTAGCTGCGGATGGATCCCCCCCAACTCCCCCCCCCCTCCCCCGGTGAAATGCAGCTGCATCGAGATGCACTGACACACTCTGCTAATGTGTTCGTGTCATTACAAGTTCTCTGTTTATCAGCGTTTCCCTCCGCAGACCGACGACAGCTGTGTGTGTGTGTGTGTGTGTGTGTGTGTGTGTGTGTGTGTGTGTGTGTGTGTGTGTGTGTGTGTGTGTGTGTGTGTGTGTGTGTGTGTGTGTGTGTGTGTGTGTGTGTGTGTGTGTGTGTGTGTGTGTGTGTGTGTGTGTGTGTGTGTGTGTGTGTGTGTGTGTGTGTGTGTGTCACCCTGCTGTTTTTCTCGCCATCACTTTGGACCTTTAGCTCGTGATTGTGACCGTCAGCTGACACGGTGAGATGAAACGGATCTGAGTGGTGGCGGTCTGCGGCGGCGTGCCGTGGCGCCGTGCTGGACCTCAGGTAAAGACGAAGGAGGATGTTGATGAAGCGCTGCAGGACACACGGCGAGTCATACGTACGTCGTCCGAGTTAAGATAAGTCACGTGTTCACGTCTGTCTTTGAAAACATCCTCCAGATTATGACAATAACAACGGGATCCCAAGGTCACGTGGTGAAGGTGACCTTGGGTGTGTGCAGGTGTGTGTGTATCTCCTCCTGGCGAGCGCTCTGACCCGGCTCCTCCTCCTCCTGCGACCCCGTGGATGATTGCTGTGATTGAGGCGCGTTTGATCCCCGCGCTGATGCTGAGCTTCTGATGGCCGCGCCGCTTTGATGCCACGAGGAGATTGAATCTAACCGCCCTCTGTGACACAGCCGGCCGGCCGGCGCCATCTCAACGAGGCGCTGGTATTTCCTTCTTCTCGCTTTGATCCCGACCATCGATTTTTGTTGTTTTTCTCTCATCCAGACATCCATTTTTAAAAAGTGTGAGGATGTGTTCTGACCACGACACGAGTTAGATTCTGTCGATCCGTCCGTCCCTGAAGAACCGATCGATCAAACGTTTCCTTTAATCACAACATCGTGATTTTATACGACACTTCGCACCGCTCCTTTTTAGAGGAAAAAAATTAATTCATCTTAATCTTCTTTTTGAACGATGCAAAATGTGCTGCCGACTTTACAAAAGAAAAGTTTGACATGATTAAATAAGAACTGGATCAATCAGTTCTGTTGTTCTGTGTGAAATAATGAGACGGAGCATCGTGTGAGCTGACTTTGAGAATTACAGCTTTTAAGGCTTTTTCTTGCTCTAAATCTCGTCCCGGGTCAGCGCTGTGTTTCCCCTACGGTACATTTTCTGTCTCACACTCGACCCAGATCTTTAGAGCTCCACGGACGTGCAGGAGCACAGAGGGAAAAAATGGCGGTAGAAAAAGTGATTGTGCGATGTGGGAACCCGGAGTGTTTTGGCAGCGCTCGCCTTGTTTGCTCGGTAAACCTCCGAGGCCCGTGTTTCTCCGCTCAGGGAAATGCCAGCATTGTTGGGCCCGCAGAGCCGTGGTTACGGGCCAGGCCGAGGCCCGGCCAGGCAGGTCGGGACAAACAACAAGATGAAGGTCAGCTAATATAGCAGTTAATTCCACTTCCTGGTCCCCATGACACCCAGGCAGGGTTTATTTGAAGATCCCAGACCCTGAAGTCACTCTGCACTTTGTTCAGTGCGTGAGTGCTTTCGCTGCGAGCCAACACTTCCAGATATTAATGTGCTCGTTTGAGGAGGACGGAGACAGTTTGACACGTCAATCTGTGAACGTCCACATTTTGTCCTTTTTTGTTTCTGATGACATCACTTTAGTGCTCATGAGCAACAATCCTATCCATCTTCTCCACACCTTACATCACAGCTTGATCCGAGCTGCAGGACGGACTCTGACATCAGTGTGTGTGTGTGTGTGCGTTCTGTCACTTCCAGCTCTGATACGGCCGTACACGCGAGAAGACGCCGTGACGTGACGTCCGGTTCTGTTTGACCTCACGCTTCATCAGCTGTGAGTCTGTGAAGCGAAGAGGACGGAGTTTGAATCCCGCCAACTTTAAATGAAGGAAGTCTTATTCGACTAACGTTCATAAAATAGGACATTTTCCTCCACGTCTCATAAATTGCGGGCACATGCGTTGAGCTTCTATCAGTGTTGAAAACAGGGCGCTACTGTGAGGCTGCTCAAGGACTCTCCTTGAAGCTCGGGGACCAATGAGATCCATCCACTCCTGGGCGCTCTGCATGGCAGCGTGCGTGAATAGGCATTAAAAAGAGCTCAGCTTATGAGCCGATTGTCTAACTGATCATTTAAC